>NC_059113.1:22756069-23117736 GCF_020740685.1 Jaculus jaculus
CCTCGAACCGAGGTCCTTAGGCTTCACAGGCAAGCGCTTAACTGCTAAGCCATCTCTCCAGCCCCAAATAAAATATTTTTAAAA
Organism: Jaculus jaculus; assembly: GCF_020740685.1. NCBI lineage: Eukaryota > Metazoa > Chordata > Mammalia > Rodentia > Dipodidae > Jaculus > Jaculus jaculus. The sequence goes on from NC_059113.1 coordinate 22,756,154, forward strand.
ACCTCAGATCAAATAAGAATGGGTAAAATAGGAAAACACCCACTATTTTTTGCTGACCATCATAGGCAAGCACATGGACAGATACACATGCATACACTACACACACCACATACCACAATACAGACACACAGAAACCCAAATATCTGGAAAAGACCACACGGATAGGAGTTAGCAGAGTTCCTGGAGCAGGGAAAAACCTAAGAATAAGCTTGCTTTGTTGAGGAACCAATGGTTCCTGGGAAAAGATAATGTCACGGTTTCTCTTCTAAAAGAAAGGTTCTAGCTGCAGTATAGACCTTTATAATTTATTGATTCCACAATTTAAGCTGTTGTGATTCTGATCCAAGAGCCATAGCCCTCTGCCACTCACTCCATATCAGATATGAGTGTCCATCTAGCTATTGGAATAGCTTTCTACCCATATGCCAACCTGATAAAAACTGCACATGCTGGCCAGCTGACAGGGCAGAATCAACAACCCATCTTTGGGGTGGTCCATCCTCAACCCCAGAGAAACATGAGGGGAACTGTGGAGTAAAGGTAAGGAGGGAAGATCTAGGGAGAGGAGGCAATGCTGAAGGTTTTGATTCAAGTGCTAACAAGGCCATCCTGTCAATAGAGAAGCTCTCCACTTATGACTGAACAGCATTTACTGACAAGAAAAAAGAAAGGTGACACTATTTTGTTTCCCTGGGCTTTACAATCTCGCAAATCGAGGGCTGAGGAGGTGGAGGGCCAGATGATGTGATGCACACGTTGCAAGGTGCTCACATGAGTGTCATGCTCCCGGGCAGTCAGGTTGCCAACGATGATCTGGCTGAATTCTATTTATCAAGGAGAAAGTCATGGTATTTTTACCCAAAATCAGAACAGCACTATTAACACTTGGTTAGTGAATTAAGCGTGAGTGAAGTGGAGTTCATCAGGATTAAAGAATATCTGGATGTATTACTGCATATTAAGTGTTGAGGTACACCTCAATGGCACAGCACTTAACTTACATGCATAGTGGGATTAGATTCCCCAGAACTGCAAAACACAAAAAGCATACTGTATATTTCAAAATTGCTGAAATTAAATTTCAAAAGTTCATGCCACAAGAAACAATAAGCATTTGAAGCAATGGATTTGTTAATTTAACTTGATCATTTCCCATTACACATAGTTCATAACATAATATTGTATCCCACAAATGTACACACTTTGTTTACAATAAAAAAAAATTATAAACTGAAAACACCAAGTGTCTGGGTATGGCTGGTACTGCAGGGCACTGGCGATGTCACCTGGATGTGACAGCTTGGGAGTTAGAAAATAGCTGTGAATGGGCCTCCAGGTTTGTTCTTGAAAGCCTAAGAAAATGAAACTAAACTGGGCAATCCCAGACCATGGAAGTGGAGGTAGCAAGACCAGGAATTATTAAAAATTTGTCACTAACATAAGAGCCATTTAAAAAAAAAAAAAAATGGCCCAAGTTGGGAGTTTACCTGAGTGATGATATTGCAGTTACCTTCTCATTGCTGAGGCAAACACCAGACCAAAGCAGCTTCTTGGAGGAAAGGGCTTATTTCAGGCTTACAGAACTGAGGGGAAGCTCCATTCTGATAGGAGAAGCTGGCTCACTTCCTCAGACGCAAAACAGAAAAATAGCAACAAACAACCGGGAAACACAAAGAGACAGAGCTCAGACTGGCTCTTTACACACTTTAGGGATGGACTAAGAAATCTGACCCCAGTGACACCTCCAGTGGGTGCTCCTTGGTGGGAGCCAGTTTACTGCTGGCCTGAGTGGTGAGTTGCGTATCAGAACACAGTTTGGCCACAGATGGGGCTGTGTTTGGCCCAGAGAGGAAGCAGGACTATATGAGCTTGTCTCAAACCAGGTTTAGGCAGCACGAGAGCATTTCCCTCTATCTCTGGTCTTTTGCATAACATGGAGAATGTGGAGAAGTGTGCTTAGATCTTGAATGCATACATCATCTTCTCTTTACCTAGTGGAATCCAAAGTGAAATAACCACATAGAGGAGTGCTGCCCTCCTTGCTTTAACCAGCTCTTCCAGTAGGGGGAAGCACAAAGTCGAGTATTAAACCTAGAAACAACAACCAAAAAAATAAATAAATAAATGAAACTTCCTCATCAGAACTTAAGGGACAAGTTAAGGATACTTCAAAGGTTCTGCCCTGAAACAAACACCGGTTCCTGTGGTGTGGCCTCTGAACCACTGGTGGGGAAGGAGGAATTGTCCTCCACTTTGATGGGGCTGCCTTCTCCCCTTTACCTGCAGGACAAATTCCAGCTACATTCCTTGCATTGTGTGAAATTCAGGAAACCCCTTTCTCCCTCTCCCTCCCCCTCCCTCTCTCCCTCCCCCTCCCTCCCTCCCTCCCTCCCTCTCTCTCTCTCTCTCTCCTATCTCTCTTTCTCTCTTTATGCTATACTGGACAGGGTCTCGTGTAGCCCAGACTGGCTAAATAGCTGAAGATGACCTTGAATTTCTGATCCTCCTGCCACCATCTCCAGAGTTCTGGGATTACAGGTACACATCATGGTACCATTTATGTGATGCTGGGTATCAAATCAGGGCTCCAAGCAGTTGGTAAAGAACGCTTACCAACTGAACTACATCCTCAGGAAACTGTGATCTTCAGGGGTAATATTTCTGAATTAACCTGCAGGAAGTGGTTTTCTGACTTTCACCTTCATTTAACCGCCCACAGATGAGTAAAGGGTTTCTAGACTACTCTAGAAACAGAGTTTCTGGGGTGTTTTGCTCTTCTATGAAGATTCAATTGTCCTACCAAGGAAGGACCATATGTCTTCTGCTTTGAGATGTGGAAAGAGGCTTAGCCCTGCTAAATTCTATCCCCATTTCCAAGAAGCCAGGTTCACGATCTCACAAAACAGAGGTATGTTGTAGCCACAGGAAGCTCTGCTCATCAAGGCAGGGTTTTTAACTTCCTTATTCATACAGCTTAGATCAAAGCCTCTCACATGGGAGCCAATTCCTCATGAATTTTCTTCATTCCCTCCAACTTCAGGCCAAACCCAATTCCAAGAGACCTGAATGATTCTAGGTCTCTCCCCCATGTGTTTACCTTAACATCAACCAAGGACTGCATTGTTCTAATAACCAACATCCTAGTTGCCAGCAGCTCAGAGTCCCAACAGCTCAGGCTTCATTTCTCTCCACAAAGTGGCATAAAGTGCCTAGGCTTTGAAGCTGGCTGGACCAAAAGGAAGTAGAATCCTAATTCTGACACCAGCCACAGCCAGGTATAAAACAAGAATAAAAATATTAGCTCTAGGGTTTAGCAGTTAAGGCGTTTGCCTACAAAGCCAAAGAATCCCGGTTCGACTCTCCAGGACCCACTTAAGCCAGATGCACAAGGGAGCACATGCATCTGGAGTTCGTTTGCAGTAGCTGAAGGCCCTGGTGTGCCCATTCTCCCTCTCCCTTCCTCTCTCTCTCTCTTAAATAATAAAAACAAATTTAAAAATATATATATTAGCTCTACATTCTTTGGGTTATTATACATAAGACTACACTGAAATTCCTAGATATATTAGGACACTGTGAGGCTGTCCTTGTGCTTGCGTGATGTGGCGTACACACATGCACGTGCCCTGTGGCACCTCGTGCAGTCACCTGTGCTGGGATGGGCTCGCCTGCAGTTACCAGAGCAGAATGACAGGTATCCCACGTCGTATTTCCACTTCTTTTGAGCTGGAGTCTCCTACTGGTCCCAAAGCTTGCCACAAGCTCTTTATGCTCCCATAAGGAACTGGGGTTCCAGACACATATGGCCACACCCAACTTGCATGAGCTCTGGGGATGACACTCGTTTCTGAGGCCTCCTCATGCTTGCAGTTCAAGCTTTTAGTAACTGAGCCACTCCTCCAGCCCGTCAAGGCCTTTGCTATTGTTCCAACTATCAAATTTTATGTCCTTTACAGTTACCAGAGCCTAGCACATTCTAATGCCCAAACACACACCAGCTTCCTTTCATATACCTTGGCGAAGTCTCCTCTCCTATCTCCAAATCTTCCTACTGTTTGACTGTCCATACTCCACTCACTTTGTCACATTACTGTTTATGGGCACCTAATCATGGCCAATTGTTCTTAGGTGTTTGTTAAATATTCTCAAAGTTGTGCACATTGGGTGTAAGGCCATAGTGAGTGCTTCTTAAATGAAGCCCGAATTAGCTGTAAGACCATTTGCCTTATCCACCCTGAAGGATCATGACCGAGACACCTTTGCTAGACATGTCCTTTGGCTTTTCCTCGAAGTGTCTAAATGTCACACAGAAGGGGGCCAGGAGGAAGGGAGCATCAGATGGGATGTGTGCTGAGCTGTCAGGATACCATCGGATGGGTCAGAAGCCTGAAGGTTGTATTGTCCAATCTAGCTCTCTATACTCATGTTCACTAGAAACATTCCCCACGATTGTTATTGGCCTCCTTAACATGTACTGTGTACAATTTCTGACCCAGCACATTCTTTTCAATGTCTGTACACGTAAAAGCAAGGTCAGAGCCAGGTGTCAATCACTCCACTTTCTTAAAACTTTTTATTGACAACCTCCATACATATAAACAATATGACATGATCATAATCCCCTCCCACCACCATCCCTTCTTCCCCACTCCAGAAATCCTTCTTTCCAACTAGTCTCTTCTATTTTTTATTTATTTTTTTTTTCACTGAGGTAGGGTCTCACTCTAGCCCAGGCTGACCTGGATCTTACTCTGCCATTCCACGCCGACCTAGAACTCACAGTGATCCTCTTACCTCTGCCTCCTGAGTGCTAGGATTGGGTGTGCACCACCACACCCAGCCTCTCTTCTATTTAGATGTCATTTTTCACCTTGTTATGTAGGTAGGTACCATCGGCCACTGTGAGGCCATGAAGACCACAGGCACCTTGTCCAGCTTGCTGTTTGAGACAGGCTCTCTCACTGAACCTGCAGCTCACCAATTCATCTAGACTATCCGGCCAGCAAGCCCCGAGGATCCTCTAGTTTCTGCTTTCCCAGTGTTGGTATATTACGCGTGCATGCTGCCACACCCAACTTTTTATGTGGGTGCTGGGAATCCAACTCTTTCTCATGCTTGCACAGCACCTTATTACACCATCTTCCCCACCCCAACCCTTTCTGATGTCTGTTCTGGACCACCCGGATATAAAAGCCCCAAGATATTTCACTCATGTCTATAGAAAGTTCCATCAAACCTTCTTCCCCTACCTGGTTGAGCCTCTTCACTCATGTGTGGGAAAATCTAGCACCTCCAATATTTACTAACTTGCTCAGATACACATAGGCCATTCATGGCCCAGGAAAGACCTCCCTGAATCAGAACAGTTGGTTCTCACAAGGGCCACCTCTGTGAAATGTGTCGTGGCATATGGATGCCCACACATTTGCACATGCATGTGTGGAAGCCAAAGACTGATACTGGGTGCCTTCTTAAATCTCCTTATTTTCTGAGGTAGACTCTCACGTGAGCTCAGAGCTCATGGATTCCTCCAATCTAGTCAACTTACTCCAGGGACCCCATACCCACCAGGCATTATGTAAGTCACAAGTGTGGGGGCTCTGAACTCTGATCCTCACATACCAAGCACTTTAGCCACTGGGCTATCCTGATTTTTTCCATTTATTTGTGCGCATCTGTATGGACACACCAGGGCCTCTTGCCACTGCAAATGAATGCCTGTTAAGCTTTACGTGGGTGGCCTGGGAGTTGAATCCAGGACAGCTAGTTTTGCAATCACGTGCCTTTAACTGCTGAGCCATCTCCCTAGCCCCAAGATTCCTAAGCCTCAGGTTTAATTCACAGCATGGACACTGTCCTTCACTGGATCATCTCAAGTATGGTCTGGCAACATTTCTGGGCGGTCCTTCACTGTTCAAGGTACTTTTCAGTCCCAGTCAGGTTTTAAGCAACGGGGGAAGCTTCTATTTTCTGGCTCACAGTATCTGTCCAGCAGTCCCGTTAGTTCCTTAAAGAGGCAAACAGTGGTTTTGCTCTCAGCAGAGGGCAGGTGGGCTGAGTGGGCATCCCCACAAAGCTTCTGCACGTAAGACGTAAGAGGGTAAGGGAGGCCTCATCTCCACACTTCTCCTTCCTTGAGGACAAGGCTGGGTTGTAGAGTTTTGCCATTTCACGGCATCCAGGCAGAACTTTTGCACACTGCGGTCTTTTGAAGGCACTTTTACTCAGTGGAAAAGCCATTAACTCTGGAATGGGTTTTGTTGTTCCTGGGCAACCAGAGAAGTCAATGGTTTTAACCCTGTAAGTTGATCCTGAGAAATAGGACCAAGACAGGCACTGGACTAGATCATGTAGCAGATGTGCGCAAGCTCTCTGGAAGGATATTGGGAGGAATGGGACGATTTTATTGGGAAGCAAATGCACTGGGAAGGCTGATTCAATCTCTTATTTACCCTATATCCTGTTGCTTTTCCTCAATGGTTTCCCCTCCTTGGCCTCACCCTGCCATCCAGAGAAGTGCAGTCAGCACACCAAAGCATGGGTCCTTCCGCATTCCACCATATGAATTCCAGGTACTCTTGGGATGGGAAGAGGTTCCACATCAGCTGTGAAAAAGACAAGCTAAGGACGTGGCACTGAGGACTAGCAAATACTATGAGCCCAGAGCTTATAACATATACATCTCCTACTGCCTCTTGGTCCAAGGCACCCATCCTCCAGAATGTTTCATGATGAAAAATACCTGCTGCTTCTCAGCAAAGCTCTGTGCCTGGAGTTCAAGGCCCTTAGTAAGTGGCTCTTGGTCATTTAAAAAAGTCACACCCACACCAAGTGCCTTGTATGTCCAAATAAGGGAGCTTCTTGACATCCTATCCTTCCACATCTGGGTTCAAGATCATCCGACTTCTGCTAATACTGAGCACCTGCCTCCTCCCACCTCATTCTTAGGGTGCAGCTATGGCATTACCTTCAAGAAGCTAGCCCTTGCGTGGATTTTACACTTGCATGGACCAGGGGCAACCAATCTTCCTTAATGTTTTATGTTGTCTTTCTTTAGGTTTATTCATTTTAAATATATTTTATTTATTTATTTATTTATTTATTTATTTGAGAGAAAGAGGCAGAGAGGGAAAGAATGGCGCACCAGGGCCTCCAGCCTCTGAAAACGAACTCCGGATGCATGCACCACCATGTGCATCTGGCTTATGTGGGTCCTGAAGAATCGAACTGGGATCCTTTGGCTTTGCAGGCAAACACTTTAACAGCTAAGCCATCTCTCCAGCCCATATGTTGTCTTTTCTTATGGGATAAGTGGTACATCTCAACACAATCCTTAAGGCAGAGATCATGTCCTTTGCATCCCTCATGACAGCTCATGCAAAGAGATGACCTGACAAAGATCAGGAGCATGTGGATAGATCAAAGACTCTACACTGGCCAAGTCTTGGGGTCTTCCTCTCACTCCCCTCTGGAATGAGCTTGAAAGGAGAGGTGACCAGCTCGCTTGAGGGGTAAAGTCATGCTTGCCACTGAAACACAAGAGATCAAGAGTAGCAGAGCTCAAACCCAGTCCCACATGTGACTATCTTCTCTTCAGCCATATTTCTCAGCTGTAAAATAGCAGTAATACTTGCTCTACTCAACCATAGACTCGACATGAGAATCACCGAGAAATGTAAAGGAAAGTACACTTAAAACACGGAACAGACAGCGACTGTAGGATCACTTGGTAACAGCTCAGACAGGGCCCAACCTTTGGGCCTAGAGTGAAGGTGGCATTTATTTCCTTTGTTGGGGAAAGACACAAGGGGTCGCTTTCCCAGGCACCCCAACCTAAGGAAAAGGTGGACGTGGCCTGGAGATTGGGGCTGGAAGACCTGGGCAGTCACTCCCAAGGGCTTCTCTGTGTCCGCTTCCTGGCACTTGATGTAGGGTGTGGGCAAGAGTCAGCCCCTTTGGAGTAGCAGCTTGGTATTCACAGAGGCACAAGGAGTTATGTGCTGGCATTCACAAAGAGGAAAGGGAAGCAGGTGCCCTGAGTGAGGGGGCACGGATGGGTGGTTGACCCCATAACCGATGCCTGCCCAGTAGGACAATTTTCACAAGGCCTGGATGTTGTGACTCTCCTCTAAGGAAAGGCCTCAGGGGCCCAGAAGCATCACTCAGTCCTGTGGCTGGTCCCTTAAATGTCCATCTCAAACTGTGACTCTTCACCTGTGGAGAAAAAGGACAGCGCATAGGTAATCAAGGGGCAAATGGGGACCTCGTCTTAGAGGCTGGGGAGAGGCACTACTTCATTATTCCTATAGGAAGAGCTTATGTGCTACCAGAGACCAGAGGGAAATTGAGACTAGGCTACATACAAATTTCCAGGAGCACAAAACAGAGACCAGATTTCCTTATAAGGGAAGTGATAGTCCTGAATTTTCTGTAAATTCAGTTTTTTTGTTGTTTTTGTTTGTTTGTTTGTTTGTTTTAGGTTTTCAAGGGAGGGTCTCACTCTAGCTCAGGGTGACCTGGAATTCACTATGTGTCTCAGGGTGGCCTTGAACTCATGTCGATCCTCCTACCTCTGCCCCCCAAGTGCTGCGATTAAAGGCGTGCACCACCACACCCAGCTTAAATTCAGTTTTTTAATAAGGTTGAATGGCTACTTGTAACTTTCTATAAAAGCGCCTTCATCAAAATGTATCCCACAAGTCTCTGCAAGCACTCGGGAGGTTGAAGCAAGAGAATCACAAGTTTAAGGCCTGGAAAACATAGCAAGACCCAGTCTCACAAAAACCCTAATTTTTTAGAGAATGGAGCCCTAACCTACTAGGCCAATGTCCAAACTGCTCAAGGAATAATCTAACCTTGCAATAAATAAAGCTGTCCTCTCAGTATCTCGGCCCTCACTGCACTCAAGGTCCTCCCTCCACCAACACTTCCATGGGATTCATGCCATGCAGTCTTGTCTTCCTTTTCCATGGAACTGCCTTGTTCATGGCCTTCTGGGCAGAATGCTCCAAGGTTCTAAACACGGCCTTATCTCTGGCCCCCAAATCTGGAAACAAATGGCCTTTTCTCCTGGTTATATGTGCATAAATACATGCTCCAAGGGCTGCAGCCTTGGTTTCTTACGTCTAGTTAAAGAAAATTAAAATTATGCCCCACCTCCAACTCTGTCTTAGTAACTGTGTGGGTCTACCAGGCTGCTGTGCTAGGGTGACAAGTTCAAAGCAGCTCTAGAAACTGGAAGGGAAAGTGTACCAACAGGGGTGAGAGGCAGTGTTCAGGTAAAGGTGACAAGTTCAAGGGTTTGTCTAAGTTCATCCTCATTGTCACCTTTGGTTTGAGGCAAAAAGTGGCAATGGGCGGTACTGCGTAACGGCCGATGGATCTCTTCATCCTGGAACAAATGGCAGGGGGCGTACCTGTAGCCTTGTAATGGTCGCATTGCTCTCCGCCTGCAACCAGATGTACTTTCCTGTTGCTACTCACCCCCCTCCCTGACGCAACTGTGAGTCTAGATGACAAGGCCAATGTCACCTGCCTTGCGCTGCTAGGTCCCGTAGTAATTATGAATCATATCCTGCAGGCCCCAGAGGAACGGCTTCTGCCAGTGTCAGCAGAGTCAAGTCCAACCCGAGGAGCCAGCCGCTTCCTGTCTGGCCCTAGAGCCCTGCCTTCTGGGGGAGGCTTCCACTCTGACCGAGGCGGTGTGGAAGTGCTCACACAGCATCTTCTCACACTGACGCGCTCAGAGGCTGACCAGCTAATCTCCGTGACACAAAGGACACATTCACTCACTCGGCTGCCAGGGCGGCTGCTCTGACTTGGCAGGGAGGGGAAAGGGGGAACACTAGGAAACCAGGAAGGACTTGGCTACAAATGCCGATGCTGTGGAGACAAGAGGCTGCATTGTCTGCCTCTCTTCATAAATGATCTATTAAGGGACCAGTATCCTGCCAGGAGGCACCCAGATGTATTTTTTTTTTATCATGTAGACACGTAATGCCCTACAGGGCAAGTATACCATGTTTTTGATAAGTTGTCTTATGTACCCAAATATCATGGCTATGTTCCAAGCATGGCACACAGGTGGTAAAGCTTTGGGGAGTGTTTTTGTCTGAAGTCGCTATCATTTTAAACAAGCTCTCTACTAATTACATTGCCCCTGTGTCAGACCAGCTCTCCTGGGGTACTTGGAGCTTTGCAGGGGACAAGCTGGTGCCACCCCACCCCGTTCCCACCCACTGGCCTCTCCATAACTGCCCCTCAGAACGCGGAAGTCACCCCTCCCTGGAATCTGGAATCCTACAGGATACAAATGCCCCTTCCCAAGCCTAAGGGCATGGCCAAGGGCAGCCCCTCACCGCCTGCTCGCTTGTCTTCTGGGCTGTTGCACGGGTGGGTCTGGTTAGCTTGCATGGGAGGCTCATCACTGGCAGGGCTGGTGACCCCAGGAATAGTGGGCAGGTCCCTTGGGGGCGTCTTGGCCACAGGCGATTTCCGACACTCCATCAGGAATTTCCGATCGTAGATGATCCTGGTCCCTGAAAGGGCAAAGGGGATGTTGTAAAGCCACCCTGAGCCCCGCCCTGCTGTGTTTTCTACTTCCCAGACTCTGCAGCCTCTCTCTACCACTGTGAAGCTTTCACCTGGGGTGCTCCCACAGAGGACTTGCTAACCACCAGAAAGTACCCTTTGTCTCCTCAGAACACCCTATGCTATCCCTACTGCACCCCAACCCACTCACCCCTCACTGCTCTGTCAGTTGTCTGTAATAAGCATATCCTTAGGCAAGGTGGGTTTCTAGTCATTCCATCCTATCCTACAGAACTCCAGTGGGATGCCCAAAACGGAAAGGCCAAGCTAGTCACTGCAACACAAGCTTCGTAGAAAAGGGACAGCTCTACCTGCCCCTCCAAGGCCTCTCAAGCTGACCCTTCTCCTCAACAAAGCTCCTATATATCTGCCCATATGACCCAGTCCAGAATTGGTGAAGTCCATAGTCCATTCCTGCTCTACTTACTTTCCTATCACCAGTATTACTCGGTAGAGTGACAACCAGTCTCATTGAACAATTTCATATACACAGACCATACCCAGAAGCTCTCCCACATGCTACAGCCTGAATACCATTAGAAGGGACATTTCCCAAGGCCAGAGGCCCAAGATCCTTATGGGAGACCCATGTGATGGCAGAGGGGACATGAGCAGATAAGGTTATCCATAGTTTATCCATGACCTCTGAACACAGCAGCACTGCGCTGGTCATACATCATAAATCCATCAAGAGCACTTGCTTATTGCTACCTTCTCAACAAAGTGCAGGCCTTGGTCTCCAAGCCATCAGCAGGCAATGGCATCCAGCTGGGATTAACTGCTGAGCTATCCCTCCAGCCCTGGAGTCATCTTTTATATATGGCAAATAAAAGTGGTTTTCTACATACAGTGGGAGTATTAAGTTTCCTTTTACTATACCATATATACATATATAATAAATCATACCAGATAACATACATAATAAAATAGAAGTTAAGATCAAAAAATAAAGTAATGTAGACAGACATACCGAAGCTGAAATGTAGCTCAGTTGGTAGAGTGCTTGCCCTGGCATTGCACAAAACCCACAGGGGTGGCACATACATATATCCCTGGGACACAGAGGCAGAAGAATCTGAAGTTCAAGGTCATTTTTGGCTATATAGTAAGTTTGAAGCCATGACTAACTACATAAAAAACTCTCAAGAGCTGGAGAGATGGCTTAGCAGTTAAGGCACTTGCCTACAAAGCCAAAGGACCCAGGTTCAATTCCCCAGGACCCACGTAAGCCAGATGCACAAGGTGTGCATGTGTCTGCAATGCCTATTCTCTCTCTCTCTCTCTCTCTCTTTCTCTCTTCTTCCCTCTCTCTCTCTCTCTCTCCCTTTCTCTCTCTCTCCTTGCAAATAAATAAATTAAATTAAATAGACTTTAAAAACAGAAAAAAAAAACTCTCAAAAAAACATGGGAGGCCGCAGCCGCGCCGCCGCTGGGCGGAGGATGGAAGTGGGTGTCCCGGCCATTACCCGGTGCCTCGCCAGCAGCGAAGATGGACCGCGAGCGGGTGGGCGGCGCTCAGGCCGGGGAAGCCGTCTCCGCGGCGGGGGTGGCGGCCGCGGCGTTCGCGCGCCAGATGAGTAATGAACGAGGATTTGAAAATGTAGAACTGGGAGTTATAGGAAAAAAGAAGAAAGCCCCAAGGAGGGTCATCCACTTTGTTAGTGGCGAAACAATGGAAGAGTACAGCACGGATGAAGATGAAGTTGAAAGCCTAGAGAAGAAAGATGTTTTACCTACAATTGATCCGTGTGTGACTTTCTTGGAGAGAAGATTGCATCTGTTTTGGGCATCAGTACCCCAAAATACCAATATGCCATTGATGAGTATTACCGGATGAAGAAGGAGGAAGAGGAGGAAGAAGAAGAAAACAGGATGTCTGAAGAAGCAGAAAGACAGTACCAACAAAAGAAGATGCAGGCTGAGTCCATTGTGCAGACAGATCAACCAGAAACAGTAGTATCCAGTTCCTTTGTGAATCTTAACTTTGAAATGGAGGAAGACTGTGAAATAATAACGAAAACAAACAAAATCCAGTCTCTGTTCCACCATAGAGTGACAGGACTATAAAACGTTTAACCCTAAACTTGTATGAGGAACTTTGCACATTTTCTGTTCAGTGGGACTTAAAGCAGTTATTTACATTTTAAGTTACCTGGGAAGGGAAACTTTTCTAGCTATCAGAGTCAGATCTGAGGTTTGGATATGTGTACTATGCTTTTACTACATGTCAATTTAGTGCTTTTTGTTTCTTTTGGTATTGCTGGGGATCAAGCCCATGCGAGGCCAGCACTCTTGTCACTGAGCTATACCCTCTGTGCAGTGCTGTAGTTTAAAATATTTTCAAAAAAGCCAAGGATACTCTACAGCCCTAATCAATTAAGAGAGTTAAATTATTTATTAAGACTATTTTGTATATTTAAGAAAACAAGGTAAGTTGTTGATTAATGATACTTGAAGCTCATTATCGGAGTTACAGATTAAAATGAGGGTTCCTTCCCAGATTTTAGTATGCTTTGCTTGCATTTAATATACCTAACCATTAACTTCACACTAAGGATGGTTCAATGAGTGTGTAATAAAAGATGCAAGATGGAAGCAGTTTGAAATTTCTTTCATCAAGAATATTTTGTGGAGCCAGGCCTTTAATCCTAGCACTCAGGAAGCTGAGGTAGGAAGATCACCCTGTTCAAGGCCACCTTGGGAAAACAGTGAATTCCAGGTCAGTCTGGGCTAGAATGAGACCCTATCTGGAAGAAAAAAAAAGTTTCAATTTACTATCCCTAGTATTGATAGGCTTCCATTTAAAATTTATTTGAGCCAGGCGTGGTGGCGCACACCTTTAATCCCAGCACTCGGGAGGCAGAGGTAGGAGGATCGCCATGAGTTCAAGGCCACCCTGAGACTACAGAGTTAATTCCAGGTCAGCCTGGACCAGAGTGAGACCCTACCTCGAAAAACCAAAAAAAAAAATAAAATAAAATAAAATTTATTTGAGAAAGAGGCAGAGAGAGGGAGAATATGGTTGCGCCAGGGCCTCCAGCTGTTGCAAATGAACTCCAGATGCATGCATCACCTTGTGCATCTGACTTATGTGGGTCCTGGGGAATTGAACCTGGGTTCTTTGGCTTTGCAGGCAAGCACCTTAAGTGCTGTGGCTTCCATTTTCAATAAGAGTCACTAAGTCTTATATTCTTTTCAATAGTTATTCTAGAAATATGTTTATTAGTGTGTTTGTAAAGTGTTGATACCTACTGATCACTTTTTAAGCTCTTCATGCATCCTATTATCAAAACAGCTAAGGGATGGGGAACTGGTGACAATATTTTGTCATTCACCATTTTGAAGTAGAAGTTGGACAGTTGAATCATTTGTCTATTTCCATATTTGATTATCTACTTAGGTTACAAATTTTAGGAAGCTAATTTGAAAACAAAATTCTAAAATAATGTGTATAGAACCTTAGAAATTATCTATTTAACTTACTAATTTGTAATGAAGGGCTGGAGAGGTGGCTCAGCCATTAATTTGATGGCCTGATTTGTAACTAAATGTAGGTGAAGAACCCTGTGAACAGTGTAGAGATGTTGATCTTAAAAGCTTTCTCAGACATTGATTATGTTAACAGCTTTCTAAAAGCATGAAGTTTTCAGTCTTCAATTTGTATAAACTGTACCTTAAAAATAACTCTAAGCATATAGATAGCACATTTTGGAAATCTATCAATGAAATGTTTAACTGGAAGTTGAATTTTTTTTTTAACTGAAAATTGAAACTTCCAGTCATAATTTTAGTTCACCTGAAATTTGGAGAATTTACCAAGAAAGAACTCTTCTTATAAGTCTTTAGTTCTATGGACTCATGATATAGTGATTTATAATTTGTGACAATAATCTTTTCATTCATGGACATAAGTACATAATTTGGTGCTTAATAGATTAATCTTCAGATTACATAATCAATGTCATATTAAATTATAGTTTACTAACAGCTGTAAGGCCTGCTGGACTGACTTCTTCCCCATTTGTTTTTGACTTTGAAATAGTACCAACTCAGATAGGATTTGATTATAAAATGAATGCAGGTTTGTCCAAAGGTGGTCCCCTTTAAAGTTCTAGTATGTAAAAGTTTACCTAGAAACTTCATCACAGCAGAAGGAAGATAAGTGATTTATGAAAATTTAATGTTTCTTGAATTTTATTCTTGTTGTTTGTCCCAAAGTAGCCAGTTTGTAATGTTTATAGTTGTTCACTGTGCCTTAAATTTTTTATACTTTTGTTTATGCAAACTATAAAATTTCCCACAAATGCAAAAAAAAAAAAAACAAAAAAACATGGAAGCCAGGCATGGTGTCACACATCTTTAATCCCAGCACTCAGATGGCAGAGGTAAGAAGACTGTTTTAAGTTTAAAGCCACCCTGAGACTACATAGTGAATTCCAGGTCAGCCTGGGCTAGATCAAAACTCTACCTTGAAAAACAAACAACAATATGTGTGTGTGTGTGTGTGTGTGTATATATACATACATATACATACTATATATATATAACAAATACATGTATTATATAAATATAAAATAGTATATAAATATATATAACAAATATATATTATATAAATATATAAAAATATAAGATAATATATAAATATAAATATATATATAACAAATATATATATTATATATATATATATAACAAATATTTTAGTATTTTGCTACTGCCATTTCCTCAGCATGAAAGTATCAAATTAGTATTACCTTTGGATTATATTATGTTAGGATGTTTAATTTTTTAAATTGCTGTTTGAGTTACTGACTTTAATTTCATTTTAAAAAAAAATCATTCAGGCCAGGCGTGGTGGTGCATGCCTTTAATCCCAGCACTCGGGAGGCAGAGGTAGGAAGATCGCCATGAGTTCGAGGCCACCCTGAGACTGCATAGTGAATTCCAGGTCAGCCTGGGCTAGAGTGAGACCATACCTCAAAAAACCAATAAATAAATAAATAAATAAATTTTGGCCTGAAATTAGGACAAAATTTCCAACAATTTCTGAAATGGCCCTAAACATACTTCTACCATTTTGTACTAATATTTATGGTAAGTGGCATTCTAAGCATTGACAATTATCAAGTCAAAATTATTAACTCTGAAAAATGTTGAAGATGTGCTATGTCCTACAACATAAAATATTCAGCCAAAATTTCTTAATGTAAAAATAAGCATATCATCACTAGTATGCAAACTTGCTTTGTTTATGTGTGTGGTATACATGCATGCATGTATGTATGAAGTGTTCATGTACACATTTACACACATGTATGCAGGTTTTCATGCGCATGTGCATGTGTGGCCAGAACTTGAGGTCGAGTGACCTCAGGTCACTTGCCACCTTCTCGCCCTTGAATCTAGAGCTCACTGATTCAACTAGATTAGCTACCCAGAGATCCCTGAAGATCGGCCTTTTCACAGCTCCACATCACTGGTATTAAAGGTGTGTAACACCATGCTCAGCATTTTACAATGGGAGCTAGGGATCCAAACTCAGGTCCTCATGTGGTGACCTTCAAGTCCTGCTTTTCCTACCTCCACCTGTGCTGTGACCAGAAGTATGCTCCACAGTCCCTTATGAGGAACTTAAGATAGAACCCAGGACAAGTACGCTACCAACTAAGGTATACCCCCAGCTCCCAAAGAATTACCTTAAATGCTCTTGTGATTTATTATCAGTAACCAATAACTCTATAATTGAATTTGAGACCCCGTATGAAAACTAGGTCTATGGCTGAGGAGAATATAGGCCCTAATGGAAGAGCATACTATTGCTGTATTAGATGTGTTGTTAACTACCTCCTAAACAGTTATCTTTATATCCATGGATCACTTCTGTTCTCAGCCCCAATCATCAAAGCTCAGTGATTTTTTATTTTAGTTTTATTATTTATTCTTTCTTGTTTTTTAACTTGGCAGTGGGAGAGAGTCAACTCTAAGAGTAATAACTGATCAAGTGCTGTAAAGAAGTGACTGGCATTGGGCTGGGGAGATGGCTTAGTGGTTAAGGTATTTGCCTGCAGAGCCTAAGGACCCAGATTTGATTAACCACTACTCACATAAGCCAGATGCACAAGGTGGCACATGCATTTGGTGTTCATTAGGGGTGCTAAAGCCTCTGGCATGCCCATTCTCTACCTTTCTCTCTCTCATAAATAAATAATATTTTAAAATATTTTTAAAAAGAAGTGACTTGCAAGAATATATACATCATCCCTTCCAAGTCACAAGGAACAGCACAGAAGATGTGTAAGAAAGAATATAAGTGCTGAAGGATGGAGAGGAATGCTGTGTAACCGTGGTGCTCAGACCATTGCACTCATGAACTCATACCAAATGTGGCTGCCTGATGGGACTGGCCAATTTTCTATTATAGATAAAGGAGGGGCTGCTGGATGTGTGGGGAGGATGGGGGGAGGTTATTCTCTTCTGTAGCACCAGCCACTTATAAGTGAAGACTGCGAGTCATATGGCATACATATGATCAAAATGTAACATACATGGGTGAAAATAAAAAAATGAAAAAGAAAATACGTGGGCAAAAGAAGTCTCAAGTGGAAAAATGTTGAAGTCCTGATGTGTAAGGCTCTTGAGACACACCCACGAGTGCTGTCTGTGAGGGTATTTCCAGAGAGGAGTAACTGAGAGGGAAAGACCATCCTGAACGTGGGCAGCACTGTCTCATTGTAGGGGTCAGAATAGAATAGAAGGGGACAGCAGAAAAGGCCAGAACAACAGTATCCCCCTCCCTCTGCTTCTTGTCTACCCAGAAATAAGGGAGAACCTTTGACACATGCTCCTGTTGACTAGGGCAACAGACCAAGGGACTGAAATCTCTGAAACCATGAGCCAATATAAACCCCTCCTCCCTTTAAGTTAATCGGTAAGGAATTTGGTCAGTGATGAGAAAGGTATCTAATGCAAAGGTGAGGACATACTCCAAGCCTCGGATCATTTATGTAGCTGGGATCCAGTGCCTGCTGGGAACTGAGGGGACAGTTTGCAGTTCCGTCTTGAACTGCCGGTGAAGACTAACAGCCTATTTCTAAGCATGTCTCTCTGGATGCCTTCCTTTCTTATTTACTAACTCTAGTGACTAAGGGTAAGGTGCCACTATCTGTCTGTGCCTCAGTGATATCTACCCGAGAATGGGGTACAGGACCCTGGTGTGCATTAGAACAGTGGCCCACTCAAATGAACTCTGCACACAAACTAGCTATGAGCAGGTACAGTAGGGTTCCAGGTGACATATGGCATGATTTACACAGCCCCATTCACATTAGGGCCCAATTACAGGGCTAAAGCAGGGATGGACCAGAAGGGAGGAGAGCAACCCTGTAAGAGGCCTGGATGCACGGTGTTGCCGTTACCTTCTTGCTGCTGGGACACCCAACCAGAAGCAGCTCATGGGAGGAAAAGGTTTATTTCAGGCTTACAGATTCCAGGGGAAGCTTCGTTATAGTAGAAGAGGCTGGCTCACTTCATCATACATTCATTACAGAGAGATAACAGCAAGAGCCAGCAAGCACCAACTGACTCTGAACACACCACAGGCTAGACTCCACCCAAAGGCCCACCCCTAAGAGACACTTCCTCCAGCAGAGTTCCACCTCTCAGAAGACTTCCACTAAGCAGAAAGCTTAATCACAGACACCTGAGGCTATGGGCGCATTCCACTCAAACCACCACACATGACATGATGAAAGTTAAGGTCCTTGCAGACTGAAGTAAATGCCCTTGTGCTGGATGCATTAGTGAATACGTAGAAGTGTCACCTGACGGGCATACGACAACCATTGCCATCTGTCATTATTGCTTGCCTGTACTCACAGTCTGACATGTTATAGCTTAGTCATGCCGTGTCCCCACAAGGGAGATACAGTTATTGTCTTCTACTCACAGATGAGTGAACAGTCTCAAAATATAATCGACTCACAGCCATCCAACCCAGCCTGGTTGGACTCCAACCCTAAACATTATGCACTGTTGAAAATTAGCAAGCTATGTGCTTGGGTAGATAGTTCAGTGATCATAAACTTGCCGAAAATGAACTGTTCTTTAACCCCAGGACTTAAAAAAAAAAAAAAAGAGCTGGACATGATCCCAACACTTGGAATGGATAAGCCAGAAGATCAGGAGTTCAACACCAGTTTCCACTACATATCAAGTTCAAGACTAGTCTGGGCTACTACTATGTGACTGTCTCAAAAAAACAAGAGGGACTGGCCCAGTGGCTAAGATGCTTGCAAAGCCAGATGCCCAGAGTGGCACATGCAACTGCAGTTCTTTTGCAGCAAAAAGAGGCCCTGGCGTGCCCATCCTTTCTCTTTGTGTCTCTCCCTCTCTTGTCCCCTGTGTTTGCAAATAAATTAAGTAATTTTTTTTTTAATGAGAAAAGAGAGCCGGGCGTGGTGGCTCATGCCTTTAATCCCAGCACTCAGGAGGCAGAGGTAGGAGAATCACCGTGAGTTCGAGGCCGCCCTAGACTCCATAGTGAATTCCAGGTGAGCCTGGGCTAGAGTGAGATCCTCCCTCGAAAAACCAAAAAAACAAAGAAAAAAAAAGAATGAGAAAGACTGGGCTTCCACTCCTGGGAATATTCTATACTGGGACTGTTAAAGGGCTCACCACACGTTTACCAAGACTTTTGAATGTGTGTCTAGAACAGGATGTTCCAGAAGCAATACCCCTGGCTTGCAGTCCTTGTTCTCTCCCCTAGGATACCCACCTTCAGCTGAGAGACATGAGATGTTTACAAACTGCACCATGCTGTCCTTCCTCCCCTCAGTATCTCCTCCCAGAAGCATGCTTACCCTTTAATGCAGGACTGGAGGCTGAGGGATAACACAGGATGGAATTCTTACCACTGCTGTCCCTATATCAAGAGGGAGAAGCACTTTACAGCTGTCAAGGGAGGCTAGAATGCTTGTGCTAAGGCAGAATGCAGCACCTGATGTGCTAAGTACTCTGGACGGTGGCACTTGCCTATATTTCCACCAGTAAGGAAGAAGGAATCAGTCCAAGGTCTTCTGAGTTTGAGGCCAGCCTGGTCTATAGGAGACCCTGTCTCCAGGAGGGGGAGGCAGTTATTTGTCCTCTCCCTGAAGCTAGACTGCTCCACCCCCAGAGCTTACTGTGACCAACAGATTACTTCGCAAGTGATGTAATGAGAAGTCCAAACCTAGTCTTCAGTATTATTATCTTGTTATTAACTACTATGTTAGTAAGTTCATTTTGTTATTGGGTTTGTTTTGTTTTATCCTGTTTTGTTTTCAAGACAGGGTCTCACTCTAGGCAAGATTGGCCTCAAGCTCACGGCAATCCTCCTACTTCTTGAGTGCTGGGATTAAAGGTGTTTCACCACATCTGGCCCACGTTGCTATGTGAGCCCAGAGAAGGAGCTCCAAGGCTTCCGCTGGTGGCTAGCAAAGCTGCCACAGGCATGTGGGTAGGACACCTTGGACCTTCTAGGCCAGAACAACCTCGCTGCCACCCACACATGAGCCAACTCAAGTAAGAACAAGGTAACAAACTGCTGTGTAAGTCACTGAGTTTAGGGGCTGTGGAGATGGCTGAGCAAGTAATGGCACGTGGGTTGCAGACCCTGCTGGCCTGGGGTTCAAATCCCCAGTAACCACATAAAGCCAGATACACAATGTGGTACATGTGTTTAATGTTCGTGTGTGTTTAGAGTTCGTTTGCAGTAGTTGAGAGGCCCTGGAGGGCCCATTTCTCTGTTTTAAGATTTTATTTTTATTTATTTATTTATTAGAGACAGAGAGGGAGAGAAAGAGAGAGGGAGGGAGAGTGAAAATGGGCACACCAGGGCCTCTAGCCACTGCAAACGAACTCCAGATGCGTGCGCCACCATGTGCATCTGGCTCATGTGGGACCTGAAGAATCGAACCTGGGACCTTAGGCTTTGTAGGCATGTGCCTTAACTGCTAAGCCATCTCTTCAGCTCTCTCTCTTTCAAGCAAATAAGTAAAAGGTATTTTGTTTTTATTTTACTAAGTTTAGGGATGGCCTTAAAGACCAGTGTTATGTGATACAGTCATGTCCACTCTGGGCTGCTCAGAAATCCTGACATGCTGGCTTGCTCGGTGAACTTTCATGGGAATGGCCCATGCCCCTGAGTACCCAACGCCAGCAAGCAGAAGTTACCCACTTTTGCCTAGTCAGCCATGTTGGGTGCAAAAACTAACACAAAGATCACACTGAACATATTGTCTAAGACCTAGAGCTGATACCGACTTGCTTAGCAAAAAAAAGATCACTTCCACTCCCTGCTCAGTAATATTTGGAAAGTGACAGGAGGAATACTGAAGTATCCTAAATATTGAAACAAGTGGACAAGTTCAAAGAAAGGCAGCTTCTGCCCTGGTATCATTCTAAGATAAACAACTATACCCTGCAATGAAAAGAAATTCATGGGCTGAAGAGATGGCTCAGCGGTTAAGGTACTTGCCTGCAAAGTCAAAGGACCCAGGTTCAATTTCCTGTACCCACATAAGCCGGAACCACAAGACAGCGCATGCATCTGGAGTTCATCTGCAGTGGCTGAAGGCTTTGGTGTGCCCATTCTCTTTATCTGCCGCTCTCTCTCTCTCTCTCACTCTGTCTCTTTCTTGCATAAATAAAATAAATCAAAATTGAAAAAAAAAAAAAGAAATTCAGCATTATTATACTCTAGGTGAGATGCAGGCCCAGTGGTAAAGATCCTACACAATCCTGAGGTGAATGCTTTCATGCCAGGCTTCTTTTTACCCCTTTGCCCTTTTTTTTGCAGTACTTGGGACCAAGCCCAGGGCCTCATCCTAGGCAAGAATTCTACCAAATAGACTAAAATGCCAGCGCAACTCACCATCTTCTAACCACCAGACCTGGCATTAGATCCTGGGATGCAGAGATGAGTAAGAAGCCCTGAAAGACCATGGGCTCTAACCCAGAGAACACGCATGTCAGCACACATGAATATCACTTGTTATCAGCAGAAGGGAGAAAGAGAGCTGGCATGAAGTTCACTCCACAAAGAAACAGAACTTCTGTGTTTGCTTGAACATGTGGCAATTTATATGAACACTCTCTTTAAAAACTGTTGTCCTGGCCAGGCCTGGTGATACATGCCTTTAATCCCAGCATTCAGGAGGCAGAGGTAGGAGGGTTGGCATGAATTCAAGGCCACCCTGAGACTACATAGTGAATTCCAGGTCAGCCTGGGCTAGAGTGAGACCACACCTGGAAAAAACAAAACAAAAAAATAAAGTAAATTAAAAAAAAAAAAACTTTATCCTGATCTGGTAAGATGGTTTAGAAGTTAAGGCACTTGCCTGCAAAGCCAAAGAACCCAGGTTCAATTCCCTAGGATCCACATAAGCCAGATGCACAAGGTGGAGCACGTGAATGGAGTTTATATGCAGCTGCTGAAGGCCCTGGCATACCCATTCTTTCTCTTGCTCACTCACTCGCTCGCTTGCTCTCGCTCTCACTCTCCCTCCCTTTGTGACTCTCTTTTTTATCCTGAAGAGCACAATCCTCTTTTACAATACTGCTGCTGCTTCTTTTCCAGAAATGTCATCAAATAAAGGCCCATTTGAGAAAATGTGTCAGCACTTTAAATGAGTAGATAAAACCAGTACCACTCTATCTGCCCTCTTTCACCAAAATTGGTGATGACTTTTTGCTATTGTAAGAGAAAAAAAACAAACTCTTCTTTACCACTTTGGAGAATCCTAAAAAAACATGCAAACCCCTGAAGGCCATTACAATCTGTTGTTGTGCCCACCTCATTAGACTGCAAACTCCTATCAGGGAGGAAAGTTCTGACTTGGGTAGAAAACAAGTTCTATAAGCCCTGAGTTTGAGCTCTACGACTTTAAAAATAAAGTCCCTAGACAGTCCTTATAGGGCTCTTGAGGGCAAGAGGGTATCTGTCAACTCATTTCAATCTATATAGATATGATTGATGTGTTATAATCTTCAGCGTTATTGAATTACTGAATACACCTGACAAATAAAAATTATATGTTTTCAAGCTGGGCATGGCAGTGCATGCTTGTAATGCCAGCCTCAGGAGGCTGAGGCGGAAGAAAAGCGTTTGAAGCCAGCCTGAGTTATATACTGAGATCCCATCTCTTTTTTTCCTTCATTTTTTACACCGTTATTTATTTATATGTGCATGCCTGAGATAGAGAGACAGAGTGTGTGTATGTGCATGCCAGGTTCTCTTTCTACTGCAAACCAATGCCCATCCAGTTTTACATGGTTGGCTAGGGAATTGAACTTGGGATGGTAGGCTTTGCAAGCAAGCTCCTTTAACCACTGAGCAGCCTCTCCAGTCCCATAAGATCCCATCTTTTTTTTTTTAATATTTTTATTTGCCGGGCATGGTAGCACACACCTTTTCAGCACTCAGGAGGCAGAGGTAGGAGGGTTGCTATGAATTTGAGGCCACCCTGAGACCACATAGTGAATTCCAGGTCAGCCTGGGCTAAAACAAGACCCTGCCTTTAAAAAAACAAAAACAAAAAAACTTACTTATTTGCAAGGAGAGAGAATGAGTATGCCATGGCCTCTTGCAACTGTAAATGAACTCATGAGATGCATGGACCATTCTGTGCATCTGGCTTTACTTGGGTACTGGGGAATCGAGCCCTCTGTAAGCCTAAGGCCTCAGGACATTGGTTGTGCTCTCACCTAAATGCCCACCCCTCCTCTCCCTGTTCCCAGCATGGCCTGTTCCATAGCTGAAAAGTTGGCACAATCCAAGGTCAGCTCCCTGGTCACAGAGCTTGGTTTGTCTAGCAAAACAAGGTACCATTAACACTTGCAGTCTTACCTGCTTACATCTGATTTATCCAAGTATGTCTTAGGTATGGCCACTACCCAGGAAACCTCTGTAGGCTTGGACAGCTAAACATCCAAACTGGATATGGGGGCTGGAGAGATGGCATGGCAGTTAGAGGCACCTGCTTGCTTTCAAACTAGATATGGAAATGTGGAAATGGACATTCATTGGAAGATTCTGTTGTTTATAGTATCAGTGGAGATTCTGAAGACTCCTAGATTCAAATGGTTAATGTAGAACACTCTCTCCAGCAACTCTCTTGGATTCTCTGGACACCTAACCTCAGGTTAGTGGCGCGGTCAGCAAAGGGTTAATGAGCACATGCCAGAGTCACAGGAATAGAAATGGCTCACACCACCTGTGTCCTTGCCTCCAGAGACAGATCTTCAAAGCCATTCCCAGTTGGCATGATCTGTTGCAGTATTTCTTCACAAGGACCTCAGAGCCCCTACAAGTAAACCACAAGCCACACAGATGTTCTATCAAAAGCTTGTTTTGAGAGAACCAAATGTGCCAACACAACCTCAAGAAAAGATTAGCTGGACAGAATCATCAATTTTGCCAAAGACTTGAAAAGGCAAGAGAAGTAGTTATACTTAGCATTCCCTCAAATTCCTGAGTACCCTGAATGGGATGTAAACCAAACACTGGGAGCTTCTTGGCAAAGAGGTCAAGTCCAGTCGGAGACGAGCGGGCTGTGGGGTAAGACCCCACTGCTTGGCTTCACTAAGGCAGGAGCACCAAAGCAGACAGAATTTCCCTAAGTTGTGAGCCGTATATATCACTTAGCACCCCTGATACCGCCAGTTCCTGACACTACTAGCTACTACTCGGGCCCAGAAATCCCCTTCCTCTTCAAAGGGGAACTGGCGTGGTCTGACAAACTCCCCACTTCCAGGCCACAAGGAACAGTGGATCAGAGGCCCCCATACACAGAATTCCTAGCGACTACTATTCATCTAACTTCCCCATCCAGAAATAAAAGGTGGGGGGGGGGAAGTTACCGGAGCCTTCAGGCCTGCCTCCGTGCCCACCCTGAATAGATAAGCCAGATTCACAGTCTCACCTGAAGAAACTGTCAGTAGTCACACCAGGACTTCGAGAACAGCAGTAAGTACTGCCAAAGGCCATGCGTGAAGGGGCAGAAAAACTCCGGTAAAGGCAGGCAAAAAGCTCCCCTGAGAACTTTTCCTTGGATCATTACTAATTAAAGGGAAAGTATGTCCCTTTTCCTATCTGGTGGCAGTTTCCTGGTCAGGCTGGGAAAACAGTGTGACTGTGCACGTGGGGCGCGGGGGAAGAAGAGGGGCTCCGTGTTGCGCACGATTGTAAACCAATCTCCAAGACACGTGTGGTTTTGTTGTTGTTTGGTTGGTTGGTTTTTCGACACTCCGTAATGGTGCCGAGGTCCTCGGATCCGGCCGTGCTCAGGTGTGCTGGGATAGCTACCCGAGAATATAAGCAATGCTGGCCATGCCAGTTCCCACCCGGAGCCAGCCAGCCTCACAGTTGTAGAGGACTTAGGGAAGAAGCCCGGGGAAGGGCACGGTGGAGGGGAGAAGGGCAAAAGTGGGTGGGAGCGGTGCAAGGAAGGGAGGGAAGGAGTGAGCATGGGATTTCATCATGCAAACGGCTGGCTAGGTTTCATCAGCGCCCGCGTGCAGGGGTTCCGGGAAAGGAAGGAATGCCTGGCTCCCAGAGGCAGCGGAGGTTGGCCTCCACCGAACCAGCTCGGCTCGGCCCGCCACCCCGCAGAGCTCGCGCGGAGCGCCCTCCCCCCAAGCCGAGGAACGTGTCCCGCGGCACGGCCCAGCGGCGGCGCGGGGCCCGGCTCGGAGATCTGACTCGTAAACAGGGAACTTGCCACGGGAGCCCGCGCGCGCTTCTGCTAGCTCCCTCAGCTCGAATCGCAGTTAAAGGCAGAGTGCACAAGGCAAAACGAGGGATATCCCGGAAAAGTAAAAAGTCTTCGCAAGAAGCACTTAAATATTTATTTATCTGCAAGGAGAGTGTGAGAGAATGCGCGTGCCAGGGCCTCTAGCCACTGCAAACGAACTCCAGATGCGTGCGCCACTTAGTGCATCTGGCTTTACGTGGGTGCTGGGGAATCGAACCTCGATTCCTGGGTTTTGCAAGCTAGCGCCTTAACCACGAAGCCCTCTCTCCAGCCAGCAAAGAAGCAATTATTCCAACTGGGAACGCCGATAGCATTCCAATTCCTGGCCTCTGCATGATCCCCAGGCCACGCTGACCCCACCCTATCCCGCCTCAGACTTGACCCGACACCCACAGAAGCTGCACGTGGGGCATGGGTAGCTCTGGAAGGGTGCGATTCCGTGTGCAGGGCCTGGGGGAGGAGGGGTACACTGCTGGCTTTTACAGGAGAAAACTAACGTGGCAGTTTGCAGTCCAGCACGACACCGAGAAGGCAGATGGGGACGGCCACGCCCCACGCCCGTTCTTTCCAGCCACGGAGGCCCTGGCGCGGGACACCTCGGCCCCATGTGCGACTACCGATCGCTCCCCGCCGGCCACCCCGGGAGCCCGCCCGAGGCCCCCCGAGTTCGCGCCTACCTCCCGGCGTGGTGCTGAAGAGCGTGCCGCCGGGGGTGGTGCTGTAGTCCCCAGGCGGGAGCTGCACGCCGTCGCCCAGAACCACCCTGCGGGTGGCGGGGATGGCCCGGCTCGGAGTCTGGCTGCTGCAGCTGCCGGCCCCGGACATGATTCCTGGGCACCAGCGCGACCCTACCGCGTCCCTCCTAGCCGCTCCACCGCCTAGCACCGCGTGGCCCCCGCCGCCCCCGGCCCGCCCCTTCCGCCTCGGGCCCCACGCCCCCTGGGACGTGTAGTCCGCGCCGCCCCACCCAGCGCCGGAGCGCCGATCGCACGTGGCTTCCCAGCCGGGAACCAGCTGCAGCCCGCCCCTTCAGCTCTGAGGCCCTTCCTGCCGCGCTGGCCCGAGCCCCGGGGACCGCTCTCGCCCACTCGGGAAGGCCTGCTTTCTGCACTAGGAGGTAACCATGAGTCTTCAGACGAGAAAGGACGGGTTGGGCAGGTCCTTCACCCATCTTCAAAATTCTGTATGGGGGGCTGGAGAGATGGCTTAGCGGTTAAGCGCTTGCCTGTGAAGCCGAAGGACCCCGGTTCGAGGCTCGGTTCCCCAGGTCCCACGTTAGCCAGATGCACAAGGGGGCGCATGCGTCTGGAGTTCGTTTGCAGAGGCTGGAAGCCCTGGCGCGAACATTCTGTCTCTCTCCCTGTATCTGTCTTTCTCTCTGTGTCTGTCGCTCTTAAATAAATAAATAAATATCATCATAATAAAAAAAAATTCTGTATGGGGATTTCAAAGCAACGGCCAAATGAGCCTTGAAAAGTTTAGGAGGCGGGAATAAATCAACCAGTTGGATGCTAGGAATTAATGGAAAATTTGAGTTGGAGGAGGCAGGGGAAAGATTAAGAGTTGTTCATAAATAAAGTAAAAGGGAGGGGGGGCGGAGGGATGGGTTAGCAGTTAACACATTTGCCTGCAAAGCCAAAGGACCCAGGTTCATCAGATGCACGAGGTGGCGCATGTGTCTGGAGTTCTTTTGAAGTGGCTGGAGGCCCTAGCGTGCCCATTCTTTCCCTCCCTCCCTCCCTCCCTCCCTCCCTCCCTCCCTCCCTCCCTCCCTCCCTCCCTCCCTCCCTCTTTCTCTCTCTCTCTCTCTCTCTCTCTCTCTCGCTCGCTCGCTCTCTCGCTCTCGCTCTTGCTCTCTCTCACTCTCTATTTGTCAAATAACTAAATAAGAGTTGTTCAATCCAATTTCCCAATAGTCTTTGAATTAGGTTCTATGACCAGCTATTTACCTGACATTCAGGGGAAAGGAAGGGGAGGACCCCAAGTAGAGAAAGAAAACTTCAAGGAGCACCATAATGCTTGAATGTTTATGTCACTTTTGTTGTGCTAGGCAATGCTAGCATTGGCAGGAAGATGATTGCCAAGCCAACCTGGGCTACTTAGTGAGACCTTGTCTCAGCAAAACAAAACAAACAATAAATAACATTAACAATAGAAAACAGAAGCTCCAAAAAGTTTTACCCAAGATCTCACAGCTGTTCAATACCTAAGGTAGGACTGGAACCCAGTCTCCCCTACCAGCCAAGAGGATCAGAAGTTCAAGGTCATTCTGGGCTAGCTAGCACACAGTTCAAAGCCAGCCTAAGCCACATGAGAACCTGTCTGGGAGGGAAAAAAAGGGTTGGAGTCTATATTTTAAAAAGACCCACAAGATCAAGCCAACACTTCTGACATCAAGTGTGGAGGAAGGGGTCCTCACAGCTGTCAATCAGCCCAGCCGTGCAGATTCCACCGTTCTCTAATTCTGGCACTACCTGCCTGGAGACAGTCTCAGGCACCCCCAAGCTGAGGTGTAGTCCCACAAGACTGCACCATTTCAGAAGCCAGTAGCAAGCAGATTGTGCCCTGTGTTTTTGGCCTAGTGCATAGGTTTGAGTATGTTCCCTTAGCATTTCATAGAACTTGGGGGAAAAGCCTTATTTCCTGTGTTATTATAAAGGATGTTGCAAAGTGTTCCAGTGAATAGCCTGGGAGAGGCTCACAGGAGGGGATATGAGAGAATGAGGAAAGGGCTTTCTGGCTTCTCTGATGTGTAGCTATTTCCTCAGAACTGAAACATTCTCTCCTGGAGGAACAGAGGCTTGTAAGACTCAAAAGAACTGACTAAAATTACCGGCCTCAGAAAGCTCAGGAAAGTTACAAGACTTAGGAAGCTTGGAAAGTTGTAACACTTCAGAAGTCTTTTCCCAAGGCTATAAGCCTTGAGCATTGCCAGGAAGAGCCCGTTCTATGGTGAACTAACTGCCTGCTTGTCGGGCTCGTGGCTCCAGGGCTGCAGCTTTCGTGAATTATGACCCATACTGGGGTGCGCTCCACCTTGCTATAGCTGCCTTTGAATGATCTGTGCTCCTATAAGTAATCCCAGGAAACATTCATTCACCTAGCTAGATGTGGGTGGACGTTGGTCTGCCATCAGTATCCTTTCAGGGGTGAACAAATTTTTGTTCACATCTCCCCCTGATCATGCAGACCTCTCCCTCACCCCACCGCCAAGCACCTCCTGTTCCCCTGTTTGGTGGGAGAGGGCCGGTGGGGGTGGAGTTGTATTGGCTTCATGACATAATGACTGATTACATCATAGGCCATCAGTAATCAACTTAACATTCAGCTTCTCTCTCTTCCCTGCAGGCTACAGGGCATAGGGTGGAGCTGGAAGTCTCTACCCTCTGATCATGCCTTTCAGGTGACCATTCCCCATTCCAAAGTTATCTAAGACCACCTCTCCCTCCCCACCAGGCAGCAGCCAATAGTGATCTCATTCATATATAACAGACAAGTTTATGGCTCCACATACTCCAGGGGTTTGAGCTATGTGTCAGAAACTGGACAAAGATCAAATACATATTTCATTATGTCACAGAGGAGCTGCTCCTATGTGGCAGGGACCACATACTCACTCCCTGTAGTTCTCATAGTTTAATTAGACATGTCATTGGTAATCCTTTTAGGTGCTGCTGAGAGGGGAGTGCAGTTAGGGTGACTGGATCCCTAAAAGTAAAAACCACAGGAAAGCCTGCACTTGCTAGAAATCAAAGATGATCTGGCTTCTTATCTCTTGCCTAGTTCCCTAGACTTGTTTTTCCACAAAAAAACTAGGACCCCTCCTGGAAGGGAGGTCTTTTATAGGATTTAAACCTTAGGCTTGGTTAAGTTCAACCCTTGGAACTTGGTGTCAGGCCTAGCCTATTCATGAGACAGCCTCTACCCCTAACAAGCCAGCTGTCCCTCTGGTTCAACCAAGCCAGAAGCCAGCCTACCAGCATGAGGTTATAAAACGTTTGGAAGGGGAGGGCAGGCTCTCTGACCACTTGGGAATTTCCAGCTGTGGGTGAATTTTTCCTTCGGCTGGGCCTAAGCTAGCTTGGCCCAGGTCCAGCTGGGTTGAGCCAAGGATAATGCCACATGGGTTCTTTATCCCCTCCTGCTCCCCACAAGGCAGTAGCTCCTTGAACTTTCTTTTCTCGTTTCTTTCCATGGTTTTTCCAGGCCCTCCACATGGGATCTCTAGCCACATGGGTGCCTTTCCTTGGCTCTGTACTTCCCTCAATAAATATAATTAGTAATTTGATAATTATCCTTCTTGACTTCTGGTCAAGATGGCATCCATCTAACCACGCCTCACCTCACGGGGAAGGAAAGGCAAGATCACTGGGGATTTTAGGGGTTTGAAGATCCTAGTAGGCCTCCAGTGGGAGGGCCCTGAGGAGCAAAGTAGAAAGTCCACTGACTCCTAAGCTCTCAGGTAGCCCACCAGTCCCCCAAGCCCCTCAAGCAGCCGTCCTGGCTGCTCTGCCAACAGGCTCTTCCTGTACTGTGCCATCCCAGGTCCTCCTGCACTACCCACAGGCTCCTGAGACCCAGATCAGCAGGCTAGCGTTCCCTCTCCCTCCTTTGGTTTTCTAGCCACTGCCATGGGGGATCTCCACAAGCGACCTCCCTCATACCCGCTGCTCGGCTGCCATGTGCAGACCAGGTCCTACTGCACTTCCCGCAGGCCACTGGAACCAAGGTCAGTATGTTAGCATTCCCCTCCCTCTTTCAGTTTTCCTGCCACTGGAGATCTCCACACACGACTGCATCCCACCTGCCACACCGCTGTGCATGGACCAGGTCCTCCTACACTTCTTTCAGGCTACTCAAACCCAGAACAGCAGACTAGCATTCGCTCCTCCCTTTCTTGGCTTCCCTCCCCCTTCTCACCACCAGGACTATCCACTCCCCCCATACCTGACCCACAGCAGTCCCATTGCCCTGCCCTTCCATGTCACAAGACCCAGCAGTCCCATCCACCCCCTGCTACAAAGTCCCAACAGACCCCATTGTCCCATCACCTCATCTCTCAGCATGGCAGACCACACCCCAATCCTACCCTCCACCCCTCTGCCACCCCTGCCGCAACACCAGTCTTTGTCCCATCCCCCCACACACACCCTGACATCCTTGGGCCACCTGACCATTCAGTCCCATACCCAGAACCACTGACCAACAAGCCCCTTTATCAGGTCCTCAGACCCCCACCAGAGCCTAGTAGGCTACTTCCCCCTGAGCAGATAGGCCCCATTGCCATTAGAAGCCCAATCAAAGCAAACATAAAAGGGAATAATCACTGAAGACACTTCAAGGGTAGACTGCAGCTTCCTCCTAAATTAAATAAGACTCCTACATTGTGATGGGCAGACCACAGCACAACATAACATGAAAAGTCAAATGCAAGTGAATCCAACAAGGGTGCCCAGTTACAACAATGGAGGTCTCTAATCAAAACATAGAAAAGACATAGAGTCAGAATCCCAAAATGAAGATACAAGCTATGCAACCCTGGCCAAGCAATAAGCAGAAATTGAAGAAAATTATCAATGATCCAATAATTGTATGAATACTATACTCTCTAGATTAGACCTAATAGGAAAGAACCAGGAAGGGTTCCAAAGACAGTTAAATGATCTGAAGGGGAGCAGGAAAAAAAAAAAAGGACTTCGATAATCTGCTGGCTAAACTTAATGAAGACATAAATAAATTCAAGGATGAATTCCCAGAAGCATTAAGAAAATCAGAAAATGATGTGAAAAGAGAACTCAACAGAGGTATGGATACTATATAAAAAGGCAGTAGAAAATACAAACCAAATTGAACAAGCCCAACACTCTATAGAAGCTCTCAAGAATAGAGCCCACCATGTGGAAGATAGAAACTCAGAACTAGAAGATAAAACAGAAGAAACAGTTCATGAGTCCAAATGTTTGAGTAAGCTCAAAAATTTTTGTGAATAGAATATAAGGGAACTATGGGATACCCTTAAATGTCCCAACATTCAGATCATGGGAATACCACAAGGGGAAGAAATTCAGACCAAGGTCATGGAGAACTTATTCACCAAAATTATAGAAGAAAACTTTCCTAACCCCTCAAAAGAAAGTCCCATCAAGTTACAAGAAGCTACCAGAACTCCAAACAGACTGGACCAAAGGAAAATTTCTCCAAGATATATTATCATTAAGGCTCTGAACATCAATAACAAAGGGAAAGTCCTAAAAGCAGCGAGGGACAAACAACATGTTACAATGGAAAGGTAAGTAACTGCATCAGAATTACTTCAGCTTTCTCAATGGTAGCCCTGAAATCCAGAAGGGCCTAGAATGGAACACTGCAAAGTCTAAGAACTTATGGCTTCCAACCCAAACTATGCTACCCAGCAAAAGTATCCCTAATGGGCAGTGAAAGAAAAACTTTTCACAGTAAAAGCTTTACAACTATATGAACACAAAGTGAAAACTACAGAGAGTATTCCAGGGAATTCTCCACACAGAAGAGTCAAATAACCATCCTTAAGTGCCTACAAGAAGCAGATCACAATACCCAAACTCACAGAAGGCTCAAAAAACTATTAAGTCCAAGAAAACGCCAAACCACATAAACCACCACAATATGGCAGGAATTAAATCAAACCTCACAGTTATTATGCTAAACATTAATGGCCTTAATTCACCCATCAATAGACATAAGCAAACAGGGTAGATCAGAAAATTAGACCCCTCAATCTTCTGTCTTCAAGAAACCCACCTCACCACTAAAGACAGATCCCTCTTCAGGGTGAAAGGGTGGAAAATGATATTCCAAGCAAATGAGAATAACAAGCAGGTGTAGCTATACTAATATAAGATAAAATAGACTTCAAACCAAAAGTGATCAAAAAAGACAAAGAAGGCCACTTCTTACTTATTAAGGGAATGATCCAAGAAGAGGATATTACAATCATCAGTCATTATGCACCAACCACATGTGAACCACAATTCATGAAACAAAACCTATTTGACAATAAAACAAAAATAACCATCAACACCATCATAGTAGGGGACTTCAGTACTCCACTATCACCAATAGACAGGTCATCCAAACAAAAAATTAACAAGGAAGTAAGAGAACTCAACAGCACCATAGATCAATTAGATCTAATGGACATCTACAGAACATTCTACCCAAAATCTACAGATTACACATTCTTCTCAGCAGCCCATGGAACCTTCTCTAAAATAGATCATATATGGACCATAAAGCCTATCTCCATATATTTAAGAAGAGCAACATAATTTCCTGCATGATGTCAGATCACAATGCTGTATTGCTAGAAATTAACAACAAGGAACAAGACAGGAGTGCCCACTCTCCCCTCTGCTCTTCAACGTAGTACTGAAAGTCCTAGCTCAAGCAATACAGCAGGAGAAAGAAAGAAAAGGGATACAAAGCTGGGTGTGGTGGCACACAGCTTTAATCTTAGCACTTGGGAGGTAGAGTTAGGAGAATCTCCATGAGTTCAAGGCCACCCTGAGACTACAAAGTGAATTCCAAATCAGCCTGGGCTAAAGTGAGACTCTACCTCAAAAAAAGAGGGGAAAAAAAGACAAAAGGAATAAAAGGGATACAAATTGGACAGAAAGAAGTTAAGCTAGCCCTATTTTCAGATCACATGATTCTATACATAAGTGAACCAAGAACCTCCATCTCAAAACTCTTTAAAGGTGATTAATTCCTCCAGCAAAGTAGCAGGATACAAAATTAATGCACAAAAATCAGTAGCTTTTCTATATGCAAAAGACACAGGTACAGAGAAAGAAATTAGCAACATTGTCCCATTTTCAATAGCAACAAAAATAAAATAAAATACCTTGGAATAACATTAACCAAGGATGTGAAAGACTTATATAATGAAAACATAAAACCATTCAAGAAAGAAATTGAGGACTTGAAAAAATGAAAAGACCTCCCATGGTCCTGGATAGGCAGAAGTAACATTGTGAAAATGGCAATCTTACCAAAATATACAAATACACAGATTAAATGCAATACCAATAAAAATCCCAACATTTTTCTTCACAGAGACAGAAAACTTGATCTCAAGATTCATATGAAATGGCAGAAGGCCTCAGAGAGCCAAGCACATTCTCAGCAAAAGAAACACCTCTGGAGGCATCACCATACCTGATCTAATGCTATATTAAAAAGCCAGCCATACTAACAAAAACAACATGATATTGGCATAAAAATCGAATTATAGATCAATGGAACAGAATAAAGAACCCAGACTTTGAGTCAAGTAACTACAGCTACTTGATAGTCAACAAAGGCACTAACAATGTAGACTGGAAAAGAGACAGCATCTTCAACAAATGGTGCTAGACAAACTGGGTAACCATATGCTGGAAAATAAAACTGGATCCACACTTCTCACCATACACAACAATCAAGTCCAGATGGATTGAAGACCTTAATATAAGACCAGAAACTCTGCTACTACTGGAAGAAAAAAATAGGAGGAATTTCCCACAATATAGGAGTCGGAAAAGGCTTCATGAACAAAACCCTACTAGCCAAGAAAATTAAACAATCATTCAACCATTGGGATCTCATGACCATTGGGATCTCATGAAGCTGAAAAGTTTTTTCACAGACAAACATACAATAAGCAGAGCCAATAGATTACCCACAGAATGGGAGAGAAATTTTGCTGGCCATCCAACTGACAGAGGCCTAATTTCTAGAATCTACAAAGAACTCAAAAACCTAAGCAATAAAAGTCCAAATAACCCACTCACAAAATGGAGCAGAAAACTGAACAGGGAGTTTTCAGAGGCAGAAATACAAATGGCAAACACACACTTAAGAAAATTATCGACATCCCTAATCATCAGGGAAATGCAAATTAAAACAGCTATGAGATTCCACCTTGCTCCAGTAAAGATAGCAAACAATAAAATATCTAATGAAAACAAATGCTGGCAAGGATGTGGAGAAATAGGAACCCTCACTCACTGTTGGTGGGGATGTAAGATGGTACAACTACTATGGAAAGCAATATGGGGAGTCCTAAAAAGGTTGACTATAGATTTACCAACAGACCAAATTATTCCCTTACTGGGCATTTGCCCTAAAAGCTCCACACCTCAATTCAGAGAGATTTGCTCAACCATGTTTATAGCTGCTCAATTCATAATAGCTAAGAACTGGAATCAACCCAGATGTCCATCATTAGGCAAATGGATAACCAAGATGTGGAATATCTACACAATGAAATTTGTGAAATGAAAATGGCCAACATCTGCCCAAGCAATTCATGGTCTAAGCTACTCAGCAGCAAATAACTTGACATGATGCTCACCCAAGTTCAATAGTGGCACACAGCAATGGTGAGTAACCAACTGCTCTTGAATTGGCTAATAGATCCACTCAGTGGAATGAAACTCATGGCTAGAACTGGGAAACAAGTCAGAATCATATCCAAAAAGTGAGTCTGCTCTATAATATCAAGCTCCCAACCAATCTTGAGCTAAAAGAGGACCTACACCCATTAAATTCTCTCTAAAATAATAACAGTTATCCAATTTATCTGGTACTAACTTCACTCTCCATTGGAGATTCTACTTCTCTTTTTCAGATGGACACAGAACCTGAGGAAAGAATCAGTATATTGCACCTCACCAGGGACCCAGATGAAACCATAGAGTAATTGGGGAAATGAGCACAAGTGCTGCTTTCTTGGTGAACCTGGTATCAGCACAAGGATGAAGGAGACAGACACAGGGAACACTCAACTCCTACCAAACCAGAGATCCATTGACACAGAGGCTCCCTAGACCTCATCACTGAAGTAGACGTAAAATGAACCAAACATGGCTCAAGGAAATTCGCAGAAGAGGGGCCAGAAAGATTGCTTAGAGACACAAGTTGGGACATTATGCACAGAGACATTGCCTCTTCCCCGTAACTGATAGCTACCCCCACAGTGCACGACTTATAATCCCCAATGAGGAGGGTCACTTCAGAGGGGGGAGGACAAAGAGGAGGCTAACTATGGTACCTAGATTTGCTGTTTGCACACTGAGTATGTACATAACTAATAAAGAAAAAAATTATCCTTCTCATTCTTTTTAATTCAATTCTATGATTAAAATTAGAAACAAACTTAGGGTTTGGGGTTTAAGGACTTTGCTGGACCCTGAGCACCTTGTTACACTGCTATTTCTGCTGAAGGCCAAATTTATTTGTCTACTCTCTTAGCAAACATTATGCAAACTGTAAACATGACATTGGCATTCATGACACCATAAAGGAGAAAGGAAATAAGAATTTGCTGGGGTCCAACCTGGTACCTGTACTATGAAAGAGCCTTTAACCTGATGAAACAGAATTGTTACTAGTCTCCTGGGTCAGAGAGGAGTTTGTTGTCCCACCATCATGAAGAATGCCTAACAAGGAAGACAGGAGAGTAAGCAAGTAGTTTTATTCAGAAGTGAAATAACAGCCCCCTGCAACAGAAAGAGAAAGCAAAAATGGGTGGCCAAGTAGCACTCTGGACCATAGGTTTTTATATCTTAAGAATGAGAAGAAAAAAAAAACAAGAATGAGCCTGATTGATTTCTGGCCATATGTAAATTAGGCATCAAGTTGGGATAAGCCTGGTTGGCTAACTTGAATGAATGTGAGATAACCTGATTGGTTAAGGGGCCAAGTAGAAGACTCTAGACTCATAAAAAAAAAAAAGCTCATCAAGGGTCCCAAAAAGATGGAATAACCAGGAAGTAAAAGGGGGCTAAAGCCTGGCAGTCAGTCATCATCTTGATGCCTTGGGCCCTTTTTGGGTTTCGATTCCTGAACTCTTTGTTCATTCTTTGGGCTTGACACCAATTGTGCAGAGTCCATTATAAAATTTCTGTGTTCTCAGAGTTGACTATCAGTTTTGCTAGGGCATGTAGATACTTTTGGGCCTATGACACTAACCAGCTGCTTAATGAATCGAGGTGACTTGCTTCTAATTTCTATGAGAACCATTGATGTCATTGTTTCCCTCATTTCATACTTGAGGAAAATGAGATGAATTTGAGATATGAGTTAAGTCTGCCTGTTCCCCAAACCCAAGTCCAAGTACCTTTGTTACTCTTCTTAGTCTGAAGTCCATACAGATTCCATCAAGGTCCTCAACTGTGAAGTGCTTCATATTTGCTGAGAAGCATATGAAATAGGTGATATCCTTGGTAAATTTTGAGTCACCCCAGTGGATACTGCCATCTGAAAAGAAAACCTCTAACCAAAAGTTAGAATAGCATTAGTATATGGGCATAAACATAAGTATTTAGAGAGAAGTTTGGTGGACATAATATATCCATTTAGCCAGACCACAGTAGTAGGTTCTCTCATAGGGTTTATGACCTCCCAAGCCATATGCTTTTCCTTAAGTTTTCAGTACTAGGTAGGAATGCTGTCCCATAGAGTGGGCCTGAAGTCCAATCAGAGTAGTTGCTTTCCCCCATAACAGACATGCCACCATTTCACCATTCGGTATATTTGACCTGGCTGGATTGCCATAAAGCTTGCAGTGCTCACTGCTGGCTAAGACTACTGATTACTTTTCTCTTCCAATAGGCTACATAGCTTTTTCCAATATCCAGACAGCTAATCTACAGGGAGGAGTCTTCAAGCTGAGCTCCAGCTTGATTTCTCAGTGACCTGTAACCCAAGCATGTGGAGTTTTCAGCAATACGGTCTTGCCTGCTGCTTCTGATGGGCAAGCAAGGGCCTTGGCAATAGTCTGTAATGTTTTGGGGCATTGGAGACCTCCTTGGCCAACAACTCCATGGGAGGTAGCCCACCCTAGCACTGATATTTTTCTAACAACAATATATGGATTCTGATGCAATATTATCTACCTGTACAGTATCCTTCTGCCCAGACTGTCTCTTGTTTTTAACATATATATTATTAGCTAACAAAGAAGTGGGCTTCCATATGACTTATTTGTAAATCTTAAGTTTTGATTAACCCTTCTCCCACATCTTCTCCTTCATATTCTTCCTGTTATGACACTAATTCCAATGCAGGTCTCTACCTCATGATATCTTCTAAATCTAATTACCCATTGAATGTTATACCTCCTGTGGTGGTTTCATTCAGGTGCCCCCATAAACTTATGGGTTCTAAATGCTAGGTCCCAAGCTGGTGGAAATTTTGGAATTGAATTCTCCTGGATATGATGTATTGTTGGGACTGGGCTTATAGGTGTTATAGCCAGCTTCCCTTTGCCAGTGTTTGACATACTATCCTGCTACTGTTGTCCACCTGATATTGGCCAGGAAGTGATGTCTACCCTCTACTCATGCCATCATTTTTCCCTGCCATCATGGAGCTTTCCCCCAAGGCTGTAAGCCAAAATAAATCCTTTCCTACCATAAATTGTTTTGGGTTGATTTTTTCATGCATCAACATGAAGCTGACTGCAATAATACAGTTGGTAACAGGGGCACCATTATTGCTAGAAACCTCACTGTGTGGCTTTTGGCCTTTTGGAATTGATTTACAGGAAGAAAGTAGAATTATTTGTACCATTGGCCTAAAAGACACCTTTCAGGTCTATAAGTACAGCTTGATGGACTATTCTCGTCAGTGTTGAAAGACCTGAATGCCCTAAGAACTATGGGCTATGTGGTTTGGCTTATAAGGGTGAGAAAGAGCTTTGCCTGGACTGGGCTAGAAGCAATTTGTATCAGAGGCTTGCTGTTATGCCCATGTCCTGAGGATATGTGCAAAGTTGCATTGTGTAGAAATGGACTGGTGTGAACAGAGGGATATGGCACAGAAAAATGAAATCTCGGGACCAAAAATGTTGCCTGTTCAGCTACAATTGTTAGAGAGATTACAACTATTGAGATGAGACTAGCTGATCTGCATTGGGATAACAGGAAGAATGCAGACTCTTTTGAAGGAGCTGAATGCTCAAGGAATGTCCTGTTCTTCAAAGTCTGCTTTATTTCCTCCCTAGATTAACTAGTTGCTAGCCTACATAGCAATATAGAGTATAACAAATACAGGAAAGAGAGGGTCATTGAATTTGCAACCCTTTTTTTTTTAAGTGGTCATGGGCAATGTGAAGCAGGCTTGTTGGATTACCTGTGTGGAGACCCAGTGGAGCCATATGGATGAATGTAGGTTACAGTGGGGACCCAGTGGAGATGCTAGGCCCATGGCTGCCAAGAAAAGCTGCCAGTACCAGATGAAGTTTTCTGAGACTGAGTAGTCTAGCTGGAGGGGTGGAATTGGAACTCCACAGACTTGTCACTGGTTAGAATCAGTGGACTTGGAGACTAGTCACTGGTTGCAGTTGTTGGACTTGGAGCTACAGAATTTGATGTTTTCCCTGTTTGTTTTAAATCTTGTATTGGTTGAATATGTCATTGGTATGCCAAGTGCCATCTTTTGCATTGTGAATATTTATTTTGTGCTGTTATGGGTCTTTTTAATTTTTTTGGTATTATGGTTCAGTTAAAAGACCTTGGATTATGGGGATGTTTGAACATCATTGGGATTGATAAAAAAAGAAAAAAAAAAACCTATGGGGACTT
This sequence comes from Jaculus jaculus, assembly GCF_020740685.1. Lineage (NCBI taxonomy): Eukaryota > Metazoa > Chordata > Mammalia > Rodentia > Dipodidae > Jaculus > Jaculus jaculus. Next base: position 22,795,137 of record NC_059113.1, read on the forward strand.
TTAAAGTTGGACTGAATACATTGTATTTCACATCATGGATGGTTATCAATTTATGGGGGCCAGGGAAGAATGTGCTTGATTCAGGTGTTCCCAGTGAAATCATGGGTTTTAAATGCTAGGTCCCCAGCTAGTGACAGTTTGGGAATTGGAGCCTCCTGGAGGTGACGGGCTTATGGATGTTATTGCCAGCTTCCCCTTGCCAGTGTTGGGCACACTTCCTGCTGCTATTGTCCACCTGATGTTGGCCAGGAGGTGATGTCCATCCTCTGCTCATGCCATTGTTTTCCCCCTGCCATCATGGAGCTTTCCCTCAGGTCTGTAAGCCAAAAGAAACCCTTTCCTCCCACAAGCTACTCTTGGTCAGGTGTTTTCTGCCAATAATGAAAAGCTGAATGCAACACCTCCCAATATGATCACACAGGAGATTTAAAAGTTTCACCTGTAAACTTGGACATTGAGTCTGCTAGAGAACCTAGCAAACATTTGGTCATTTCTCTAGATGATGATAGTGGACCTCTGGCCAGCCCCGCACCACCCCCCATGAAGGCTCCAGTATAACCCAGACTCCAACTGAACCCCAGCATTCCTTCTGTCAGCCTTATGTGATCTCACACGTCCAACACTACTGGTAATGTCACAGAACTCCAAGCTAGTGGTACAGTGTTAATTCCATAGTTTTTGTAGAAAAAATCCTGTATTTAAACCTACTTTCCGTTTCTGCATACAAATCACTTTAAAACTTTATATTCTCAATGTCAAACAGAAGTAACATGAGTTGCCTGTGCAGAACACCATAGCTGTGGCCACGGTGGACTTAGAAGGACTTTAAGGAGCTGAATGGAAGTCTTTCTTTGGTTTCCCAGGCCTGAAGTGCTACCTGTGGCTAGCAATCTCCCTTACCTAAAGCATAACAGGAAGCAAAATGAGACTTTTTATTTTATTTTTATTTTTGGTTTTTCCAGGTAGGATCTCACTCTAGCCCAGGCTGACCTGGAATTTACTCTGCAGTCTCAAGGTGGCCTTGAACTCTCAGTGATCCTCCTACCTCTGCCTCCCAAGTGCTAGGATTAAAGGTGTGCGCCACCTCGCCTGGCTTCAAAATGAAACTTTTTAAAAATTTTGCTTCTTTTAGCATCTCAGAGGCCTTGCACTGCTGGAAGATGGCTGGTGTCCCTAACCCCTAGTTCAGAAGGTTGGCATGTACACACAAAAATACCTGCAGATGGACTGGAGAGATGGCTTAGCGGTTAAGTGCTTGCCTGTGAAGCCTAAGGACCCCAGTTCAAGGCTCGATTCCCCAGGACCCATGTTAGCCAGATGCACAAGGGGGTGCATGCATCTGGAGTTCGTTTGCAGTGGCTGGAGGCCCTGGCGTGCCCATTCTCTCTCTCTCTCTCTCTGTCTCCCTCTCCCCCTCTCTCTCCCTCTTTCTCTGTCTGTCACTTTCAAATAAATAAATAAACATAAAAAAAATTTTTAAGCTACCTGCAGATGGTGGGGGTGTTCTCTTGGCCGGAAATTACTCTGCTGAAGCCACCATGGTGCAATGGCAGTACTAGGAAGACCCAAGACTCTACCATTGGGTGAGTCATGCCATCCAGGTTAAGCTCTGAAGTTACTGGCCAGGGTGCCATCTAGCTGCCCTCTCACTTATGCTACATTTTGCTTTGTTAAACAAATTTTCTTTCTCCTCTCCTCTTCTCTCCTCTCCCTTTGTTTGTTTTGTTTTTGTTGTTGTTGTTGTTGTTTGTTTTTTAATGCATGACCTCATATAGCCCATGTTGGCCTCAGGCTTACCATGAAGCTGAGGATAACCTTGAAATCTTGATCTCCTGCCTCTACCTTTCAAGTGCTAGGATTAAAGGTTCACACCACCTTTAATCTTATGTCTTATGAATAAAATCAGTTCATTTCACAGTATGCCCATTGGTCTTTTTATTTATTCAGTAACTATTTCCTGAGTGTGCTGTTTGCCATGGCATTAATCTTCTTGTCAGGTACAGAGCATTAAGTAAAATAAATGAAACTGGAGTTTTTGTTTATTTTTATTTATTTATTTGAGAGTAGCAGACAGACAGAGAGAGAAAGAGGCAGAGAGAGAGAGAGAATGGGTGAACCAGGGCCTCCAGCCACTGCAAACGAACTCCAGATGCATGTGCCCCCTTGTGCATCTGGCTTAAGTGGGTCCTGGGGAATCGAGCCTTGAACTGGTCCTGAGGTTTCACAGGCAAGCACTTAACCACTAAACCATCTCTCCAGCCCCTAAACTGGAGTTTTTCTAAACTGTGTTCTTGGTCAATAGTTTAGTCAAACCCCCAATGGCTGTGATTTGTTGCTTCTGCATTTTCAAAAGTGAAAATTTGGGGCTGGAGTGGTTAACGGTGGTTGCTTGTAAAGCCTGATGGCCTGGGGTTCAATTCCCCAGTATGCATGTAAAGCCAGATGCACAGAATGACTCACACGTTGTTGGGCTCCTTCCTGTTCAGGTAGTGCTGAGGGAAGAACCAGGCCTGCTGGTTCCTCCCTAGGGGTTGAGGGGATGATGAGCATCGGAAGACCCAGAAACCTCTCCTGGCCACCGGAGAAAAACCACACTGAGTAGGGAGTCCTTTGGAAGCAGGAACTCACTTTATTCTTACAGGTGGGTGTTTATATAATGTTGAGAACAAAGGTGGAGACTTTAGGGTGGGGTGAGATATAAGGGCCAATAGCATACCAAGACCTTTGAGATGATTGGTTGTAAGCTCCCTCCAGGAGGGACTGTAACTTCCTGTGCGGAAGTGGCAGGCCAGAGGCCATTTGGCCCCCTGCTGAGTTCTAAGTGCCCATGGGCAGGAATTCTAATTTCCTGTGTGGAAGTGGCAGGCCAGAGGCCATTTGGCCCCCTGCTGAGTCATAGCTGGGCGGAGGCAGTTAGGCTCAGGAAGTTCCACTAGGCCTCCCATCCTGGCCTCTCAAGACCCAACAAGGGGTCTGGAGTTTGTTTGCGTGGCAAGAGGCCCTGGAGTGCCCATAGTCATTCATTCTCTGTCCCTATGTCTCTGTCTCTCTCTTTCTCTCTCATAAACGCTTTTTAAGTGAAAATTTAAATGCGCATGCACATAGCCCAAATAAAATAAAACCAGAGAACATTTTAATATCGGCACAAATATGAGGATTGAGATTTTGGCTTAATGTGAAGTAACATATGTTTCTTAGTTATCTTTCCTTGATTTTAGGCTATGATTCTAATTTCCATATTCTTCACTTCTCTTTTTGAGATAGCATATCTCTTTTTATGCCAGGCTGACCTCCAGTTCTAACTTCCTGACTGTACCTTCCATAGCTGAGATGACAGGCACTTGCCACCGCTCTGCGATTCCATATGCCTTCTAGGTTTGCTGTCCAGTACACTGTCCACTTCAAGGGTTCTTTTAGTTCAGCACCCTCCAATTCAGTAACCACCAATCACTTATGGCTGTTTCTATTTATACTCATCCCAACAAAATAAAATGTAAAAAGCCATTCACTTCTTGTGCTGTTTATATTACCAGTGCTCCATACATGGGCATGAATAGTGGCTAGCTCATTGGACAGTGATAATATGTAATAATTTGTCACAAAGGGTCCTGTTGGATGATGCTGGGAGCAATAAATAGGATGCTGGCTATGAGGACAGTAATGTTGTGTGGTTACTGTGGAATTACAATCCACCTATTCTGCTCTTCCCTTTCTAACCTGCAATTTGGGAAATGGCCTCCAGTTGATGCCATAAGGAAAACTGAGGGTGTGTAAGTCAGATGTAACTTCCTCTTCTTTACTAATCATGATGGGAAAGGGGTCTACCTTCTTTGTTCCTTGGCCTAGTTTCATGTCTGAATACCCATCAGTCAACAGAGGGAGCTGGTACCCAGCCTGATCCGCCTTAAGGTTGCCTCTTGCTTGGCCAACTTTGGTTGCCAACATTATGCCCTTCTGCCTCCTTGGCTATAGATTAGCAGCTCCACTTTGCCCTCTGCCCTTTGTGGTTGTAACTCTGGGCTAGACTGGGCTTCAGGGAAACTTGTTATGCAGACATTGTACACAGAGAAGCATGTTATCTCTATGAGAAAGCAGATAGATGAAGACTTTGTCCCAAGGGTGTATGAAAATATGAAAGACTCTACTTCTTAAGACACCACCATTTACTTCAACAACAAATAAAGCTAGACTGACTATCCTGAACAATAAGCTCCCTCCTTTTCTGCTGTTAATTAGCCCACCCATAGGCCTCAATGTCTCATATATGAAGAATAATATGGAATCTGATGACATCCAAGATCTTTTGCATTGCTAGATTCTATAATTTGGCCTCAGCCTTTGTGAGTTGTTGGACAAGTAGGTTGAGTTTAAGATTAAATAGATGCTATCCCCAAAGAGAAATCACCCAGTCCTCATGAATCCACTAGAGAATTCTCTTTGTTTGCTTGTTTGTATTGAGACATAGTATCATATGTTCTTCTTGGTAGTCTTGTGCTACCTGGTTGCAACATACACATTCTATGCTATAGGCTTTGTATGTGCACATAGGTACCTAGTTGCCTTACCTTTGTTCTGGGAAGTACCTTACCACAACAGGGATGAGTCGCCGTGCTTGGCTTTCCACTGGAGAATACTATCGAAGAAAGGAAAGTAGACACCAATTGTTGTATAACAAATTTCTTTGATTTTAAATACTCCCTCATGAGTGAGGGTCAAAAGACTTAAGGGGTCAAGTCTGAGAAATCTGAAACTTAAGAGGTCATGAACTCCTAAAGATTACAGGAGCAGTCAACAAAAGTTGATGGGCAGACTCTGACCAATGTTGTATAGCAGTTTTCTCAGAATCTAAACATCTCTCCTAAAGGGAGGAGGGAGTGAGGAGGTCAACAACTCTGGGGAGAAGATTGCAAGATTCCTCCCTAAGGCTAAACCACTGCTTGGGAGGAGGCTCTAAACAGCCCAGCTGCTTGCAAGTTGAGCAGTGTGTTCCAGAGATGTAGCTTCCATTAGTTGTAACCTATGTTGGAGTGGGCTTTTTTATAATGTAGCTGCCTCCAATAAGCAACCCTTGCCGTGCTCTGTAAGTAACCCCAATATTGTAGTCATCTTCTCATTGCTGGGACAAACACCCAACCAGAAGCAGCTAATAGGAGGAAGGGGTTTATTTTAGGCTGACAGATTCTAGGGGAATTTTCACACAGTGGAGGAATGTGGCTTGCTTCATCATAAATTCACAGCAGAGAAAGAGAAAAACAAAAAGAACATTCAGAGTTCAAGGTGGCTCAAAACACATTTTAGGGCTGGACTCCAGATCTGTGCCCAGTCACATACCTCCTCCAGCAGGCCTGCACCCCCCAGACACTTCAAGCTGAGGACTAAAAAAGAAACTTAATCACCTTAAACACCTGAGGCTACTGGGGACATTTTATGTTCAAGCCACCACATCCAATAAATTCATTGTTTCACCAAAATTGATTTGGTGCAATTGCACTTAGGTTTGCCTGCTGTGCCCGATCTGCAGAAAACAGATGGGTGCTCACATTACATCTTCCCAGGAAAAGATTCACTTGACACTAATTTTGCAAAACCCTTTCGAGAAAACTGGGGAAAGCACATGCTCCAATTCATTTTAAGATGTCAGTATTATTATGATAGTAAAACCAAGTATATCTCTCATGGACTTAGATGAAAAATCTCTAATTAAGCTGGGCGTGGTGGCGCACGCCTTTAATCCCAGCACTCGGGAGGCAGAGGTAGGAGGATCTCCGAGAGTTCGAGGCCACCCTGAGACTACATAGTGAATTCCAGGTCAGCCTGAGCCAGAGTGAGACCCTACCTCGAAAAAAAAAAAAAAACTCTCTAATTAAATATTTGCAAGTTGGAAGAAGTTCACTTGAAGAGAAGCGAAAGTAGCAGATTAGAAGCAAGCAGCACTTCCTAGCTTCTCAATGACTAAGAATCAGAACAGTCTGAAAACAGCTTCTCAGTGAGGTGAGTGACTGAAGAAATACCCCGAGAGTTGGAGTTACCCACAGGCTCTTGTTATCAGAACATGGAGCAAGAAATAGCATATTATCACTGAACCATGGTGGCATGCCAGAGGAGGAGTGGCAGAAAGGGAAATAAGGGAGGACATAGTGGGGAAAACTGACCTAGGAAACAATATAGAACAGAAAAGTAGTCTCAACTTACCTGATCTGAGCGGTGCACAGCATGCTGACACTTGAGCAGTCCCCTGTGGCATTTCTCACTATAAAAGTTCAGTGCTGTAGCAGGAAGGAATCTTAATAATGCTACTATCAAGCTTGTTGCCTTGGGAAATTTGCCTCTACAGGTTTCTTTTCTTTAGAACTTGCTGCAAGTATTGCCACACTGCCCCAGCCAGCTTTTACCTTGTGGTATGGTGTGGCCTGGGCTGAATGGCACTGAAGCAGACTCAGTGAAAAAACAAAGGGGTTCGGGTGAGAGGCATGGAAAACAGTAGAGTCACTTCCCTCTTCCCCCTTTACAGTGGTGGTCAGGGGTAGAGTGAGACTGATGAATGGCTGGCCTTGGGTAAGGTAGAGAACAGTTTGTTCTACCAACTTCTTTCCGGTTTGATGCTAGCTCTCCAAGCATCATCTTACATGGAGAAATTTAGACCTGCCATAGCTAAGAGATATCTAATGGACATAATCACCTGGGTTCACTCCAATGACCGACCCCTGACAAAGTGCAGGTCTTTCAAGACTGACTTGAATGGCACCTAGTTAACAGCAAGCCAATGAATGTCTGTAACCACCATGTTCATGTAGCTCCCAAGTCCTGGGCAGCTTAACTGCATCTGGAAAAGGAGAAAAGTTTGTTTATGATATAACACCAGTGTGCTCCAGAAAGTATTTTCATTGCCATGGACATATTCAACAGCTTCACTTGAAAACACTTTTCCTATGGTGAAACACGGGCAAAGCAGGGGCAAGGTCTTTAATCTCCCCTGCATTGCCAAGGCAGAGGCACAGACAGGAGAGACTGAATCAAGACAGCGTTCTGTTGGGGTTGATGTGGTATAATGAATAACTTTGGTCACAGCCAATGTGGGATTACAACATTGGGATGACTGCTTACAAAGTGCTGAGAGAAACAACTGAAAGAGGAAAAGTTTGATTCATCCTGTGGTTTCAGTCGATGGTCACTTGATCTTACCACTTTAGACCTGTGGTGAGGAAATACTTCATAACTGAAGCTTGTGATGGGGCAGACTTTTTACTTTATGGAGGCCAGGAAACAAGGAGACAGAAAGGGCCCAGGCTCCTAATAGCCTGTTGCAGTCAAATTGTGTGTTTCTGGACAAACACCAGACCAAAAACAGCTTATAGGAGGAAAGGGTTTATCTTAGATTTACAGATTCCAGGGGAAGTTCCATCATGGCAGAAGAAGATGGCTCACTTTCATAGACCATAGCAGAGAGACATCACAAAACAGCTAGCACTGCAAAACAGCCAAAGCTCCAATTGTTCACCATACACACACCTTAGGGCTAGACTATCATATCTGCCCCCAGTAACATACCTTTTCCTTGGTAGGGTTTGACCAACTTGCTATTCAAGTTGCAAGCCTGAGTCTATGGGGCCATACATTCAAACCACCATATTCCACCCCTGACCCCCAGAAACTCATGATAATCTTATACTGCAAGTTTCATTTAGTCCAACCTCAAAGGTTCCTATAATCTATACCAATTTTAACATTGGTCCTAAGACTTATCTGATGATTAAGACTGTCTCTTAACTCTGAGTTCTGTAAAATTCTCAAAACAAGTTATTTCCTAACAACACACAATGACACAGAGTCCACATGTCCTTGTAAAAAGGCATACCAAGGAGAAACTAAGCCAATACAAAATCAGTAAACATCAGGTAAACATCAAACATCTATAGTTCAAGTCCAATATCTATAATCAGTGACAAGTCTCTGGATTTCCAGTTCCAACCCTCCAGCTGGGCTAAGTAGCCTAGTGAAAATTTTCAGCTTCAGGCAATAGCTCTCCACGGTAGCTGTTGCAAAATATCCAAAACATGTTTGGGTCTCTACTACAACTACAGTCCATTCTCACAGCTTCATACAATGGCCTCTTTTTGCCTTCAATACAGGGATCTCGCCCTGATTCAAAATGCAGCATTTCTGCAGCCAGTTCCTAGAACTGGTTCTCTTCATACAATTGCCTTACTGAGTCTCTGCACAGGGATTCAACCGTTTCACATGCCTCGTCTCAGCAGCAGCTTCTGGAACCACATCCAGTCACTCTTCCATGCTTTTTAAAATGAAATGTTTATTTGAGAGGGAGAAAGAATCAGAGAGAGAGAGAGAATGGGAACACCAGGGCCTCCAGCCACTGTAAACAAACTCCAGATGCATGCACCCCATTGTGCATCTGGCTTACATGGGTCCTGGAGAGTCGAACCAGGGTCCTCTGGCTTTTCAGGCAAGTGCCTTAACAGCTAAGCCATCTCTCCAGCCCCATCCATGCATTTTTAATACTTCCAAAACCATTACAAGGAGTGCAGCAGCACATCCAAATTTGTAAATCCAGGTAGGATAATCCTTGATCTTGAAGAGCAGCATATTCCTTCAGAATTCTTCCTTGAACTAATTCCTTTGAAAAGAGTTTGCATTTCTACTCAATGAGCCTTTTCTGGGTAGATTTCATCCTCAGCCATATTTTCCATTGTCCCAATGCAAAGCAACTGGCTCATCCCTAAGGGTGGTAATCAATTTACAATCAGTAACCTAAAATTACTGTCTGTGGCTTTAAACTTGCTTGAATTTCTTTCTCTGATCTATTGTACATTTTTCATATCTTTCTGTTCTGTACCTTCTGTCAAGCATACCAGTCCATTGCTTTTAAATTTAACCTCACTCATATACTTATGACTTATGCAGAACACAACCAGCCTTTCTACCAGTACCCAAGTTCCAACAAGGTTCTCCACTTCCCCTTTGAAAGCTAATAAGTCAATCCTTACAGCCCACAATTCTCTATGCATTTAGCATTTTCAAGCTGTCATAAGAACAGCCCATAAAACTCTTCTTACTGCCCTGTGAGGCTTCTCCAGTCCCAAGTACTAACTCCTTCCATATTCCTCTAGCACACAAGTTCCAAAAGACCAAAATCTAAATACTCAGCCATTGAAGCAATGACCCCACTTCTCTGGCACCAATATTACTATTGTAGTAAGCTTTGCATTGCTGGGACAAACATCCAACCAGAAGCAGCTTAAGGGAGGAAAGTGTTTTATTTCAGGCTTACAAATTCCAGAGGAATACCATCAGTGGTATAAGAAGCTGGCTCACTTTCCTAGATCCGAGCAGAGAGACATTACAAAACAGCAAGCAAACCACAAAAAAGCACAACAGCCAGAACTCCAAACTGCTCCCACCCACCTTAGGGCTAGACTATCAGATCAGTCCTCAGTGAGACACCTCTTCCCCAGTAGGGTTCTACTCACTGGAGATTCAAGTTGCAAGTCTGAGTCTATGGGGTCAAACACTTAAACAACCATAAGCCTTTTCAAGGGCATGCCATAATGACCTAATTTCTTCCAACTAGTCCCCACCTCTTCAAGGTTTTAACGCCTCTCAGTAGTGCCACAGACTGGGGCTCATGCTCTTAATAAATGGGCTTTTAAGGGGACATTTCATATCCAAATTACAGCAACCGTAGACAGGCTCCCCACTGGTATATAGGAAGTTGAGCTTATCAAGAAATACCAGTGTGGCTGTGAACAGTTAAAGCCACAGGATAGCTAGGGGGATCACATCTGTCTCCAGAGCATTCAGACCTTACAAGAATATTGACTGCAAGCTGCATGTTTAACTCTACCATTATACAATGGGAGCCACACTAAGCTTTTAAGACCATCTGTGTCCATCTTTTCATCTAGCAACACTGAACAGTTTTCTGAATCCACCAACTGTCTCAGGCCTCTGCCCCTTGGCTCATTGAATTCCATGGTGTCCTCTGCTGGTAATGACTACTTCCTTTTATCTGCCTAATGGCATCACTTCACAAGGACAGTCTTCCTTACCACCCGCCTCTGGCCTCAGCAGAGCTAAATGCTCTTCTTTCCTGAATATTCAATTTGTTCATATCTACCACAAACCTATCATCAGTCACATTACAAAGTCCATCAGCCTAACCAGATCTGATATCTAGAGAAAAAGACAGTGGTGATTAAGAACATCTGCTGTGAGCGTAGTGGCTGGCACTTACAATCCAGCATTCAAGAGGCAAAGGATCACCAGAAACAGGATAATCTATGTTTCATAGCCCATGCAACATAGCAAAATCCTTTCTCAATAAATAATCAGAAGGAGGAGGGAGTGGAAGGATGACAGTTGGTGTCTTACAGTGGCAGAGCACTTTCCAGGCATGCAAGAAACCCTAGGTTTGATCTCCAGCACTAAAAAAGAAATAAATAAAATAAAGTTCATATTAGTCTTAATTAGGCCCTCTTTATATGCATACAGTGGGCCTTAAATACTCAGTGGTCATTAGGATTAGAAAGTCATTTAAAACTCAAGCTTCTAGGACACTTTAGTTGTAATACCTTGTTCCAGGGCATAAAATTTGTTTTAGAATTATTGATAAAATAAGAAATATTAAAATATTCTCATTTTTCCTCATCCCTTTGTCTTTGGAAGATAAGGACCCTCTTTGTAACCCTGCTGGCCTCTCTATCCTTTTCATTCATTCTACTGAGTGCTGGGATTACAGATATGTATCTTAGCCCAGCTTTGCCTATCTAATAGTGAGATAATGTAAGTAGAACATAGTAAGGTCTGGAGAGATGGCTTACTGGTTAAGGTGCTTTCTGGCAAAGCTGAAAGACCCAAGTTCGATGCCCTAGTACCCACCTAAAGCCAGATGCACAAGGTGGCACATGCATCTGAAGTTCATTTGCAGTGGCTAGAAGCCCTGGTGCACTCATTCTCTCTCTCTCTCTCTCTCTCTCTCTCTCTCTCTCTCTCTCTATCTATCTATCTATCTTCCTCTTTCTCTCTAATAAGTAAATTTTTAAAAGAGTATATATACATACACACACACACACACACACACACACACACACACACACACACAACAAGCTGTCAATAAACACAGTAAATAAGCAGTCAAAGTTCACTGGTTAAAAATGTACATACATGGGCTGGAGAGATGGCTCAGCAGTTAAGAAACTTGCAGGCAAAGCCTAAGGGCCCATGTTTGATTCCCTAGTACCCACATAAAGCCAGATGCACAAAGTGGCCCATGCGTCTAGAGTTAATTTACAGTGGCTAGAGGCCCTGGCATGACTATTCTCTCCCTCTCCCTCTCTCTCTCTCTCTCTCTCTCTCTCTCTCTCTCTCTCTCCCCACCCCCTGCCTTTCTTTCAAATAAATATTTTTAAATGTACATACATAAAATTTATATATATATATATGTGTGTGTGTGTGTGTATTTTTTTCATTCTTTTTACTGAAAGACATACATTAAAAACATTTTTATGGCTGAGGCTCAGTGGTAGAGTATGTGTTTAACATACACAGGCCCTGGGTTCACACCCCAAAACCAGAAAAATCACAGATATTCTGAATTGTAATCTCCCTGAGGGGCAACAGCCACATCTTGACTGTCTTTAATTTTCCTAAGCATATGGCAAAACTCCTGACATAAATTAGCCATTGAACACACTAACCTGAATATTGTCCTGAGCGTTCCAAGATGTGAAGCCTTCTGTGTGTCTATACAGACAGTGAATATGGATTAAAGCGAATGGAGGACAGCTTTAGAAGTGGACAAAGTTACAACAGACATCCACCCACACAGAACAGAAGCCTTGCAGAATGCCAATGAAGAGGAGCTGGGGATGTAGGCCAGTGGTAGATTGTATGCCTGACATATGTAAGGGACTGTATTTATTCAGTATCCAGCAACACACGTGCATGTAAACATGCCTGCCAACATCTAGTTAGTGTTCTTGGACTTTCTCTTTGCATTTTTACAGTCGTTTGGGTCATGTTTTTCTTTTTGCATATGCACAGTATGCGTGGTGTGGTATGTGTGGTGGTGTGCCATATACACGTGTGTGCGCTGATGCCACACCCTGGTGCACCCCTGTAGCACCTCATTGGCTCACCTACACTGGCTGGAGAAGAATCTGGTGGCCTCCATAAACTTAGGTGCTCTGAATGCTAGGTTCCCAGCTGGTGGAGATTTGGGAATTAACTGCTCATGGAGACAGTGTATTGTTGGGGGCGGGCTTATTTGTATTGTAGCCAGTTTCCCTTTGCCAGTGTTTAACATACTCTCCTGTTGCTGTTATCAATCTGATGTTGGCCAGGAGGTGATGTCCACCCTCTGCTCATGCCATCATTTTCCCCTGCCATAATGGAGCTCCTCCTCAAGTCTGTAAGCCAAAAGAAACCTTTTTCCCACAAGCAGCTCTTGGTCGGGTGTTTTCTGCCAGCGGTGCGAACCTGACTGCAACACCTCTCCTTCACTTACTCACCTGTTTTTTTCCCTGCACTAGGGCCTCTTACTGGTTCCAGTGGTAACTGTTCATAAGCTCCAGTGAGCTGCTGGTCTCTGCTCCTCACAGGACTGGGGTTACAGGCTGTTTACATGGGTTCTGGAGATTTGAACTCAGGCAGTCTCAGCGCCCCCTCAGGATCCCTTGCTTGTGCTGGAAGTAGACAACTGCTGACTAATCTCTTCGGCTCCACTTTTTCAGTTTTTAAATACTCTTTGTTGTAGAAAAACATAGTAACATAAAAATTTTCATTTTAAACTATCTTCTTTTAACTTTTATTTTAAAAATATTTCCCTCAGTGAATACTGTGGGAGAAAGGGCAGCAGAAAGACTATAAGAACCAGAAGATGGAAAGGAGTGCTGTGTAATGCTCTCTTCCAGATATGATATGGATGTGCACCCATGAAGTCACAGAAGCTGTGGTTACTGGCACAAGATTGGGCCTGTCAATATTCCTTCATGGATGGGACTGGAGCACAAGAGGCCCTGGCCCTCTGCAAGGAGATACTGGCAATTAATGGTTGCTAGCAGATAGAGAGACATTTTTAAAATTTTATTTATTTATTTGTGTGAGAGAGAAGGAGAAACTGGGTGCACCAGGGCCCTCAGCCACTGCAAATGAACTCCACACATGCACCACCTTGTGCATCTGGCTTACATGGGACCTGGGGAATCGAACCTGGGTCCTTTGGCTTTGCAGGCAAGTGCCTTAACTGCTAAGCCATCTCTCCAGCCCAGAAGACATTTTCTTGAGTGGTATAGTCACTGGTAAGTTGCCCATGCTCCAGTAAATAACCTCCCCCACATGCTGATCCATTCACCATTAATTAAACTCAGTGAGATACTCACACAAAAAAGAAGACATCAGGGCTGGAGAGATGGCTTAGCGGTTAAGCGCTTGCCTGTGAAGCCTAAGGACCCCGGTTCGAGGCTCGGTTCCCCAGGTCCCACGTTAGCCAGATGCACAAGGGGATGCACGTGTTTGGAGTTCGTTTGCAGAGGCTGGAAGCCCTGGCGCGCCCATTCTCTCTCTCTCCCTCTATCTGCCTTTCTCTCTGTGTCTGTTGCTCTCAAATAAATAAATAAAAAAATTTTTTAAAAAAAGTTAAAAAAAAAAAGACATCAAAGTTTAAAGAAGAACTAGTTAAGAAGAAAGGGTTCAGCAAGAATTAAACAGGGGTAAGAGAATGTAATAGGGGATGAATATAATAAAATATATTATATTCATGCATATATATATATGAAATTATAAAAACAACTTAATTAAAAAATTATTAAAATATTAAAGGCATAGTGGTGCACGCCTTTAATCCCAGCACTTGGGAGGCAGAGGTCAGAGGATTGCCGTGAGTTTGAGGCCACCCTGAGACTACATAGTGAATTCCAGGTCAGCCTGGGCTAGAGTGAGACCCTACCTCAAAAAACCAAAAAAGAATTGGGGGCTGGAGAAACGGCTTAGCAGTTAACAAGTTTTCCTGCAAAGCTAAAGAACCCAGGTTTAATTCTCCAGGACCTATTTAAGCCATATGCACAAGATGACACATGCATCTAGAGTTCATTTGCAGTGGCTGGAGGCCCTGTTTTGCCCATATTCATATTCCCCCCACCACCACCTTCTCTCTGCATTTCTCTCAAATAAATAAAAATAAAATTATTGGGTTGGAGAAATGGCTTAGAGGTTAAGACACTTGCCTACAAAGCAAAAGGACCTGGTTCAAGTCCCCAGGAATGTTAAGCCAGATGCACAAGCTGGTACATGCATCTGGATTTCATTTGCAGGGGTTGGAGGCCCTTGTACACCCATTCTTTCTCTCATTCTTCCTCTCTCTCTCTCTCTCTCAAGTAAATAAATAAAAATAAAATATTAAAAATTATCTATAAAGGCTTGGCTTTTTTTTTTCTTGAGATGGGGTATCACTATGTATCCCAGGCTATCCTGGAACTCATATCTCCAGGTCCAGTCTCCGAGTGATGGGTTTACAGGTATGTGCTGCCATACCCAGCCATTTCAACAATTTTTAAATGTTCAACTTGGTAACATTAATTACATTCACCCTATTGTGCAACCACTGCCACTATTTATTTTTAAATGTTCATGACCCCAAATTGAAATTCTGCTCCCATTAGGGTTAGGCAATACTTCCTTCTTTCCTTTCCCTTTAGCCTCTGGTTAACTCTTACCTACTATCTGGCTCTATGAATTTGCCTGTTCGAAATACTTCATGTAAGTGAAGTCATACAATATCTTCCCTTTGGGGTCAAACTTATTTTCTGAGCTTAATATTTTCAAGGTTCATCCATGCTGAAGCATGTATCAGAACTTTATTAACTTTATGGGTAAAAAACATTATATTATATGTATAAACCACATATTATTTATGAGTTTGTCTCTTGACAGACATTTGGGTTGTTTAAACTGTTGCAGTGAGCTTCAAGTTGCTTGCAAAAAGCACCAACCAAAACCAGCTTGTAAGAGGAAAGAGTTTATTTTGGCTTAAAATCAAAGGAGGCTCCATGATGGCAGGGGAAACCGTGTCATGAGCAGAGGCTGGACATCACCTCCCAGCCAACGTCAGGTGGTCAGTAGCAAGAGGTAAGCGTGACAAAAGGAAGCTGGACATAACACACGTAAACCTGCCCACAACAACTCACGCCCTCCGGGAGGCTCTAATTCCCAAATTTCCACCAGCTGAGGACCAGCACCCAGAGCACATGAGTTCATGGGCGACAACTAGATTCAACCACCGCACTCCTTTTGGCTGCAGTGAACACTGAGTCCCTTATTTTCGATCCTTTGGCTTATATATCTAATAGGAGAATTGCTAGATCACGTGGAAATTCCATGTTTAACATTTTTTAAATTTTGTCTTTTTGACAATTTCATACATGTATATAATATTTTCATTTTCACCCTCCCTTCCATGATCCTCTTATTCCCCACCTACCTCCGCTAAGCTCCTTTTTTTCTTTCCTCAGTTCTCTTCCTATTTTCATGTCTTTGTGTGGGTGTGTGTGTGTGTTTGTGTGTGTGTGTGTGTGTGTCCCACTGTGTTTAACTAAGTTGCTTACATCAGCAGAGGGGAGGCGGTATTTACTGAAGCAAGGGCAATTCCCCAGCAACTCCATTATTGAACAGGACGCTCCCTGCTCCAGCAGCCATGAATTCCCGTAGTGCCCCTGGGAGGAGTGAGGTCTCCCCTCTACCTCCCAAGTGCTGGGATTAAAGGCATGTACCACCACTCTTGCCCCCTTTTTACATTTTAGTCATGTAATAGAATTTTAGTCTGTATTAGTCAGGCTTCTCTGGAGGAGCCAAGCCAGTCGAATGAGTGCATGTTTCAGAAGAGGATTCATGGGACAGGCTTGCATGGCACTGCCTGGGCAGTTCAGCAAGGGCTGGCTGCACTCTGGGAGGCTGCTGGGCCCATGAAGCTGGATGTCTAGGCAGTCTCAAGCTGGTGCTGAAGGCCCAGACAGTTCCTGGAGAACTGCTAGTCTTCAGTTCATGCTGGAAGGCTGAAGACGCTGGATTCTGATGGCAGTGAAGGATGGTAACAGCAGCAGTAATGGGACAGACGGTCACCAGCAAGAAGCAGCACTGCTCTCTCCTCGGACCGCATTATACCTGAACCACCAAAGGAAGGCGCTGCCCACGCTAGGAGAAGGCCTCCCCTCAGCCCTTCCTGGACAAGTCCTCACAGGCCCACCTAGAGGCATGTTTCTTAGTTGATTCCAGGTCCAATGAAGTTAACATCCTAGCATCCTATTAGTAAAGTTAGTCTGGCTTGGATTTGTCATATATTATTTATATATATATATGTATAATGTCCTTTGAAGAACTGTCTTATGGTTGACTTGTAGTTGTTCTTCATATATTGTGGATATTAAGTGCACTTAGATATAAAATTTACAAATATTTTATCCCTTTCTGTAGACAGTCATTTCACTCTGTGGATAATGTCCTATAGTGCACAGGAGCTTTTAGTACTTGTTTGTCTTGAATTTTAAAGACCGGGGATGTGGGCTGGAGAGATGGCTTAGCGGTTAAGGCACTTGCCTCTGAATACTGAGGATCCAGGTTCGATTCTCCAGGTCCCACGTAAGCCAGATGCACATGGTGGCGCATGCGTGTGAGGTTAGTTTACAGTGGCGAGAGGCCCTGTTGCGCCTGTTGTTAAGCAAGTGCTCTACCACGAACTTACACTCCCATCCCAAGAGTGTTTCAGTGTTTGCTTATTTGATTGGTTGGTTGATTGATTGGTTATTAGATTTGTTTGGTTGTTTGGTTGGGTTTTTCTTTTTCTTTTTTTGTTTTTGGCCTTTTGAGATAGGTTCTCACTCTAGCTCAGGCTGACCTAGAATTCACTATGTAGTCTCAGGATGACCTTGAACTCATGTTGATCCTCCTACTTCTGCCTCCCAAGTGTTGGGATTAAAGGCATGCACCACCATGCCAGGCTAGATGATTAGTTTCAGTTTGACACAGGATTTTGTTACAAAGCCCACGCAGTCCTCAAATCTTTTTCAAAATATTTTTTTATTTTAATATTAAAAAGAAAGACAGGGAGAGAGAGAGAAAAAAAAAAAAAGGGTGTGCCAGGGCTTTTAGCCACTGCAAACAAACTCCAGATGCATGCACCACCATGTGCACCATTTATTTTTTTAAATATTTTATTTATTTATTTATTTGAGAAAGAGAAAGAGAGAATGGGGCACATCAGAGCCTCCAGCAATTGCAAACAAACTCTAGATGCATGCGCCACCTTGTGCATCTGGCTTACATGGGTCTTGGGGAACTGAACCAGTGTCCTTAAGCTTCGCAGGCAAACTCCTTAACCATTAAGCCATGTACACCATTTATATGAGTGTTGGAGAAACAAACCCAGGGCCAACAGGCTCTGCAGGCAAATGCCTTCAATTGCTAAGCCATTTCCCTGGCCTCCCAAAGTTCTTAAGTTTGTTGTTGCTGTTTTCTCTTTCTAGCATTAATTAATTTATTTTTTATTGACAACTTCCATGATTGTAAACAATATCCATGGTAATTCTCTCCCTCCCCCCACCTTTCCCTTTGAAACTCTACTCTCTATCATATGCCCTCCCCCTCTCAATCAGTCTCTCTCTCTCTCTCTTTTTTTTTTTTTTTTTTTGATGGCATAATCTTTTCCTTTTCCTCCTATTATGATGGTCTTGTGTAGGTAGTGTCAAGGCACTGTGAGGTCATGAATATCCAGGCCATTTTGTGTCTGGAAGAGCACATCATAAGGAGTCCTACCCTTCCTTTGGCTCTTACATTCTTTTTTTTTTTTTTAAAGAACGCAGGTTGTTGAGATAGAGCTATAGGGTTTTATGGTTTGTTTGTTTTTTTTAATTTTTATTCATTTATTTGAGAGCGACAGACACAGAGAGAAAGACAGATAGAGGGAGAGAGAGAATGGGCGTGCCAGGGCTTCCAGCCTCTGCAAACGAACTCCAGACGCGTGCGCCCCCTTGTGCATCTGGCTAACGTGGGTCCTGGGGAACCGAGCCTCGAACCGGGGTCCTTAGGCTTCACAGGCAAGCGCTTAACCGCTAAGCCATCTCTCCAGCCCGGCTCTTACATTCTTTCTGCCACCTCTTCTGCAATGGACCCTGAACTTGGAAGGTGTGATAGAGATGTTTCCATGCTGAGCACTCCTCTGTCACTTCTCCTCATCATGGTGCCTTCTGAGTCATCCCAAGGTCACTACCATCTGAAAAGAGAAGGTTCTCTAACCAAAAGTGAGAGTAGCATTAATATATGGGTATGAACATTAACAGAAGTGCTTACTGGGAAGTTTGGTGAGCATAGTATATACATTTAGCCAGACAGCAGTAGACATTATACCCCTAGGGCTCATGACTAACCCTGTTTTAGGTTTTCAGTGTCAAGGATGTATTCCCTCCCATGGAGCAGGCCTCCAGTCCAATTAGAGAGTGGTTGGTTTCCCTCATAACAGACATGCCACTATTGTAACCCTCTGGCTCATTTGGCCTGGCTGGCCAAATATAAGGCTTGCAGTGTCCACTGTTGAGTATCTTCACTGGCGATTTCTCTCTTCCATTAAGCCGCATGCAGTGTGGCTTTTTCCAGCTTTCTGATAGCTGGTCTACATGGAAAAGGTTATCAGCTCAGTTCCAGCAGGATTTCTCAGTGGCCTTGCAGCCTATGTGGAATCTTCAGCAATAGGGTCTTACCATCTATTCCTGGTGGAAAACCAAAGGCCTCCACAATGGCCTGTAATGCCTTGGGGGCATCAGGAACCTCCTTGGCCAACAACTCACTGGAAAGTATCCCATTCCTGGCACTGAAAATTTTCTAGTAACAATCTGTGGATCCTGTGTGTTCCATTGTCCAAAAAAGTAGGTTTCCATATGACTTATATATATTTCAAAGTTCTTAGTTTTAATGAAGACTATTTTACCTACGTTTTGCTAAGGTATTTTAAAAAGTCATTAACTTTAAGATCATAAAGATTTGCCCTTAGCTTTTTGGTGCTTTTTTTGTTTTGTTTTGTTTTTTTGTTTTTTCTTTTCTTAAGGTAGGGTCTCACTCTGACCCAGGCTGACCTGGAATTCACTATGTAGTCTCAGGCTGGCCTTGAACTCATGTTGATCCTCCTACCTCTGCCTCCTGAATGCTGGGATTAAAGGTATGCTCCATCACACCCAGCTATTTCCCTTAGCTTTCTTCTTAAGACTTTTAGTTCTAGGCCAGGCATGGTGCTACATGCCCTTAATCCCAGAATTTGGGAGGCAGAGGTAGGAGGATTGTTGTGAGTTACATAGTGAATTCCAGGTCAGCCTGGGCCAGAGTAAGACCCTACTTTTAAAAATAAAATATTTACAAAGAGTTTTAGTTTTACTTCTTAAATTTAGACCTTTGATCCATTTTGAATTAATTATTGTGTATGATATATGATAAATATCCAACATTAAGCTTTTGTGTATGAATATCCATTGTTCCTACCACCAATTTTTGTTGTTGATTTAATTTAGTTTAGGATTTTTTTTTTTATTTGTTTGTTTGATTGGTTGGTTGGTTTTGGCTTTTTTACTTCATTTTTTTTTACATTTTATTGACAGCTTTCATAATTATAGACAGTAAACCATGATAATTTATTCCCTACTCCCATTATCTGCCTCTCAATCCACCCTTCATTAAATCACCTCCTGCTTTCAATTAGTCGCTCTTTAAATCTGATATAATCTTTTCCTCCTATTATAAAGGTCATATCTAGTTGGTTTTGACTTTTTTTTTTAAAATTTTTATTTATTTATTTGAGAGCGACAGACACAGAGAGAAAGACAGATAGAGGGAGAGAGAGAGAATGGGCGCACCAGGGCTTCCAGCCTCTGCAAACGAACTCCAGACGCGTGCGTCCCCTTGTGCATCTGGCTAACGTGGGACCTGGGGAACCGAGCCTCGAACCGGGGTCCTTAGGCTTCACAGGCAAGCGCTTAACCGCTAAGCCATCTCTCCAGCCCGGTTTTGACTTTTTGAGACAGGGTTTCAGGTAGTCGAGACTGGCATCGGACTCTCTGGCTACTGCAAACAAACTCCAGATTCATGCGCCACTTTGTGCATCTGTCCTTATGTGGGTACTGGGGAATTGAACCCTTGCTGGCAGGCTTTGTAAGCAAGTGCCTTTAACCACTGAGCCACCTCCCCAGGCTCTCCAATTAGAAATTCTGGTGGTATGTTTAAGAAGGAAAAGTGGACATCCTCGTATGCTTTTGATCTTAGGAGAATCTTTCCCCAGTGAGTACTGTGTTAGCTAAAACTTTTTTTTTTTTTTGTCCCTTAGCTTTAGAGATTGAATGTCCACCTTTCACATGCTAGGCAAACACTCTACTACTAAGCCATATTCTCAGTCTTTATCATTTGATAACATTCAACTACAATTTCCTTCTTTATGACATTATTTCTGATGAGCTGCATGTAAGTGATTTCTCCTTCCTTGGAATCATGCCACCATTGATGCTCACTGCCTCCTCTGCCCTTTGCCCTGTAGTGACTATTTTTCTGGGTGAGTGAGTGTGTGTGTGTGTGTGGTCCCATGCCTCTTGGTATTTCTCAGCATCTAGCCTGGTGACCAACATATGGTTGTATCACATACATGCGAAGTGATGAATGAGTAACTGATGCAATCAAGCAGGCATTCTATCTCAGACATCCTCTTCCCCAACAAGGATTTGCCTATGAGTTGCCATGGGATAAACAACAACACAAAAGCTAGCCAGTGACTTATTCCTCTGAGCAAGGAGTGCCTGTGGTGGGCTTAATTTAGGCTGCTCTGCCTTTAAAAGGACTTTCCCACGACAGACTTGGGACCCGAGTTCTGTGATGTTAGCATCACTACTGAGAGACAAGTGCTGAGAGATGCAACCAAGTGTGCCGGCCTCTGACCCTGTTCTGCTTCTGCACTGGGTTGGAGCTTTTTGCAGATGTGAGCTTTGGAGTTTCATTCTAAACACAGAGTTCTGATAGAGAATGCTCATGTGAGGTGCAGCCCCCGGCCGAATGCAGGCTTGCCTTTGTGAGTGGTGGGCAGTGCGGCTGTGTTTGCATGCTGCGCTTGTAAATGTGGCAACCCTGTGGGTGGGGAGGCCAAGGCACTCACCTGAGTCTGTGCTGAATGTGGACGTACCTCGCCAAGTTTGTGTGCTTCTCGTGGTATGGGTAGTTGCCCAAGGGGTGTATGTGTGTGTGTGTGTGTATGTGTGTCTGTTCTATGTACATGGGTGCTCCGGTATGCTTGTGCTTTTATAAGTACATTTTATTTTATTTTTTAATGTTTATTTTTATTTATTTATTTATTTGAGAGAGAAAGAGGCAAAGAGGCGAGAGAGAGGGAGAGTGAAAGAGAGAATGGGCATACCAGGGCCACTAGCCATTGCAAATGAACTCCAGACACATGCACCACCTTGTGTATCTAGCTTACATGGGTCCTGGGGAATCGAGCTTGGGTCCTTTGGCTTGGCAGACAAGTACTTTAACTACTAAGCCATCTCTCCCGCACTGTAAGTGCATTTTAATGGGCAGTTCACTTGCTGGGTGCCTGTGCTGCAAGTATGAATTGTCCCCAGACCCTAACCTTGATGTCACATGAAATAGATTCCAGTGCATCATTGGCTTTTCCTTCCCAAGAGGGAGAAAATGTAGGAAACTCACACCCACAACTGCCTGAAGTGGGACATTTCCTTTGTTGATGTCATTTCTTCTTGGTGCTTTATGATCCCAACAGGGCTCTTCAGTGTCTCTAGAATAATTTGGAATACTTTTTAATTTTATTTATATTATAGAGAGAGAAAGAGAGAGGCAGACACAGAGAGAGTGAGTATGGATGTGTCAGGGCTTCCTGCCACTGCAAACAAGCTCCAGATGCATTTGCCACTTAGTGCTGTACATGGGTACTTGGGAATCAAAAATAATGTCCTTAGGCTTTGCTGGCCAATGCCTTAACCACTGAGTCATTTCTCCAGCCCCATTTGAAATTTTTAATGGGAACTAGCTAGCAAAAAAAGAAAAAGAGCCAGGCATGGTGGTGCACGCTTTTAATCCCAGCACTCAGGAGGCAGAGGTTGGAGGATTGCTATGGGTTCGAGGCCACCCTGAGACTACACAGTTCATTCCAGGTCAGCCTGGATCAGAGTGAGACCCTACCTCAAAATAAATAAATAAATAAATAAAACAGGAAAAGAAGAGAAAAGAAAAGGGTGTTATGAGAAAGCAAGGGCTAGCTGGTCATGGTGGCACAGTGATCATAGCACTCAGGAGACAGAGGCAGAAGGATCAGGAGTATAAGGCCAACCTCAGCTACATATCAAGTTCCAGGCCAGCCTGGAGAGACTGTCAAAACAAACAAACAAACAAACAAAAAACCCAGGACTGCGCTCTCCACTATCAATCCTGGGCTGCAAGAGGGCCTACACAGCTATTACAATTTCTCTAGAATAATGGCTGTCCCATCTATCTGGTGCTGACTTCACTCTCCGCTGGAGAATTTGCTTCTCTTTTTCAGATGGTCGCAGACCCTGACGAGAGAATCAGCCCATCGCACCTCACCAGGGCCCCAAATGAAACCAAGGGTAACTGGGAAAATGAGCAAGAGTGAGACTTTCTTGGTGAACCTGGTACCAGCACAAGGGTGAAGGAGACAGACACAGAGAACACTCAACTCCTACCAAACCAGAGATCCAGAGACACAGAGGCTCCCCAGACCTCATCACTGAAGCAGACCATCACGGCTCAGGGAAATTTGCAGAAGAGGGGCCGGAAAGATTGTTAGAGCCACAAGTTGGGTCATTATGCACAGAGACACTGCCTCTTACCCATAACTGATGGCTAAGCGCACAATGCACGACCCATATTCCCCAACGAGGAGGATCCCTGCAGAGGGGCAAGGACAGGGAGGAGGCTAATGACGGTACCAACATGACTGTATGCACATTATATACATAGATAATATATTTTTTTAATCCAGGGCTCTACCCAGCCTCCCAGTATGGAATAGACATTCCCCACACTGTCTACATTGTTTTCCTCTTTACTTCCCTGGCCCACCCCCTTCCAGGACCTCTGGGCTGCCAGATAGACTGTGATCCTATGAACAAAGCTTCCTGCTTTGGGAATCCCAACCTACTCTCACTTGCCATAGCTCAGTATTTCTCCTGTCCTCTTTCTTCTTTTTAAATAAAGTTGGGCATTTTTAATTTTTAATTTTTTCATTTTGTGTGCATGTAATATGTACAGTAATGTGTACATAGTATATGCATATGTGTGCAGGGAAGGCCAGAAGAATACAGCTGTCCTCTATAGCGCTTCTGCTTTATTTCCCTGAGACCGCCTCTCACTGAAACTGGAGCTCACCATTTTTTCAATTAGACTGGCCCCCGTGATCCTCCTGTCTCCGCCCCACTCAGCACATGAATGCAACCATCAGAATGAACAAAAAAGAAAACACACATACATGGATATATACTGTTGTGTGGCAATTACCTCCTAATTGAAGTACTCTTTCCTAGAAGGAGACTCGGGAGATAAACAGGTCTGGGAGAGCTGAAACTTAGAAGGACACAAGACACCCCTCTCCTCAAGGTCACAGAAGCAGTCCACAACTGCTGGGGCAGGGCAGAGACCCTCCAACCAGCTGAGCTGCCGACAAGTTAGGCAGTGTTCTCCAGAGATGCTACTGCCTTGAGTTATCATCTATGCTGGATGGGACTTGGCAGTGATGAAGCTGCCCTTGAGTCATTTCTGTCCCCGTAAATAACCCCTCACCCTGCTCTATAATTAATTCCAGGAAACTCGCTGGTTCACCGAAATAGGATTTTGGTTCAGTCGTTTGCCATCTGTGCCCTATCAAGTGAATAGACATGTGTTTGTTCCAGGGGAAAGTTTTCAACAACATGTACATACACACACACATACCCACCTGTAACCCATGTACTCTTAGACAAGGTACAAGGCTGCAGTCACATAAATTCTCCCATTTCCCCTTGCTGTTTCATGTAACATACATACACATGCCCAGTCATGATGGTCACAGGACCACAAACTACTACTCACGTCCTGCTGTTAGAACTTCCGTTCATCTGTCAATGGCCGTACCACCCCGAACAGGTCTGATCTCATCTGATTGCAGAAGCTAAGCAGGGTTAGGCCTGGTTAGTACTTGGACGGAAGAACTTCTGTCTATCAAGTGGCTGCTCCCTCTGCCAGCTCTCCTAATCACACAATATGGCATAGATCAGTCACCGTTCTCCCAGACACAGAATTGCATCCTTGGAGCCTCCAGCATGTAACCAGCTGCCTGGGATAGTCAGTAAAATCAGTGGCCCACAGGCATTGCTTGCTTCCAAGGGCACAGATCAAAGGTCATCTACAGGCTGAGGGCCTGGGCAATGCTCTCTCTGGGCAACTTATGCGCTTATCCAGAGTTGGATGACCTCTACAGAGCAGGCAATGCTAACTCCCCTCAGGCCTGTCATTAGGATGACTTCCTACAGCAGCAGGCCACTTGCCTGCAAACCCCAGCCAGCCAACAAAAATGAGAGTGCACATGGAAATTGGGGCATTGTCTGGTGAGGGCAATTTGGTCAAAGCTTCCAGATGCATATATGTGCCTTATAGTGGTTCTGTTTGTAGAACCTTATCTGGTAAATCCTCTAACACATACTGAAAGGACAGTGGAGATTGCAACACCGCATATTAAGAAAGACAGGCCAGGCGTGGTGGCACACACCTTTAATCCCAGCACTCGGGAGGCAGAGGTAGGAGGATCGCTGTGAGTTCAAGGCCACCCTGAGACTCCATAGTGAATTCCAGGTCAGCCTGGGCTAGAGTGAGACCCTACCTCGAAAAAAAAAAAAAAAAAAAGACAGGATATAAACTAAGTGTCCATTAGTAGATGGTTCATTTCATAGATCACGGTGTATCCATTCAGTGGAACACTAAAAATGGGCTTTTTTTTTTTAATTTCTGGCTTTTCAAGGTAGGGTCTCACTCTAGCCAGGCTGACCTGGAATTCACTCTGGAGTCTCAGGGTAGCCTTGAACTCACGGCGATCTTCCTACCTCTGCCTCCCGAGTGCTGGGATTAAAGGTGTGCGCCACCACGCCCAGCTTAAAATGGGCATCTTTTGTCTGCTATCTAGAAAGATCATAGCTATATACGTTAGTTAAGTACAGTTAAAATAAAAAGGTATAGCTGGATGTGGTGGCACACGCCTTTAATCCCAGCACTCGGGAGGCAGAGGTAGGAGGATTGCCGTGAGTTCAAGGCCACCCTGAGACTCCAGAGTGAATTCCAGGTCAGCCTAAGCTACAGTGAAACTCTACCTCAACAAAAAGTAATAATAATAACAATAATAAATAAAAAGGTACAATGTGGAGAATAAAGGTCCAATGTGTATCTGTA
The DNA here is from genome assembly GCF_020740685.1 of Jaculus jaculus. NCBI lineage: Eukaryota > Metazoa > Chordata > Mammalia > Rodentia > Dipodidae > Jaculus > Jaculus jaculus. The sequence goes on from NC_059113.1 coordinate 22,820,619, forward strand.
TGAAAAGAAAAGGCAAAAGGTAATGTATGCTTATTGAATTGTTTGTAGTAAACTGTTACTGGGAAAGAGTAAATAGGATTCTAATGGCAGTTACTTGTTAGGGAGATGAAAAGTAAAACAAAGGCACTTTCCATTGTCTATGTTTTCTATATTTTGATAGTTGAATAATGTGAATGTATCATCTATTCAAAAAATAAAAATAAAATCACACACATACACACACACACACACACACACACACACACACACACAATCCCAAAGACCACAGTGGCAAAGGCGGGAGAACAGCTTGAGCATGAAAGGAGAAAAGTGCTAGAGAAGAGAGAGAAGAAAGAGCCAAGCGCTTTGACACAACTTTGCTGACTTAGAAAGACCTTGGCCAACAGAGGTCTGACATATTTCTTCTCTCAATCTTTGATTACTGGCCTAATATCATTTCCCCAAATTTAGGCATGTTCATGTTGACAGAGATTGGAGCCCTCATTTTGTGTACAGCTAGTCAGGGTCAGAGGCCTAAACAAACTGAAATACCTGCATGCCCTAACAAACACTAGTAACACCCCAAGAGAATATCGTGTTGGGACAGCTAAGTCCGGATGCAGACCCAGGACCCCACCTGGAAGCTCCTGACAAAGAGGCCCTAGAGAACCTGACTGCCAGCCCCAGATAGGGGAAATACGGGAAGGTAGGATGTTTCAGGCAACAGAATTGATCCATATCCTCCCATTCAATGTGAAGTCTAAAAGGAGGGAGGAGAAAAACACCACACACCTAAGGGCCTTCGCCTCACCAACTCTGATGTGTTGCAAAAAATACTGCCAAATAGTATGTGTTTCTGTTAGAAATTGTTTTTTGAGAATCTTATGACACCCCTTTGAGATAACTGGCAACACTCTGGAGTATTACAAAACTCAGTTTGGGAGTCATGGCACTGATGATCAGCAAGAGGCCAGAGCCAAGTGGGGCCCGCACCAATCTGGCATGCCTGGGGTGGAGCAGGGGAGGAGGGAGGAGGAGCCTAAGGCTGCTTCATGGGAGCAGGGAAAGCATTTGCTTAAGAGCTCCTGACAAGCCTTGATCATGGGTGAGCTGCTGGTCCCTGGGAGCCCAGCTGGTCCTTTTTTCCTCAAGGATAATTTTAGGTCCACTTCCCCTCCAACCTTTCTGACTTGCAACCCCTGGTTCAGCCTCCCAGAGGGAGTGACTAGACCAGTGAATTTACACTGTGCTTTTGAAATACGTAATACAGAGCTTTTCAAAGAAACATTTTGGGAGGGGTGACCCTGGAGGCATTTTCCACTATGATATTTTCTTTTTCTCATTTTGTACCACTGTTTCAGGGGTGGAAGCAAGCCAGTTCAAGGACCAAGTCCTGATAGACTTTAGTCAATTTATCTACCGTGTCTTCTTGCCCCACAACTTGACTCCCCGAGGCTTATTCCCATCCTCTTCTCTGTAGGCTCATATTGAAAAGAACTGGATTAGAGACTATGAAACAGAATCAGGCTCTGTAAGTCTGGGTGAAGAAGGGAGAGGTTGAAGCTCTTGGTTTCTTTAGGTGAGGGAAAGTGCTGGTGGGACCGTGTGAGAGACTTCAGGGGCATTTAAATAATAGGACTGAGGGCTGGGATACTCCTGGTGAGTTGCTGGTCAAAGAGGTCCCTAAGGTCCCCAAAACAATACAAGCTACAGCCAAAGCTCTTGGTTGCTCACCGGAACCAGATGTTAAGACCCTATTGCTGAAGACACCACATACTTCAGTTGCAGAATACTGAGAAATCAAGCTAGAACTGTCCTGGAAGCCTCCTCCCTGGTGACTAGCTGTCATAGTGTCAGAAAATACTGTGCTAAAAACTGCTGGGGGAGAAAAGTCATTGGCAGTCTTAACCAGCAGTGGATCCTGCAAGCTATATAACTGGCCAGCTAGGCAAGGTGTATCTGCTAGTGTAATAATGATAGGTCTGTTGTGGGGATAATCAACTGCTCTCTGATTGGATGAGGCCAACTCTATGGAAGGGAATTTGTGTTTGCTACTTTAAAAATTAGTCACAAGCCTATGGATGGAAAGGTCATAAGTCCTAAGGAAGAAGCTACTACTGTTATTTAGCTAACTAGATATAATACACCCACCAAATGGCCCTCTAAATACTTAAGCTTAATGCCTATATATTAGTGCTGCTCTTACTTGTGGTTAGAGAATTTTCTCTTTGCAGATAGTAGTGTCTGTTGAGGAGATTCAAACCCATGAAAGTGCTAAGAATTGACAGTTGAGTGTTCCCTAAATGAGACATCTCTATGGCTTATTTCTGAGACATCCCTGAGGCTCAGGGACCACTGGGGAAGAGATTGTGAAAAGAATGTAAGAGCCAAAGGATTGGGAGGTGTGGTGGTTTGAATAGAATAGATGGCCCCCAATATATTCAGTTGTTTGTAGTTTGCATCTGCTGGCTACCTGGCTGGAGGCAATGTCACTGGGTGATCTTAAGGTGTGGTGGTGGGTTTCCGATTTCAATCTAAAGATATGCAAAGTGTGCCTAGCTGGAGTTCCTGAAGTGTGCTGTGGCTTTTGGCCTTCAGGCTTGTGTGCTTCTCTCTGCTTGGGCCTGTGAAGGCAGGCCAGTTTCCTCTGCCTTATGGAACTTCCCCTGGATCTGTAAGCTTCAATAAATCCCTTCCTCCATAACTGTGCCTGGTCTGGAAGTTCATCTCAGCGAACCTGAAGCTGTCTGCTACAGGAGGGTCTCAGAACAGTCTTCCAGGCACAAGTGGTTGCTGCAGTCATGACTTCACAGCAGCTGTCAGTGGGCCCATCAACATGTTGTCATGAATGATGATGGAGGAAAGAGAGAGAGAAAGAGAGAGAAATCTCAAAATAAGAGGAAATGGCAGGAAAGAAGAGAAGGTTCAGAGAAAAGGGATGAGGGATGCTAACATAGAGTTTTGGGAGGAGATTATATAAATTTTAATAAATTTTTAGTGAAAGGTAAACAATGTAGCAGATGTTATTGTCTTTGGATTAGAATGTTCTGAACTATTGAAAACTTTCTTTGTATCAATGTTTTAGTGACATATAAAAAATAAAAAATAAATACCAGGCCTGCCTTTCCACATACTCAAAAATGCAATGTGTATTTCTCAACTCACTGTCTTTGTTAATTTTTTGTGTGTGGGGGTGGGGCAGCGGTTTTGTTTTCAAGGTAGGGTCTTTCTCTAGTCCAGGCTGACCTGGCATTCACAATGTTTTGTCAGGCTAGCCTTGAACTCACAGCGATCCTCCTACCTCGGCCTCCCAAGTGCTGGGATTAAAAGTGTGCCACCACACCAAGCTGTCTTCATTTTTCTTATGAACAAATCTCTAAAACATTGATGTGAGTACTTTACCATGGGGAAAGTGATGAAAGAAGACAGTGAGAGACCATATCTCAAAAAAAAAAAAAAATGGATGAGGTTGGAGAGATGGCTTAGCAGTTAAGGCGTTTGCCTGCAAAGCCAAAGAACCTCGGATTCCCCAGGACCCATGTAAGCCAGATGCACAAGGTGGCACATGTGTCTGGAGTCCATTTGCAGTGGCTAGAGGCCACTCTAGTGAGGTCAGGAGAAGAGACTGAGTAAAGGAAAGGTGAAGGGAGGGCTAATTAAAATCTAAGAAGACATAAATAAGTCATATGGAAACCTACGTGCTTGGACAATGGAACACTCAGAAGCCATAGATTGTTACTAGAAAATTTTCAGTGCCAGGGATAGGATACTGTCCAGTGAGTTGTTGGCCAGGGAGGTCCCCAAAACATTACAGGCCAGTGCTTAGATGCTTGATTTCCCACCAGAAATAGATGGTAAGACCCTACTGCTAAAGACTCTACACACTTGGGGCTGCAAGGTCACTGAGAAATCCTCTGGAGCTGAACTGAAAGCTGCCTCCATGTAGACCAGCTGACAGAAAGCTGGAAAAAGCCATGCTGCATGCAGTTCAATGGGAGAAAGAGAAATTTCCAGTGAAGATACTCAACAGTGGACACTACAAGCCTTGAATGTGGTCAGCCAGGCCAAATGAGCCAAGGGGTGCAATAGTAGCCTGTCTGTTATGGAGGAAACCAACCACTCTCTAATTGGACTGGAGGCCCACTCCATGGGAGGGAATCCATCCCTGATACTGAAAACCTACAACAGGGGTAGTCATGAGACCTAGGGGTGTAACATCTGCTGATGTCTGGCTAAATGTATATACTATGCTCACCAAACTGCCCAGTAAGCACTTCTATTAATGTTCATACCCATATATTAATACTACTCTCACTTTCAGTTAGAGAAGCTTCACTTTTCAGATGGCAGTAACCTAGGGATGACTCAGAAGGCACCATGGTGCTGGAGAAGATGTGACAGAGGAGTGCTCAGCACTGAAATATCTCAATCACACCTTCCAAGGCTCAGGGTCCATTGTGGAAGAGGTGGCAGAAAGAATGTAAGCCCAAGGAAGGGTAGGACTCCTTACAACGTGTGCTCCTCCAGATACCAAATGGTCTGTACATCCATGACCTCTCAGTGTCTGACACTACCTACACAAGACCAACATAATTGAAGGAAAAGATCATGTCATCAAAATAAAAGAGAGACTGATTGAGATGGGGGATATGACAGAGAGTGGAGTGTCAAAGGTGGAATCAGGGAAAGGGAATTACCATGGGATATTGTTTATAACTATGGAAGTTGTTAATAAAAATAAATTAATTAATTTTTTTAAAGGTGGATGGAGCTTGAAGAATAACACCCAAGACTGTCCTCTGCCTTCCAAATGTAGGGCCCATTCCCTAGTTCCCAGAAACTAGGGAAGATGGCCCAGTAGCTGCCAGGTTTTGCTGTTCCCGCCCCTGATCCAGGTGATCAGAAGGACGCCCTCCCCACCCTACTCTTCTGGGCAAGCATTAGCCCCAACACATTTGCCTAGTTATTCTATTTTTTTTTTTTTAATTTCCAGTGCTGGGGACTGAAGTCGGCCTCAGGAATATTAAGTTTATACCACTGAGCTACACTCCCGGACCCTATTCATCTACTGTTACATGTATTTGGGACAGGAGGATTTTAAGAGCCTCTCTAGGAAACTTTTAGGAGGAATGCTGTGCCGAAAGGGCAGTGCAGGGAGAGGAGAGGGAAAATGAAACCCTTCAGCATCCCAGGACACGTGACGTCACATCAAATGAAAGCAGACACTCAATGAATATGATTCCTGAAACATAGTGATTTCCCCAGTACCTGAAAAAGGAAAAGAACAAAAATTGGAAAGAAAGAGAGGGCGGGTGAAACTGAAGGGAAAGGGGACAAACCTCATCAGCTCGTGCCCTGGGAAGAGCAAAGGCGGTGGTATGTACTACCACTTACTTCAGAAAGCCTGTAATCCCAGCGCTGGGGAAGTTGAGGCAGATGAATCTCAAGTTCCAGGCCAACCTGGGCAACATATGGCGACCCTATCTCAAACGATAAAATGCCTTAGATACCTAAGAAGAAAAGGGGCTAGTGAGGGTCGTTTTGTTGTGTTGGCACCCTTTCTGAAGAGTAGGTCGGTGGGAAGGTTCTCTCCTTTCCCTTCCCAGGGTTGCTACAGGCTCCAGGAAACCAGTGGCCAGGGAGCGCCCTTGAGTCCTCCCTCAGGGTTGGCCATGGCAAGGCTCCCTTTCCACCTGCCAGTTCCCTCCTGAGTCCTTTCAACATCGAGGCTACTGGACACTGCGCCTTTAAACACCGCCACCCCTCCGCCCAGAGAGATGGCATCAAGGGAGTGGGGGGGTGGGGTGAGATGGAGGGGAGGCTGAGCGTTCTCACCCTCCAGCAACTAGGGAAGATGGCCCAGTCGCTTCCAGGTCCTGCTACTCCCTCCCCTGAGCCAGGTGATCTGAGGGATCCCTCCCACCCTACCCCGCGTGGGGATGGCTCCGTGGCCTTCCAGGAACAACAGTTCTCTGTCTTTGTGGCCAGACTCCCCTACCCTAGATCCCAATACCGCTGGCACCGGTGGGCTGCTGTGGACGTTGGCACTGGCTGGCGCGCTACTGCTGCCACTGGCTACTGTGGCAGGAAACCTACTGGTCATCGTGGCCATCGCTCGCACTCCACGACTCCAGACCATCACCAACGTGTTCGTGACCTCGCTGGCTGCAGCCGACTTGGTGGTTGGCCTCTTGGTTGTGCCGCTGGGGGCGACTTTGGCACTGACTGGCCACTGGCCCTTAGGCGCGACTAGTTGCGAGCTGTGGACGTCGGTGGACGTGCTGTGCGTCACAGCTAGTATCGAGACGCTGTGCGCCCTGGCCGTGGACCGCTACCTGGCTGTGACCAACCCTCTGCGATACGGCACGCTGGTCACCAAGCGCCGCGCCCGGGCGGCAGTGGTCCTCGTCTGGGTGGTGTCCGCCGCCGTGTCCTTCGCGCCCATCATGAGCCAGTGGTGGCGCGTCGGGGCGGACGCGGAGGCGCAGCAATGCCACTCCAACCCCCGCTGCTGTTCCTTCTCCTCCAACATGCCCTACGCGCTGCTCTCCTCCTTCGTCTCCTTCTACCTTCCTCTCCTGGTGATGCTCTTCGTCTACGCGCGGGTTTTCGTCGTGGCCAAGCGCCAGCTGCGCTTGCTGCGCCGCGAGCTGGGCCGCTTCCCTCCCGAGGAGGGTCCTCCGGCGGTGACCGGGGCGCGCGCTGCCCACGATCCGGAGCCGCGCGGCGGGCGGCCCGCGCGCCTGCTGCCGCTCCGGGAGCACTGCGCGCTGCGCACGCTCGGGCTCATGGTGGGCGTCTTCTCGCTCTGCTGGCTGCCCTTCTTCCTGGCTAACGTGCTGCGCGCCCTCCGCGGCCCCTCTCTAGTTCCCAATCGGGTTTTCCTCGCCCTGAACTGGCTGGGCTATGCCAACTCCTCCTTCAACCCGCTCATCTACTGCCGAAGCCCGGACTTTCGCAGCGCCTTCCGCCGCCTTCTGTGCGGCTTTGGCGGCTGCTGGACCGACGAGAGCCGCGCCACGGCCTCCCAAGCAGCTCGAAACCCCTGCCGCCTCGCAGCTGCTCCAGCCAGCCCCGCGGGGTCCCAGCAGCGCCCACCGCTCAGCAGGTCGGTAACGTGGGCAGGAGGACCAGCGGCTCGGGGTCAGGAAGCATTGTTGTGTCCACTTTTGGTGTGGGGATTTGGAAGGAGAAGGCGGGGACTGGACAGGGTCTTTGCCTTGAGAGAACAGGCAGGAGTAGGGACAGAGCGGGAACCCTGCCTCCTTGATTTGGACCCAAACCCCGCTGAAACAAAGGACAGGCAGCTGTTCTTATCCTAGAACCCTCCCTCGGAACACCAAGGGCAGAAGCTGCTCTGTCCAGGGTTTCTGGACCCCTGGTTGGCGCTGCTGTAACTTCAGCATACAGGATTCCCAGCCACCACTACATCCGGCTGGGGCTGGCGTGGATAGGTAGTGCTCTTCCCAGAGCCTTAGCCTCATTTCTGGTTTCTCTCAAAGGCGTGATGGCTACAAAAGCGAGCACCCACTTCCCACATGAAAGATGCTGTGGTCCTGCAAGGAACCTGTGAGTGGAAATCTGGGGTCCTCCCTCAAGAGCTGGGGTGAAGCTGGGGGTCAATTTTTGTGTCTGCGGGGGGCGAGGCCCCCGTATACTTTTGGAAATTAAATATGTTTTTCGGGGTTCCTGGGTCACTGCCCTCGCTCCCACCATCTGTCCCTTCACCCCAAAATACATTATTTCCGTTTTCCAGGGCTTCGGGGAAGTTTCTTAGGCCGGATGGACAAGAAACACTACACAGCTGCAGAACTTGTGTCAAGTCCCTGATCTCTGTGCAGAACGAGCCTCGGGGAGGACCCGGCTGAAAATCACTACTCTGCAGAGTCTGATGCGTGGACCAGGCAGAGGAGGACCCTAACCAAGTGGGTTTCACCATCCTCTCACTGTTTCTGAGAGAAGTTGTCTAATACCCATTCCTGAGCTTCACTTCTACCTCAGCAACGGGGGTGTAAAGCCACCTGTGCCCAGATACCCTGGGAGGAGCCCTGTGGCCTTGGAGGAGAGTCCATCACCTTGCCTACGTGCGTGCCTGAGTGCGTGCGTGCGTGCGTGCGCGCGCGTGTGTGTGTGTGTGTGTGTGTGTGTGTGGTGCATGGGACAAAAAGAGCACCCACATGGCCCTGTCTTCTGTTGCTCTGACCGTGGTGAGTGGCTTGGGGTTCCCTAGGCTCTGTAGTCACTGTGGATCAAGTCAAGTGGAAGGCAAAAGGCCAGGAAAGAAAATCAAGACTTGTGTTATGTCCCTGGCTCCCTACCATACCTCTCTATGCACCAACATCTCACAGGAGACACGCAGCAGCTCTTGGCTACCTCACAGTGGCGTCGTCAGGACTTCTTCAGGGTTTGGTGGAATTCTAGGGTTTGTAGGAAAATGAACCATTGGAACAGATCCCTTTTCTATTTAAAATCCAATTAATAAACATTACTGAATGCAGCTCATCTTTTGCCCTCTTCTCTATCCATTGTTCTTTCATAATCCACTTGCTCTGTTCCCTTTTGCTCAGAGCTGGTTTGAGACAGAGGCAGTTAATTGAGACTAATATTTGCCCCTTTCTTCCTGATCCTCATCAGACAAAGCTGAAGTCTGGTTTGGTGAAGAAGACTGTTGAGCATTTGATTCTTCTTCCTCCCTACCCTTTCTGAAACTTCTGGAAGCTTGTTACAGGTTGGATACTCATGCAACCCATAGGACTTCAGCAGAAAACAGAGTTTGCTGTGTCCAGGAACAGGGATCCTCCTGTAGCACAAGCCAGTGGTGGTTCATAAGGTCTCATTGCTATCAAGAACCACTTCGGTTCCATGCTTTCTGTGTCTGTGTATACAGAGGGAGAGAGCACCGTTTCTATTGGGTAAATGTCTCGTGTAACAAATACGCATTGCAGAAATCTATGGTTATCCTCTAGAAGCAAAACTGAAGTGGTTACTGTAAATCTGTTGGTGCTCTCTTCTTTTTTTAAAATTTTTAAATTTTTATTATCATTTTCCATGATTATAAAAAAATATCCCATGGTAATTCCCCCCCCCCCCGACACTTTCCCCTTTGAAATTCCATTCTCCATCATATTACCTCCCCATCTCGATCATTGACTTCTTTTTATTTCAGGTTTTACAAACCTAGCAGGTTTCCCAGCTAAGTACTAACCAGGACCGACCCTGCTTAGCTTCTAAGATCAGGCATTGTGAAGGTGGCATGGCCGTAGACTCCAGCAGATTCCCCATGGAAAGAAACACAAATCACTGGACCATCTACATGCTATGAACAAAGACCATGGTCCAGGCTGAGTCCCAGGCTAACCAGTAAATCACCAGTATTTACTGTGCTTGTGACATAGCATGCAGCACACTAGCTGGGCTTAGGGGCCCTAGAGTTATAAAATCTTAATTTGCCTGTAGGATAAGCTCTGTGCATTTCCACATATGGCTGTTCCCTGTGACTTGGATCTGGCCTATTTGGTTCCTTTCCCCTTGGAGCCCAGGTTTTATTTCTCAGTATGTTTGCATACCAAAGATGACTTTCTCCTTTTGCACCTAGGGCAGTCGAGATCTCTGTTGTCTGGGTGTGGAAGGGCTTTTTTTTTTTTTTTTTTTTTTTTTTTTTTTTGGCAGTGCCTCTGCTTTTGAGCTGTGGCTCTTAGTGAAGAAGGAAATCTCTTTGAGCCTAAGAATAATAAGGCCTCTTCTCCCCATGTCTGGGTATATTCTCAACATCCCTGAGGGAAGTTGCCCATATTCCTAGGCAAGGGAGAGAATGATTTGGAAAGAGGGGCCTCTGGTTTATAGAACTATTTTAAAAATGTGCCCAGGGGCTCATATTGTTTGAGTCTTGCTTGAGACACATAGGGAGTGTTTAGACTTGCACTGGGCGCTGGATTCCATCTGCAAGTTGTCAACAGCACATTTGACATCTGCAGTGGCAGCCCGTCTGGTTCCTTCTCCAGCAGTGTCTGGCCGGGTGTCAAGCTGAAGGTGATTTACACCCCGAATGGGAAGCAGGCCGCTTTCAAGTGCATAGCCTAACACTCCAACTAGGGGAGGACAGCCAGTCACCATCTGAACCTAAAGGTGCAAAGACTTGCGGACAGGGAGCACTGAAGAGCTCTGGAGCCCCTGACCCTCCCAGCGGGTTGGCAGCACACTCTTCTAGGACCGTCTAGCCGGTGGACAACTTGTGTCCTCCTGGGCAGTCACCAGGCTTAACCCCATGCTAATTTCATTGCTCTACCCTTCTGGAATAGAAACAGCTTCTCCTCATAGAAACCAAACCCTTTGGCGGAGAATGAAGGTAAATGCCCTAATATTTTTTTGAGGTAAGCCCAGCAGACTGGCCTTTTGTTTTATGAGAGAAAGAGATGGGGGAGGGTGGGAAGGGGAGGAGAGAATTGGCACACCAGGGCCTCCAACCATTGTAATTGAACTCCAGACACATGTGCAATCTTGTGTGCACATGCAACCTTGCACATTTGCGTCACCTTGTGTGTCTGGCTTACGTGGGACCTGGAGAGTTGAACATGGGTCATTAGGCTTCACAGGCAAGTGCTTTAGCCACTAAGCCATCTCTCTAGTGCTGAATGTCCTTTATTGAGTCAGGGTCTAGCTCTTAGCCCACACTGGTCTGGAATTCACTATTCTCCTGCCCCAGCACCCTAAATTCAGAGATTACAGGCATATAGCACCATGCCCAGTGTTGGGATGGCTTTCCTGAAACTCTGCAAATTCCAGGGCAGTGCCTTATAGCCTGTTTTGGCTACACCCAAGACATAAGAGGTGGTAGGTGCCCCCTGATGGCGATATGAGGTATAAGAGTGGAATTCCTAATGCTGATCTGATTGGCAGACTGATTAACAGTTTTCCCAGGGTGCCAGCTATCAAAGCCGGAAGAGACCATATAAATAATTTAGTCCATGCCAGGCATTGTGATGCGTGCCTTTAATCCCAGCACTCGGGAGGCAGAGGTAGGAGGATCACCAGGAGTTCAAGGCCACCCTGAGACTCCATAGTGAATTCCAGGTCAGCCTGAGCTAGCATGAGACCCTACCTTGAAAATCCAAAAAAATAAAAAATAATTTAGTTTAGGGAACATGGTAACACACACCTTCAATCCCAGATCCCAGGAAAATCCAGAGTCCAAAGCTAACGTCTACATAGTGAGACTTTGTCTTTAAAAAGAAAGAAAGGAAGGAAGGAAGGAAGGGAAGAGAAAAACAAGAAGGAAAGAATTTAGTACAATTATTTGATAAATATAGATAAACAGCCCAAGTTCTAGGGCTGGAGATGTAGCTAAGTCAGCAGAATGCTTGCCCAGCATGCATTAAGCCCTGGGTTATGGCCCCCTAGCATGGAATAAATTCATTGTGATGGTGCTCACCTGTAATCCCAAAATTTGGGAAGTGGAGGCAGGAAGATCAGGGGTACAAGGTCACCCTCCACAACTCAGCAGTTTCAAGGCCAGTGTGGGCTACATGAGATCTGTCCAAAGGAAAGAGAGAGAGAGAGAGAGAGAGAGAGAGAGAGAGAGAGAGAGAGAGAGAGAGAGAGAGCTGGAGAAATGGCTTAGCAGTTAAGGCATTTGCCTGCAAAACCAAAGGACCCAGGTTCGATTCCCCAGGACCCACATTAGCCAGCTACACAAGGGGGTGCATGGCATCTGGAGTTCGTTTGCAGTGGCTGGAGACCCTGGCACACCCCTTCTCTCTCTCTCTCTCCCTCCCTCCCTCCCTCCCTCCCTCTCTCCCTCCCTCTTTCTCTGTCAAATAAATAAGTAAATAAAAATGTTTTTAAAAAAGACTACACACTAAGAGTAAGGTTTCTTTGGTTAGGGAAAGGCAGTCCTAGGGTAGTATAAAGACTTCAGGGCTGCCAAGCGCCACATGTTCTCTCTCATATGTGGATCCTAGCTACAGATGATTGGGCTTCTGTGTGAGAAGGAAAATACTTAGTAGCAGAGGCCAGTAAGTTAAAAAGGAGACATAAAGGGAAAAGAAAGGAAGGGAGGAGGATACTTAATAGGTTGATATTGTATATATGTAATTACAATGATTGTAATGGGGAGGTAATATGATGGAGAATGGAATTTCAAATGAGAAAGTGTGGGGGTGGGGAGGGAATTACCATGTGATATATTTTATAATCATGGAAAATGTTAATAAAAATTTTTAAAAAAAAAGACTTCAGGGCTGGAAAGTTGGCTTAGCAGTTAAGGCACTTGCATGCAAAGCCTAAGGACCTAGGTTCAATTCCCCAGTACCCACATAAAGCCAGATGCAGAAAGTGGCACATACATCTGGAGTTCATTTGCAATGGCTAGAGGCCCTGGTATGCCCATTCTCTTTTACAATGTTTGCATCTTCTCTCTTTCTCCCTCTGAAATAAATAAATAAAATATTGTTAAAGACTTCAGAGTTGGAAAAACAAATAAGAAAGGGACGAAAGAGGAAATGATTGCTTACTGAGCACTGTGTGTGAAGACACCTGCAAGAGGTGTCCTACACGTGCTGTTACCGACCGTGGAAAGGAAGCAAGAACCAGACCCTGGTAGGATTCAATGGCTGTCTGGTGTTGATTCTACTCAAAGTCCACTTTCTTTTCTCTACACACTGCCACTAGTCAGTTTGTGACAATGAACACATTACTTAGCCTCTCTGAACATCTGCTCAACAGTGAATCAAATGGAGGTTTTACTGCTGAAATCAGCCCATTGCAGGTGGTTTTAAAGTACAAACAAGATCCTAAAGTGGTTTGGAAACAGAAAGGGCTACTCCAGGGCTGGAGAGATGGCTTAGCAGTTAAGCACTTGCCTGTGAAGCCTAAGGACCCCAGTTCAAGGTTTGAGTCCCCAGGACCCACGTTAGCCAGATGTACAAGGGGGTGCATACGTCTGGAATTTGTTTGCAGTGGCTGGAGGCCCTGGTGCGCCCATTCTCTCTCCCTCTCTCTATCTGCCTGTCTCTCTCTCTCTCTCTCTCTCTCTCTCTCTCTCTCTCTCTCTCTCTGCCTCTTTCTCTGTGTTGTTCTCAAATAAATAAACAAAATAAATAAAAAATAAAATAAAAAAAGAAAGGGCTACTTCAACATAAAGTGCTGGAATTAAAGTCTGGAGCTAGAAAAAGTCCCTGGCCCCTCAGTTTTCGTTCCAGATAGCCCCGCTCATATAGCAACATCCTGGGACTTTGGTCACTGTGGGCACACTTTGCCTGGTCATTATTCTGAGTTGGATCCATCTCAGCCCAATTCCGCTGGCTTTGTGACTCTACCACTAACTTTGTTCCCTTTGGCTCTTTTCATGTTCAGACTTTAGCCTGGCCTATGGGTTAGGTTTCTGATATGATGTCCTATCATTACTAATACAGCATTTCTAATGTGACAGTGTCAAAGATGTGTAGAAGGCTCACTTACAGATGTCAGGACCCAATGGTCTGTTACCATAGAGGTCCATGAGGCTTCATCCTAGGGGACCAGAAAGGGAGAGAAGGTGCATACATTTGCTAGGGCTGCTGCAGTAAAGTACTCACGCTGAGTGGTATGAAATAACAGAAATTCATTCTCTCACACATCTGACTGAACTTGGGACTCAAAGTTAAGGTATTGGTAAATGTGCTATCCATGGAGGCTCCAAGAGGGGTCTTCCCTTGCTGCTCCAATTTGAGGTGGTCATCAGCAGTCCTTATATTGTTTGGCTTATAGATCATCATTCCAACTTCTGCCTCTGTCTTCAGATGCCATTTTCCCTCTGTCTATCTCTGTCCAAATTCTTCTTATAGGGACATCAGTCAGTGGGTTAGGACATCCAGTATGACTTCATTTCAACTTGAGTACATCTGCAAAGACTTCATTTCCAAATAAGGACACCTTCATAAGTTTCAGGGTGAAGACTTAATATATCTTGCAAGGGGATACAATCCAACTGGGAACAGAGGCAGGAAGGATGTCATTGCTGGCCTTTCCACATTCGTCATAGTTCTGTTGTTGTAGATCCACAGTGTGCATATTGTTTTATCCTATACCCATTAAAAGGACAGGGGTGTCATTCACCCTAGATTTCCATTTCTGGGCCTTCTACACACCCTGTTGGCTCAGATTTGAGAGATTACTGACAAAGTCAGTTCTTGTGCTTTTTGACACCTCTGGGCAGTTGTTGCTATCCACTCTCCATTCTCCCTCAATAATGAAAAGCCCAAGTTGAGTTAGGTCCATGGCCTCATGACTATAAACATATCGCAACCTCACTCTGATGGGCATCACTAAGCCACAGAGCTGTAGCCAATGGAATTGTGACACTTACAGATCTGCCGTGAAAGAGTTGCCATTAAAGTGACTTGTACTATGAGCTGGAATTTAGGTGTAATAGTGATAACCGAAGCAGACATTTTGAACCATAAGATCACCATGTGTTGGAGAAGGTATAACCAGACTGAAGGAACCTGGACACCCTGCAGCGTGAAACCCACATTTCAGCCCTGGACTTCTGTACTTCAGGATTTAAAATGAAAGAGAAACTTCCCTTTTTAATTGTTTTTTCAAGGTACAGTTTCACTCTAGCCCAGACTGACAATTCACTCTGTAGTCCCAGGCTGGCCTTGAACTCATAGCAATCCTCCTACCTCTGCCTCCCGAGTGCTGGGATTAAAGGCGTACACCACCACGCTTAGTCAAAAGAGAAACAAACTCCTATCTTGGTCAAGCCATGGTCATTATAGCCTTATTTGACCGGAACAAATATATCAGTGAAGAGAAAGTGAAGAAGTCTACATGGGCTGGAGAATTGGCTCAGCAGTTAAAGGTTCTTGCTTGCAAAGCCTGATGGCCTGGGTTCATTTCCCCAGTACCTATATAAAACCAGGTGCACAAAGTAGCACATGCATCTGGAGTTCATTTGCAGTGGCCAGAGGCCTTGGTGCATGTCTCTCTCTCTCTCTCTCTCTCTCTCTTCTCTCTTTCTTGCTCTGCTTGCAAACAAATATGTAAAAGGCTATAAGGTATACAGGTTTTACCTCTTTAGATAAATGCGAGCATATCTCCCTGGTTCTGTAATGAATGTAGCTTATGTTAATGTAGCCATAACACTGTCTTACTCTAGAACCTCTTTGGGGCACCTCCTATTTATTTATTTATGAGATTTAAAAGAGAGAGAACGGGACTGGAGAGATGGCTTAGTGGTTAAGCGCTTGCCTGTGAAGCCTAAGGACCTCGGTTTGAGGCTCTATTCCCCAGGACCCACATGAGCCAGATGCACAAGGGGGCGCACACATGTGGAGTTCGTTTGCAGTGGCTGGAGGCCCTGGAACACCCATTCTCTATCTATCTGCCTCTTTCTCTCTCTGTCTGTTGCTCTCAAATAAATAAATTAAAAAAAAAAACTATTAAAAAGAGAGAGACACACACACAATGAGCATGTCAGGGCCTTTGGCCTCTGCAAACAAACTCTCAGAGTAGAGACCAGAGAATCACCAAGGCTTGCAAACGCAAGCTCCAGAATCAGGAAGAAACTCCATTACGATGAAAAAACTGGCTGGTGAGTGATGGAGTGGGACACCTGCCATTATCCTCCAGCTGCCACAAAAAAATGCACCCAAAGGGTGCTGCGTCAGCACATAGATGTGCATATGCCACACATACCACACCACACATACTACACACATGCAAAAATAAATAAACAAAATTTAAGCTTGCATTGGGACTTCAATTTTGTAATTTATGACTCTTTTTAACAGTTTTAGGTAGATGTTATTTCCAGAAACCTCACACCATACATTATTGCCATTGAAATATGCGAACACTAAGTAGAGTGATTTTAAATGACTTGCCTAAAGCCAGAGTTACTAAGACAGAGGGTTGGAATGGAAATGTCTGACACCAAAGACCTCCTCTGTCCATGACATCATGAGGCTGTACTAAAGGGGGTCTTGTGTGGGGGTGCTACAGAGAGGCAAGGGGGCATAGGAATTGTTTTAGGGAACCCTGGGGGTCACCGGCATGTGCTGGCTGCTGGGAAGCAAAGGTTTGTGCTTATAAGGACTTCAGAAGGGTACTTGGCCACAATGGTCATGTGGGTCCTAGTTCCTATGGTAATGAGATAATACTGAGACCAGACAATATCCTGAGAAATGTGTCAATCAATGATGGATGACCACAACATTACTTCCACGCAAGAGTAGTACACAAAGAATTCCAAGACACACCTGGGAAAAACGGACAGGCTAATGGGCCTGTCCTATGCAAAGGCAGACTATTCTAGGTTAATATGCCCACATTTGAACTCTGGGTCTGATCAAAGAGGGGAACTTAGGATCCCAAACCGGCCATCCCCAACTACTAACGAACCAGCTACAAGGAGGAACTTTTAACAAGTCAACTTCCCTTTCATCTTGGACCTTGGGCACTCTGCAGCCTGAGGCAGTCCTGAGAAAACCCTTCAAGATTTCCCACTGCTGCTTTAGGGAAAAAAAAAAAAAAAAAAAAAGCACCAAAAGTCATTTTGCTGAGGAGGGGAAGGAAGGTTGTATCTCAGTGGAAAAACACATACTTAGTATGTGCAAGGCTCTGGGTTCCATCTCAACACACAATATGTTTTATGAGAGAGAAAAAGAGAGAGAGGGAGGGAGGGAGGGAGGGAGGGAGGGAGGGAGGGAGGGAGGGAGGGAGGAAGAGAGAGAGAGGCGCTGTCCTCCCAGTCCGCTCCCGCCTCGCGGCTGCTCTCTGGCGCCCCCTTGTGTCTTTTTCCCAAACAGCCACAAAGATAGGCGCCTCCCCCACCCACCGCAGAGTGGATGTATCTAATATTATTATGCATTTATAAAGTTCAACAGCGTTTCGTTGAAGTGCGCGGCCTCCGCAGCCCCAGGTCGGTGCCTCGCATAAAAGACAACACCATCTGAGGCAGGGTTACAGCCCAGGCGCGAAGTTCCCTTTCTCCTACCTCACCTCCCAAGCACCAAGACGCAGGGAGTGCCTTGAAAAGACAGGGGTCTTCCGAGCCCAGGCAGGCCTGAAACTCACTATGTAGAGGAGGATGACGTTGAACTCATGGTCCTCTTCCCTCTACCTCCCAACGGCTGGGATTACAGACTTACAGACGTGTGCCATTATGCTTGTCCCAACACGTTTTTGTTGTTTTGTTTTGGTTTGGTTTTTTGTTTTGTTTTGTTTGAGGCAGGGTCTAACTCAGCCTCGGCTGAGTTTGCAGGCATGAACCGCTGAGTGTCTTTAATACATTGGTAATATGCCCAGCCAGCTGATGTGAATTGATACTTAACAGAGTACAGTTATGGCACAAAAACCATCTAATTTTATTTGTACATTGCTATTCACCTAGCTTTCCCCAATAAATAATGTGATAAGAAGGTATTTGAGGGCTAGAGAGATGGCTTAGTGGTTAAGTGCTTGCCTGTGAAGTCTAAGGACCTCGGTTCGAGGCTCGATTCCCCAGGACCCACGTTAGCCAGATGCACAAGGGGGAGCACGCGTCTGGAGTTTTGCAGTGGCTGGAGGCCCTGGGGCGCCCATTCTCTCTCTCTCTCTGCGTCTTTCTCTCTCTGTCTGTTGCTATCAAATAAATACATAAAAATAAACAAAAAAATTTTAAAAAGAAGGTATTTGAGCATTAATAAAATTAATCTTTTGAGGGGGCAGGAAGATTCTAAGAGTCACAGAGTAAGTAGACACGACCCCCCCCCCCACACACACAGAGACTGACCTAGGCCTTCAAGACTCCATAGTGAAACCAATAACCCCTCCAGGAGGGCCCTCACTGAGGTAGCATGGGTGAGAGGGGACATAGGAATATAACGTTTTAAAAATAAAATATTTGGGGGGCTGGGGAGATGGCTCAGCAGTTAAGGTGCTAGCCTGTGAAGCCTAAAGACCCAGGTTTGATTCCCCAGTGCCCATGTGCGGTGGTTTGACTCAGGTGTCTCCCATAAATTTATGTGTTCTGAACGTTTAGGTCCCCAGCTGGTGACAATTTAGGAACTGAAGCTTCCTGGACGTGATGTCTTGTTGGGGTGGGCTTATGGGTGTTATAGCCAGCTTCCCCTTACCAGTGTTTGGCACAACTCTTCTGCTGTCCATCTGATGTTGGCCAGGAGGTGATGTCCACACTCTGCTCACGCCCTCATTTTGTCCTGGCACTATGGAGCTTCCCCTCAAGCCTGTAAGCCCAAACAAACCCTTTCCTCCCACAAGTTGCTCTTAGTTGGTGTTTTCTTTCTTTCTTTTGTTTTGCTTTTTTTTTTTTTGAGATAGGGTCTCGCTGTAGCTCAGGCTGACCTGGAATTCACTATGTAGTCTCAGCGTGGCCTTGAACCCTCAGCAATCCTCCTACCTCTGCCTCCCAAGTGCTGGGATTAAAGGTGTGCGCCACCACACCAGGCTTTTAGTCAGTGTTTTCTTTTTTTTTTTTTTATTTATTTATTTATTTATTTTTAATTTTTATTAGCATTTTCCATGATTATAAAAAAATCCCGTGTTAATTCCCTCCCCCCCCCACTTTCTCCTTTGAAATTCCATTCTCCATCATATTACCTCCCCATAACAATCATTTAGTCAGTGTTTTCTAATAGCAATGTGAACCTGACTGCAACAGTAATGTTGGTACCAAGAGTGGCAATGGGATTGCTGCTAGACACCTGACTGTGTGGCTTTGGCCTTTTGGAGCTGATTTTTGAGAGGAATGTGGAAGGATTTGAAATGTTGGCCTAAGAGACTCCTTGCAGTGCTGTAAGTACAGCCTGATGGAGTATTCTAGTTAGAGTTGAAGTACCTGAATGTAGTAAGAACTATGAACTATGAGATTTGGCTTACGAGAGTGAGTAGCCTAGCTGGAGGGACAAGGGACAGAATTGGAACTCCAGAGACTTGTCACTGGTTAGGCCAGGCATAGTGGCACATGCCTTTAATCCTAGTACTTGGGAGGCAGAGGTAGGAGGATTACCATGAGTTTAAGGCCACCTGGAGTCTAAACCCTACCTCAAAAAATGTTAAAAATAATAATAATACAGAGACTTGTCAGTGGTTAGAATTATTGGACTTGGAGATTTGTCACTGACTAGAGTTGTGGGACTTGGGGCTACATAGAGTGAATTCCAGGGCAGCCTTGGCTACATGAGATTCTGCATCAAAAGAAAACCCAATACAAAAAAAAAAAAAGTCTATTTCTTAGTAAACTGACACTTCATTAAAAAAAAAAAAAAAAAGCCGGGTGTGGTGGCACATGCCTTTAATCCCAGCACTTGAGAGGTAGAGGTAGGAGAACTGCCATAAATTCGAGGCCACCCTGAAACTACATAGTGAAGTCCAGGTCACCCTGGGCTAGAGTGAGACACTACCTCAAAACAAACAAACAAACAAAGAAAGTAGGGTTAGAGAGATGGCTTAGCGGTTAAGGTATTTGCCTGCAAAGCTAAAGGACGCTGGTTGGATTCCCCAGGACTCACCTAAGCCAGATGCACAACGTGGCGCATGTATCTGGAGTTCGTTTGCAGTGGCTGGAGGCTCGGTTGCACCCCCACCACCACAAACACTCTCTCTCTCTCTCTCTCTCTTTCTCTCTCTCCCCTCTGCCTCTTTCTCTCTCTCAAATAAATAAATAAAATATTTTTTTAAAAAAACATAAAACTATAAGATAAAATAGCCATGAAAGAAAACAGAGTAGGGCTGGAGAGATGGCTTAGCGGTTAAGCGCTTGCCTGTGAAGCCTAAGGACCCCGGTTCGAGGCTCGGTTCCCCAGGTCCCACGTTAGCCAGATGCACAAGGGGGCGCACGCGTCTGGAGTTCGTTTGCAGAGGCTGGAAGCCCTGGCGCGCCCACTCTCTCTCTCTCCCTCTATCTGTCTTTCTCTCTGTGTCTGTCGCTCTCAAATAAATAAATAATAAAAAAAATTTTAAAAAAAAGAAAACAGAGTATTTTTTTCACTGCTTTTCAAATTTTGGGCCCTTTGCACAATGCATTCCAGGTCCTGAGTTCAACCCCTAGCACTAAAAAGTAAACGTCATTTTTGTACGTGTCTTACTTTGTGACATGAGATTACTATGTTACTTGGGATTTTCACTTGTCCCCTTTCAAAACGAAAGTAGATTTAGGGACTGGGGAGATAACTGGTTAGAGTGCTTGGCCGCCAAGCATGAGGACCTGAGTTCAATTCCCAGCACTCCCATGAAATGCGAGCATGCCTGTGACACCAGCGCTGAGCAGGGCAGAGATAGGAGAATCTCTGGGACCCACTGGCCAGAGAAAAGCGAACAAACAGCAAGCGCCAGGTTCAGTGAGAGACCCTGCCTCAGTAAGATGGAAGAGTGATGGAGGCAGACATTCAGTGTCCTCCTCTGGTCTCCACAGGCTGGTGTGGAATTTTTGCTTCTATATGGAAGTCCTGTGTAGCTCCTTGGCTGCTGGCCTTATCCTATTCTCTAGAGGCTGGCTTGTCATTTGAGTTAGATGTCTGGGACTACAGAAGGCAGTGAGTTAGCAAAAAGCACCTGGGAATCCCATGTCCTCCTTCACACCTTCCCTCTGCCCGTTCTCCTAGGGGACTATCCCTCCCACGCCATGGAATGTTCCCATGGGCCCTGTGCATTGCCACCATGGAGACTGGCAGTTGTGAGGTTCTATTGTTCTGACAACCAGGGGTCCAGTCTCTGTATCAGAGCTGTTGAGGTTCTGGAAGGAGGAGCCCTGAAAGAGAGTCTTGGTGTTGGTTCGACAGCCCCTCAGCTATGTCCAGCCTTTCTTTGTTCAAGGATGTGCCCTTTGCCGAGAAGCTAGAAGGCAGCTTGCTAAAGGCTTATAAACAAGATGACTACCCTAAAAAACTGTTCCTGGCCTACAGAGGTATGAGTCAGTCATTTTGGAGTTCAAGGTTTTCTAGCTATGTGGTGACTGCCTGTGGCAAGAAGGAAAAAAGGGTGATGGCCTGTTCCTCTGTAAATGGAAAGGCTTTTGCTTATTAACAGAACTTTCCACAGAATTAAAGAATGGCGGGGGGTTGGGGGGATGCTGAAGAGATGGCTTAGCAGTTAAGGTGCATGTCTGCAAAGCCTAAGGACCCAGGTTTGATTCTCCAGGTCCCACATAAGCTAGATGCACAAGGTGGCGCATGTGTCTGGAGTTCGTTTGCAGTGGCTGGAGGCCCTGGCATGCCTATTCCTCCTGCCTCTCTCTCCCCTCTCTGTCTCTAATAAATAAATAAAAATAAATCTTAAAAATAAATAAAATTTAAAAAGAACAGAGAGGGCTCCAGGTCATTCCATGCCTGTTGCCCTTCACTGGGAGCTTCCAAGGATTTGGTAAGTGCCCAGCCCTCCTTCCTACCCTGAGCTTTGGGCTGCAGGGGCCCCAGCTGCTCTTGAGCTGCCAAAGCCTGCTCATTGCTCCTCTCACTTCTCTCTATTTGTGTGAGACAATCTTGTGTAACCTGGGCTGTCCTCAAAGTCACTATGTAGCTGCTGATGGCCTTGAACTTCTGATCCTTCTACCCTCACCTCTCAAGTGTGGGGATTACAGACATGTGTCTGACTTAGCTATATGTTTTTGTTGGTGTTGTTTTCAAAGACAAAAATTATACAGATTCACTGTTTTATAGATGGATGGGAAGGAGGAAAGGAGAGAAAGAACAGGAAAGAAGAGAAAGGGGGGGGGGAGGAAAGTACTCTTTCGTAGACAATTTTCCAGAACCTCGAGAAGAGCCCAGGCCAGACTTGTGGTTTGTGAGCTGCTGCACAGCCATCCTTGGAGACTCTGAGGCCCAACATCCAGGGCTGCCTCTACGTTTTCCCCCCAGTCTGTATGACCGATGACGGCCACCCCTGGGTCTCTCTCGTGGTGCAAAAAATCCGTCTGCAGATCGCACAGGATCCCTCTCTGAACTATGAATACTTGCCCATGATGGGCATGAAATCATTCATCCAGGCCTCCTTGGAACTTCTCTTTGGAAAGCACAGCCAAGCCATTGTGGAGAACAGGGTGAGATATGGCGTGGAGAAACAGCTGCACCACCTTAAACTCAGCAGGACTGGGTGGGGTGGAGACTCAGGAAGTCCACAGCTTTCCCTTTTGAGGGGCAGAGCAAAGATCTGAACCTAAATTCACCCAGTCATTCACATGCATCCACTCACACTGCTGATTTGAAAGCTCATTCAAGAAAGGGGCTGCGGGTGCAGCTCAGTGGCTAAGCACGTGATTAGAATGTACAAGGCCTTCAGTTCAATTCCCAGCACCAAAGAAAGACAGAAATCTGAGTCTGAGGTGGAATATTGCTTTCACTCCTTTAAAATGTTACTTCTACTTATTATGTGCTGACAGGTAGGGGGCGTGCACACTGTTGGTGACAGCGGGGCCTTCCAGCTTGGGGCCCAGTTCCTCAGGATTTGGCGTGGAGATGCTCAAACAGTTTGTATCATCTCAGCTCAAAAAGGTGAGTGCGGTTCATGATAAGGGTGGCCAAAGATTCCTGCTCCCTGATCTTAATTACCACCCCATTTGTAACTCCCACTGTGGCATGAATTTTCTGCCATGAGAAAAATGGTGGCTATGCCAACCTATGTCTCTCCTCTTATTAATGTTCTAACATCAGTCAGTACTTTCGCCCCATTCTCCAGTAACTCCGCCTCCATTTCCACATACCCAGCTGATGGGAGTCTATGTCCCCACAGAACTGTATGGACCCGTCTTCCAGGCCATAGGCTTCACGGTTTATGAATACTGCATCTGGAACCCCAAGAAGCTGTTTACAGACCCGGACATATTCCTCGAAGTGGTTGAGGTAGAAGGGTCCCTACCCAGAAATTTCTCCCAAACCTGACTTATAGTCTTATCTTTTCCCTCACCCAAGAACTGAACTAGGCTTGCCTTTGGTGGGGAAACATTTTTCCTCCTGGTGCCATCTCTGCCTGGCAAAGCAGGTGCCTAACGAGACAGTCTCTTCCTTCAGCATATCCCAGTGGGCTGCGTCCTTGTAATTGGGAACATTGTCGACTGCAGGTTGACACAAAGTCAGTGGATAAAGTTGATGTCCATCATTAAGGTGAGAACAACATCACACCTGAATTTACTTCCGCTCGCCACCTGCTCTCTTCCCATCAGCTTCTTGTTCTTTTTTTTTTTTTTCTTTTGCTTCTCCTTTCTCCTGCAGAGCAAGCAGATATTCCTATTTTTTGACATTCCCTGTCAAGGCTTATCCACTGGTGACCTGGAAGAAGATTCTAGAATCTTAAAACACTTTGTGTCTGTAGGCTTTGAGTTCTTCTGCAGCCAGTCTCTGTCCAAGAATTTTGGCATTTATGGTATGGTATGGGCAGGAGGAAAAGGGAGCATATGGTGCAAAAGTGGTACCATGCCTGTAACAGAAGTGAAGTTTGTTTTGTTTAAATTCTTTCCTTAGTTAGCCTGCAAAATAATGTTTCATTATGAAATTTCCATATATATATATATGTATATATATATATGGAAATTTATATATATATACAGATAGATGTATATACAGATAGATATATATATATATTTGTACTTTGCTTGTCCCTAACTATCCTCCCCTGACCATCCTCCAGGTGGCAAATGTTTTTGACATTACTTGTTCCCTGGAAGGAGCTCAGGACTCTAGATAAGGTGCTGTGGAGGCAGAAGGGAACACCATTGGGGTAGAAATTGAGTTGTGTTACCCAAGCTACCCAAACCTACTCTGGTTATAATAATTTCACCCTTTGGGCCTGTGGTTCCTCAACTGGAAGATGAGCAGGGAAGACAGCAATCTTTCAAGTTACTTCCTCCTTGAAGACTTGCTTATAGATACTTCTTTTCTGAAAGAAGAGGCTATGGCAACTTCCTGAGGCCAGATGCCACCCTGGCGGGGTGGGGCTGGGCTGGCATCCCCTTAGCTCAACCTTCTCTTCTGCAATACTGGAAGGGAGGAGACGGAGGCTGAGCCTGTCTTCCCAACGCTGCAGATGAAGGAGTGGGGGTGCTCGTCGTGGCAGCGCTGAGCAACAGACACTTGCTGTGCGTCCTCTCGCAGCTGATGAACTACGCCCAGGCACTGTGGCTGAACCCTCCTGCCACAGGCGCGCGCATCATCACCTCCATCCTCTGCAACCACGCTCTGCTGGTAGAATGGTGAGGACAGGAGGCTTAGGGCAGGAAAGGGTGAGCAGAGTCCCCTGGGTACCTGCAGACTTGCCGCTTCACAAGAATCATCTGGATACTTTCCCCACCACCCCGCACACACAGAAAAAGAAAAGCCTCTTTATCTTGCTTATTCGTCCTTGCATTCATCAAATTTTACTTAGGGCCTACATTCATTTTGGACATAGGGCATTGATTTATTTGAATACTTCTACACTTCAGAAAATTAGAAAGCCTCAGGGTAAGGCCCATTAGTTTGTGTACTAGCTAAAAATTCAAAAAAAAAAAAAAAGGAAGTGGGGGGGAAATGGGGCTAAAGAGATGGTACAGAGGTTAAAAGAAGTTGTTTGCAAAGCCTGATGGCTGGGGTTCTATTCTCCATTACCCACATTAAGCCAGATGCACAGAGTGGTGCTTGCATCTGGAGTTTGTTTACTAAGTCAAGAGGCCCTGGCATGCCCATCCTCCCCTGCAAATAAATACATAAAAATAATAAAGAAAGAAAGAGAAGAGAAAGGAAGGGAGGGAGGGAGGAAAGGAGAGAGGAAGGAAAAAAGGAAGGAAGGAAGGAAGGAAGGAAGGAAGGAAGGAAGGAAGGAAGGAAGGAAGGAGAAAAAGAAAGAAATCATTAGAAACTTGCTATTCTTACAAAATCTGTCAGCGTCTTAAATTAATATGAGGTCTGCATTACTCAGCTTCCTGTAACAGTAACAAAATACCTAAGATAAATCAACTTTAAAAAGACCTCAGAGCCTGGGCTCGGCTGGTGTGCGTTCAGGTGCTCAGCCAAGAGCTTTGGAAGGTAGCAAGAGGGAAAAGGCAGTAAGGAGATTGGAAAGCAGGGAAGCCTTCACATATTTGTCTTGCTGTCCTTCCTTGTCAGGAAGAAAAGTCTGGAAGGGATTGTAGAAAACATCATGCTGATCAAGGAGAAAGTGAAGGAGAAGCTCCGACTCCTGGGGACTCCTGGTTCCTGGGATCACATCACTGAACAGAGTGGGTCCCATGGCTATCTGGGACTCAATTGTAAGTGTCCTGGAGGGCCTGGGTTGCTGCTTCCTCACCTTTGGACCTGTAGTTGAACATCAAACACTGACTTAGTTGACCACCAGTCCATAGCTTTGCTCCAGGATTTCATTATATACTTGGGAATGTGGAACTGCTTTTTCAAAGGCCCTTCTAGGACCCCAGAAACACTGACGTTTCTAATCCTGCATGATTCTGCCTGGGTGCAAGGAGAATGAAAGGGTCTGAGATCCCGTGGTCTTCACAGATCAACAGGTGGAATATCTAGTCAAGAAGAAGCATATCTACATCCCCAAGAACAGTCGGATTAACTTCACCTGCATCAACACCAGCAACATCAGTTACATCACCCAGAGTATCCATGAGGCAGTGATCTTCACAAGAGACTCACAGGCATCTTAAGAAAGTAAATAATGCTTGATTGGAATAAAAGCTTTAGTCTTTACAAAAAAAAAAAAAAATCCTGTGCTACAATTCTTCTGAGATAAGCCTCAGTAAAGAGGGTTATCTTTTCAAAAAGACAATGTCTACTTTTCTTGGCCATCTCACATATATTGAGCATCTATAATGCTAAGGCCTTGAGCCATCAAAAGCAATGGAAAAAAAAAAAAAAGCTGTAAGACTGGTGGCGTGGCCTATACATGTGTGTCTCTGTGTTTCTGACTGACCAGCTATAAGTTGGAGGTTCCCACACAGTCCCCTATCACAATTCAATAATTTGTGAGGATGGTTCACAGAGCTCCAGAAAAAAAGTATTAAGTTATAGCTGTATTATAAAATTATATGACATAACTAATTGGGAACTGTGGAGATAGCTTAGCTATGAAATGCACTTACTTGCAAAGCCTGCCAGCCTAGGTTCAATTCCCTAGCCCTCCACATAAAGTTAGATGGGAATTTATTTATAGCAGAAAGAGACCCTGGAGTGCCCAGACACATTTATACACAAACATGTCAATAAATATTTAAAATAGTAAATAATAAGTAAAAAAAAAAAAAATACAACTCAGTAACAGCCTGATGCGGTGACGTGCAGGGCAAACCATGGGTGGAGGTGAGTGCGAGTTCTTCTCATGAATCATCAGACAGCAGAAGACCCGGCGTTAAGTTAGGTGCAGGGCTCCTTCCCCACCCTGTTTCCAGGACCTGTGGTCATCTTAGCAGGCCAGTTTGGCCCCAACTCTGCTCTTATCCTCTATGGTTTCCTTTGGCTGTGTGAGTGCGTGTGGAAGGGGTGCCATCTACTAATATTTTGTTTTTGTCTTCTGTGTCTTTCTGTCTTCATTTTTCTCCTTAGTGTTTCCCTGTACAACACCCTCTGCCAAAGAGCGGGGTTCCTGGCCTTCAGGACCCCTGAGCCTCGGCCTTCTGAGAAACTGAATAATGCCATGTTAGCTGTCAGCACACCTTCACCTCTCTTTCTTCAATCTTTACACAAACCTCACTTGTCCACCCCTGATTTTGTCTTTTTCTCCTACAACTCTCCTCTCTACCTGTCTCCCTTCTTTGCATTCTCTATGTCAAGCCAATGCTGCTTGTTCTATGGTTTCTCCACCTTTATCTGCTTCTCCCCTCACACTGAAGTTACCTTGTCATTGCTGGGACAAAACACCTGACCAAAAGCATCTGATGGGAGGAGAGGCTTTATTTTGTCTTATAGTCCTAAAGGGAAGCTTCATGATGTCAGGGGAAAACATGGCATGAACATGGACTGGGTTGGAAGATGGCTCAGAAATTTAAAAGGCTTGCTTGCAATGCCTACCAGCCTGGGTTCATTTCCACAGTACCCACATAGAGCCAGGTGCACAAAGTAGTACATGTATCTGGAGTTCATATGCAATGGCTAGAGGCCTTGTGTATACATTTTCACTCTCTCCATATATATATATATGTATATATATATATGTTTTAAAAATCATAGACTGGGCTGGAGAGATGGCTTAGTGGTTAAGGCATTTGCCTGCAAAGCCAAAGGACCCAGGTTTGATTCTCCAGGACCCATGTAAGTCAGATGCACAAAGGGGTGCATGCATCTGGAGTTTGCTTGCAGTGGCAAGCAGTATAAAGTTAGAAATCAATAACAGAAGAAAAGGTTGGGAAGTCATAAAAATATGGAAATTGTACAACACATGTCTAAATAATCATTGTGTCAATGCAATAACCCCAAGGAAAATTAGAAAATACTTGAAGATGTACAAAACCAAAATACAACATGTTGAAACTTATGGGAAACAGTGAAAGCCATACTTGGAAGGAAGTAAGTATATAGCTGTTAATATAATCCAGCAATTACATTCGCAGGACCCAGTTCAGTTCATAGTCATATGGCTAGTAATGTGAGGTAACCTGAAGTCATGGGTAGGAACTGAGAGGTTTTCTGTATGTGTGTGTATGTATATGTATGGTTTCAACTGCATGCAACTGTCTGCATTCATCAAGTTACTTCTTTTAGAACAAATCACAAGTTTGACTTAACATGTTCAAACTGTTCACTAACATGGTAATCATTTTTGTGAAAATTGATGAGCTAATCTAAAAGTAATATGGAAATTCAAAGGGTATAAAAAAAACTTTGCCAGAATGACTGAACAAGAACAAAGTTGAATGGCACTATGTAATTTCAAGTCTTATATGTCATGATAGTGTGGCATAAAGGTAAATAAATGGACCAGGAGCTGGAGAGATGGCTCAGAGCTTGGAGGCACTTGCTTGCAAAGCCTGACAGCTCAGGTTCCATTTCCCGGTATCTGCTCAGAGCCAAGGGAACCAAGTGGCACATGCATGTGGAGTTTGTTAGCAGCAGCAGCAAGAGGCCCTAGTGCACCCATTCTCTCCCTTCCTCCTTCTTTCTTAAAGAAAGAAAGAAAGAAAGAGCCGGGCATGGTGGTGCACGCCTTTAATCCCAGCACTTGGGAGGCAGAGGTGGGAGGATCATCGAGAGTTCGAGGCCACCCTGAGACTACATAGTTAATTCCAGGTCAGCCTGGACCAGAGTGAGACCCTACCTCGAAAAAAAAAAGAAAGAAAGAAAGAAAGAAGTCAGCAAAGAAAAGAATGAAATAATAAAAATTTCAGGAAAATGGATGGAGTTGGGAAAAAATCATTCTAAGCAAAATCACAGAAAGACAAATGCCACATGTACCCTCTCATCTGCAGTTCCTAACTGGGATCAATTAGAGACAAGTCAAATGGTAGTAAGCACAAAACTAGAATGAAGCCAGTAGAGAGAAGAAATAGAGAGAGAGAAGAAGACCTACTGAAAGGGGAGGGAAGAATATCAGGAGTAGGAAGGGCTTGGAGAGTAAGGATTAGGAAGGGTAGGAATGGAATTGTACAAAAGATATGAATCAGTTCCATAAAAATCCTCATTCTGACTAGCATTCTACAAGATATAACCACCAATCAAGGGGAAAGGGAGACATTGCAGACAGAAAGTAGAAAAAGCTTAACCTTAAAACTATAGGCTCTTGCAGGTGAGTCCCAGGCCCAGAGTTGGTTGCCCTCCATCCCCATAGCGAGTTGTTGGTAAGGGAGAGCCATGAGCTCTCCTCGGTATTTCTCCTCTCCTCCCAAGTTCTTTTGAAACAGGGTTTCTCTTGCCAGTGCTGTTGATGAGCTTCCAGATTATGCTGGCTCCACCTCCCGTGGCTGTAGGAGCACTGAGATCCAGACATGAGCACTGCTTTGGATCAAGCTTTATGTGGGTACCAGGGAAAGCAGAACTGGAAGAGCAGACTTGCAAGCAAACATCTTTAACCACTGAACCATCTCCCTAGCTCCCAACAATGAAATATTTTTAAACGGGCAAAAGATTTCAACAGATACTTCACCAAGAAAAAAACACAGGTGGTTGACCCATAAAACAAGTCATAAGTTGCTTAATTTCAGTAGCAAATAGGGATATGCAGAGTTAAAGACTGAACATACCAGTGCCAGTGTGATGTTTAATTTTTCTGTCAACCTGACTGGACTTAGAATCACCTAGGATACACACCTCTAGCATGTCTGTGAGGCATTTGTCAGAGAGGTTTAACTGAGGAGGAAAGATTCACCCTGAATGTGAGTGGCAATAGCCTATGGGCTGAAGCCCCAAACTGAATAAAATGGAATAAAAGAAGAAGCCAGGCCAGGCATGGTGGAGCATGCCTTTAATCCCAGCACTTGAGAGACATAGGTAGGAGGATCGCCATGAGTTTGAGGCCACCCTAAAAATACAGAGTGAATTCCAGGTCAGCCTGGCCTAGACTGAAACAATACCTCAAAAACAACAAAAAAGAAAAAAAGGAAGAAAAAGAAAGAAGCAGCCAGCTGAGCACCAGCAATTCACCTCTCTCTGCCTCCTGACCGCAGATGCAATGTGACCAGCTGTTTATGCTCCTGCTACCACAGCTAAAACCACAGTCAACATCATGCCTGGTGGCAGGAGGATCAGAAGTCCAAGCTCATTTTAGGCTATATGAGACCCTATTCCAATTTAAAGAAAAAAATCAAAAAGAAATGTATGTTCATACAGATCCTTGTGAAGCCAGGTATGGTGGTACATGCCTTTAATGCCAGCACTCGGGCTGATATAGGAGGGCCACCATGAGTATGAGGCCAGCCTGGAGCTACAGAGTGAGTTCTAGGTAAGCCTTGGCTAGAGTGAAATCCTGTTGAAAAAAAAAAAAGCCTTATGCCTAGTGTTTATAGCAGTTTTATTTGGACTAGACTATAACTGGACACAATTAAAGTGCCTATCAACAGGCGAATGGGTTTAACTAGCTCAACAAAGTGGTATGTCAAAAAATGGGGCACACAGGCCCAGAAAGCCAAGCGCCACATGTTCTCCCTCATATGTGGATCCTAGCTACAGATGATTAGGCTTCTGTTTGAGAAGGAAAAAACTCAGTAGCAGAGGCCAGCAAGTTAAAAAGGAGATATAAAGGGAAGAGAAAGGAAGGGAAGAGGGTACTTAATAGGTTGGTATTGTATATATGTAAGTAGAAGAATAGATTAATGGGGGTGAAAGGGCCCAAAGTGAGGTCAGGGGAAGAGATTGAGTAAAGGAAAGGTGGAGGGAAGGTTAATCAAAATCTAAGAGGATGCAAATAAATCATATGGAATCCTCCGGTTTTGGACAATGGAACACTAAGGAGCCATAGACCATTGTTAGAAATTTTTCATTGCCAGGGATGGGATACCTCCAGTGAGTTTTTGGCCAGGGAGGTCCCTGATAACCCCAAAACATTACAGGCCATTGCCGAGGCCCTTGGTTTCCCACCAGGAATAGATGGTAAGACCCTATTGCTGAAGACTCCACATACTTGGACTGCAAGGCCATTGAGAAATCCTGCTGGAACTGAGCTGATAACCTCCTCCATGTAGACCATCTGACAGAAAGCTGAAAGAAGCCATTCTACATACAGTTCAATGGGAGGAGATACCACCAGTGAAGATACTCAACAGTGGACACTGCAAGCCTTATAATTGGCCAGCCAGGCCAAATGAGCCAACAGGTACAATAGTGGCATGTCTGTCATGGTGGAAACCAACTGCCCTCCAATTGGACTGGAGGCCCACTCCATGAGAGGGAATGCATCCATGATACTGAAAACTTAAAACAGGGGTAGTTATGAGCCCTAGGGGTGTAACATCTGCTGATGTCTGGAAAAATGTATATACTATGCTTACCAAACTGCCCAGTAAGCACTTCTCTTAATATTTATACCCTATATTAATGCTACTCTCACTTTGGGTAGAGAATCTTCTCTTTTCAGGTGGCAGTGACCTTGGGATGACTCAGAAGGTATCATAGTGCTGGAAAGAAGTGACTGGAGTACTGAGTAACATCTCGATCACACCTTCCAAGGCTCAGGGTCTAATGCGGAAGAGGTGGCAGAAAGAATGTAAGAGCCAAAGGAAGGGTAGGACTCTTTACAACGTGCTCTTCCAGACAAATGGCCAGGATATCCATGACCTCATAGTGCCTGACACTACCTACACAAGACCATCATAAGAGGAGGAATAGGCCATGACATCAAAATAAAAGAGAGACTGATTGAGATGGGGAGGGGATATGATGGAAAATGGAATTTCAAAGGGGAAAGTGGGGGAGGGAGGGTATTCCCATTTTTTAAATTTTTTTATAATCATGGAAAATGTTAATAAAAATTGAGAAAAAAAGAAGCAAAAAAATGGGGCACAGCTCAGCAATAAAAAGGAATAAATGAAAAGATCAAGCTGGGTGTGGTAGCACACATCTTTGATCTCAGCACTTGGGAGGCAGAGGTAGGAGGATCACCATGAGTTTGAGGCCATCCTGAAAATACAGAGTGAATTCCAGGTCAGCCTGGGCTAGAGTGAGACCCTACCTCGAAAAAAAAAAAAAAAAAAAAGAAAGAAAGAAAGAAAGAAAGGAAAAGAAAAGAAAAGAAAAAAATCAAACATAATAACAGGGTATATTGAAAGGAGAAGAATTTCACTCCAAATAAAGTAGGTATTTTCAATGAAATCATAATCATAGAGAAAATTTCCCCAAATAGGTAAAGAAATGCCAATACTGATACAGGAAACCTTTAGAATGCCACACAGATGAAATCAAGAAAGAACCTCTCACTACCATGTTATAATTAAAGTATTAAACATACACACACACACACACACACAAAAGAAAATATATTGAAAGCAGTTAGAGAGAAAAATCAAGTCACATATAAAAGCCAGCTGATCAAAATAACAGCAGATTACTCAACACAAACTTTAAAGCCAGAAGGACTTGGAATGATGTATTCCAAGTTCTGAAAGACAACAACTGTAAACCAAGATTACTTTATCCATAAAAGCTTTCCATCCAATGGCTCAGCAGGTAAAAGTACTTGCTTGCAAAGTCTGATAGCCCAGGTTTGATTCCCCAGCACTCATGTAAAGCCAGATGCACAAAATGGCACATGCATCTGGAGTTCATTCACAATGGCAGGAGGCCCTGGTGTGACTACTCTGTCTCTCTCTCACACGCGTACTCTCATAAATAAATAAATTACAAGTGGTTGCAATCAAAATACATTACATGCATGTTTAAAATTATCAATAAATAAAAGAAAAAAGGAAAAAAAAAAAGCTTTCCATCCAAATCAACAAAGAAATAAGGACTTTCCACAATAAAAACAGGCTAAAGGAATATAAAACCACTAAACAAGCTCTACAGAAAATACTTGAAGGGATCTTTCATGCTGAAGAGAAAGGAATATACATATATATATTATATATTAATATATACATATATAGATACACACACACGTTTGTTATGGGGGAGGGCTTCTAGGTAAGATGGTGGCATAGTAGCCACACCAAAGCAGCATAGGGAGAGAAATAAGCAGAAAAACACACTCTTGTGCCAAAAAGTGAAGGTGTATAAGGAATTATCAACCACAGCAGAAAAGCCATATCACCAGCCCCTGGACATGTAAACTTTAAAGGCAAAATAGTATTGAAATAAATTATTTTAAAGAGGCTTTACTAACAAAGATTATATTGCAGCATTATTCAATGAAAATCTGTAAATTTTTTTTGTTCATTTTTATTTATTTATTTGAAAGTGACAGAGAGAGAGGGAGAGAAAGAGACAGATAGAGAGGGAATAGGCGCGCCAGGGCTTCCAGCCACTGCAAACGAACTCCAGACGCGTGCACCCCCTTGTGCATCTGGCTAACGTGGATCCTGGGGAAACAAGCCTCGAACCGGAGTCCTTAGGCTTCACAGGCAAGCGCTGAACTGCTAAGCCATCTCTCCAGCCCAAAATCTGTAAATATTTTAAAGAATCCAAAAGTAAGGGTAATGCCAGACGTGGTGGCTCACGCCTTTAATCCCAGCACTCAGGAGGCAGAGGTGGGAGGATCACCGTGAGTTCGAGGCCACCCTGAGACTACCTAGTGAGTTCCAGGTCAGCCTGGACTAGAGTGAGACCCTACCTTGATAAACCAAAAAATAACAGTAAAAAAACAAAAGTAAGGGTAAGGCTATGGATTTTCTGGAATGTTATACATCCATTAAGATAACTTTTACTAAAAATAGGTAGCAGCTGGTCATGGTAGCACATGCCTTTAATCCCAGCACTAGGGAAGATGAATTAAGAGGACTATTGCCAGTCTGGGGTACAGAGTGAGTTCCAGGTCAGCCTGGTCTAGAGTATGACCCTCAAAAAAAAAAAAAAAAAAAAAAAAAACAAATGTAGCAAGCCAGGCATGGTAGCACACACCTTTAATCCCAGCACTCCGGAGGCAAAGGTAGGAGGATCACTGTGAGTTTAAGAGTAGCCTGAGACTACATAGAGAATTCCAGGTCAGCCTGGGCTAGAGAGAGATCCTACCTCAAAAAAAAAAAAAAAAAAAAAAAAAAAAAAAAAAAAAAAAAAAGGAGCAGCAAGGGATACGCTTATATATGAAGTGACAAAAGAACACAAGGCAGGGTTGGTGGCATATATATGTCTATAATCCCAGTACTCCAGAGCCTGAGACATGATGATTAAGGGTTAGAGCTATATAGGAGACTGCCTCAAAAAATAGTAAAATAATAAATCAATTATACAAACCCACATGTGTGTAGGCCACAGATAAAAGACTAAAAATAGGTGATGTGTTAGGAATGGGAGGAAATGGGCAATGTTATCATTAGGATTGCTGCATGCTGAGATGGAATTAAAATTTTATTTATTTACTTATTTATTTGTTTATTTATTTATTTATTTATTTATTTATAACAGAGAAAGAGGGAGAGAGAGAGAGCATGCTAGGGCCTCCAGCCACTGTAAACAAACTCCAGATGCATGTGCCCCTTTGTGCATCTGAGTTACGTGGGTCCTGGAGAATGGAACCAGGATCCTTTGGCTTTGTAGGCAAATGCCTTAACTGCTAAGCCGTCTCTCCAGCCCCGTTTTCACTTTTTAATATACTTGTCTGTTTACTGAAGCCAGACCAGAACACTGGAGACATGGGGCTTTGGTTGCGGAGACTGTCAGTAAGCGTGTTTGCTTCTTCCAAGAAATCCAGCCAAAATAGTGCTCACTAACAAGGCTGTTGGGTGCTTACCCGACTCTACTGATTTTCATTTAAGGCTCATAACAATTAAATAAGGAAACTTTTTTCTCTTGTCTTCATTTTACTGTTCTGCTCAACCAAGGTTCTGCAGCTGGAAGGGGTATGGAACTAGGTGCCCAACGGCCCCTCTCTGACACAGCCTCCCCCGTCCTCCTACCTCTCATCCCCTCATGGCATTCTTCACAGAAATAGAAAAACAATCCAAAAATTCATTTGGAAGCACAAAAATTCTCAAATATCTAAAACAATTTTAAGCAACAAAAATAAGGCTGGTGCCATCACCATACCTGATTAACCTATACTACAGAGCCATAGTAGCAAAAGCAGCATGGTACTGGCTCAAAAGCTGACATGTAGATTAATGGAACAGAATAGAGGACCAAGATGTAAGTCCAGGTAGCTATAAACACCTGATATTTGACAAAAATGTCAAAAAATACTCATTGGAGAAAAGACAGCCTCTTCAGCAAATGGTGCTGGGAAAACTGTATATGTATCTGTAGAAGGATGAAAATAGATTCTTCTCTCTCTCTCTCCATGCACAAGAATTAAATCTAAATGGATTAAAGACCTTAATGTCAGACCTGAAACTCTGAAACTGCCAGAGGAAAAAGGAGGGAAAATTCTTCAACATATTGGTCCTGGCAAAAACTTTCTGAATATAACCCCAATTACTCAGGCAATAAAACCACAGATTAACCATTGGGACGTCATGAAATTACAAAGATTTTTTATGGCAAAGGACACTATGAATAAAGCAAAGAGGCAACCTACAAAATGGGGAAAAAATCTTTGCCATCTATACATCTGATAGAGGATTAATATCTAGGATATTCAAAGAACTCAAAAAAATTAAATAATAAATCATACAACCCAATTAAAAAATGGGCTATGGAACTAAATAGAGAGTTCTCGAAAGAAGAAATACAGATGGCATGGCATATAAGCATCTTAAAAAAAGTTCTATACTCCTAGTCATCAGGGAAATGAAGATTAAAACTACATTGAGATTCCAACTCACTCCTGTCAGATTGGCCACCATCATGAAAACAAATGACAATAAATGCTGGCAAGGATGCAGGAAAAGAGGAACCCTTCTACACTATTGGTGGGAATGCAATCTGGTCCAGCCAGTGTGAAAATCAGTGTGGAGGTTCCTAAGACAGCTAAAATTTATCTACCATATGACCCAGCTATAGCACTCCTAGGCATATATCCTAAAGACTCATCTCACTACCTTAGAGATACTTGCTCAATAATGTTTATTTCTGCTCAATTCACAATAGCTGGGAAATGGAACCAGCCTAGATGTCCCTCAATTGATGAGTGGATAATGAAGATATGGCACATTTATACAATGAAGTTCTACTCAGCGGTAAAGAAAAATGAAGTTAAGAAATTTTCTGGAAAATGGATGGATCTGGAAAGGATTATACTAAGTGAGGTAACCCAGGCCCAGAAAGCCAATCGCAACATGTTCTCTCTCACATGTGGATTCTAGCTACAGATGATTGGACTTCTGTGTAAGTAGGAAGAAAACTCAGTAGCAAAGGCCAATAAGCTAGAAAAGAGACATTAAGGGAAGAGAAAAGAAGGGAGGAGGTACTTAATAGGATGATATTGTATATATGTAAGTAGGAGAATAGATTAATGGGGGTGAAAGCCCAAGTGAGGTCAGGGGAAGAGATTGAGTAAAGAAAAGATGGAGGGACAGCTAGTCAAAATCTAAGAGGTTATAAATAAATGATATGGAAACCTACTTTTTTGGACAATGGAACACTAAGGAGCCAGAGATTGTTACTAGAAATTTTTCAGTGCCAGAGATGGGATACCTTCCAGTGAGTTGTTGGCCAGGGAGGTCCCTGGTGCCCCCCAAACATTACAGGCCATTATCAAGGCCCTTGGTTTCCCACCAGGAATAAATGGTAAGACCCTATTGCTGGAGACTTCACATACTTGGGCTGCAAGGCCACTGAGAAATCCTGCTGGGGCTGAGCTGCAAACCTCCTCCATGTAGAACAGATAACAGAAAGCTGAAAGAAGCCATTCTGCATGCATTTCAATGAGAAAGAAATCACCAGTGAAGATACTCAACAGTGGACACTGCAAGCATTATATTTGACCAGCCAGGCCAAATAAGCTAACAGGTGCAATAGTGGCATTTCTGTCATGGTGGAAACCAACTGCCTTCTAATTGGACTGGAGGCCTGCTACATGCGAGGGAATACATCGATGATACTGAAAACCTACAACAGGGGTAGTCATGAGCCCTAGGGGTGTAACATCTGCTGCTGTCTAGCTAAATGTATATTCTATGCTCATCAAACTGCCCAGTAAACACTTTTCTTAATGTTCATAACTATATATTAATGCTACTCTCACTTTTGGTACAGAACCTTCTCTTTTCAGATTGCAGTGACCTTGAGATAACTCAGAAGGCACACACCCTCCTCAGGTGACACCATGGTGCTAGAAAGAAGTGACGGAGGAGAGCTCAGGACTGCAGTATCTCTATCACAGCTTCCAAGGCTCAGGGTCCATTGTGGAAGAGGTGGCAGAAAGAATATAAGAGCCAAAAGAAGGAAAGGACTCCTTACAACGTGTTCCTCCAGACACAAAATGGCCTGGATATCCATGACCTCACCATGCCTGCCACTACCTACACAAGACCATCATAACAGGAGGAAAAGATCATGACATCAAAATAAAAGAGAGACTGATTGAGAGGGGGTGGGAATATGATGGAGAATGGAGTTTCAAAGGGAAAAGTGGGGAGGGTATTACCATGGAATATTGTTTACAATCATGGAAGTTGTTTATAAAAATAAAATAAAAACAATAAAAAGGCACCCAGGCAATATATCCTCTAGAACTTTTAGGTCAACCTGGGTAGTTAATTAATCACCCCTTCTACTAGGAAGTTTTGCTCAAGGGTGACTTGATGGTGGAGGGATTCTTGTGGTCTAGCTGGTATAAGCAGGTGTAGAGCTTGGGAAATTGGAGGGTTTTGTTGGAGAAGAGTTCCTCCCTAGGTTTATCCTTTTCTCCCTCTGCCTGTTTTGAATCTCACCAGCAGCCCTAAACCTGAGTCTGAATCTTTCCACCTTTTCAGACAGTAGGTGGCACTGTTTAGCAAATTTGGGCACCAAATAAAATAAGGAAGGGAGGGAAGGAGGAAAGGAAGAAAGGACTGGAATCTAAGGGGTCCTGGGGGAAGGAGATGGAGAATCTCACGATAGTTGCAATTCCAAAGTTCTCTGGAATGCAGCTCAGGTGACATCCTGGGTGGTGGCCACCTGTAACCTTTCTGAACAGGTGAAGACATTCAGAAGCATCTTCACACACCCTCCTCAGGTGACAGGCTCTACTTTGCATACAGAACATTCAGTGACTTTGCCAGCTCCTCTTGGCCCTAGGATTGCCACCTTTCCTTAGAAAGATTAACCAGGATAGTGGCATGGCTCAGCTAAGCCCTGGGTTTGCTCTCTAGCACTACCAAAAAACAAGGAGATGGCTCTGCAGTTAAAGGTGCTTATTTTAAAGCCTGCCTACTCTGGGTTCAACTCCCATGTACCCATGGAAAGTCAGACATAATGACACATGCATCTGGAGTTCATTTGCAATAGCAAGAGGCCCTGGCATGCCCACATTCTCTTTCTCTCAAATAAATAAAAATATTTTAAACAAACAAACAAGAAAACCTCTCTGAAGAGCTGCCCTAAAGCAGAAGAAATGCTAGAGAAACCTATCCTTTAGACATATTTTGAGTTCTGGTCTTTCTTTCATCCAGTGAAGGCAGGTTCAGAAAGCATAAGCAAGGACTGGTTGATAGCCTGTTGTGTTTTCACAAGGACTAGAAGGTTGAACGAGGTGGGAGGACTCCTTCAACCCCATGAATCAGTCCTTGTTTTCCTGGGCCCGGCTCCCACTGGGGACAGGATTCTGGGGAATGAAGACACAACACTGGTTCAACAGCCCCAGCAGGTTCTAAAGGACCTAGCACTCCAAAGCCCTCAGATTCCACAGCAGGCTTGTCTCTTTGTGCTCTTTGTGACCCTATCCTGTTTACCTGCGGCCCCATCTTTCCAATGGCATTCTAGTCTGTGTAGTTAGCTTTATGTATGTGACTTTGAAGCAGCCTTGAATCCTTCTCTGAAGCAGAGCAGGACACAAATAAACAGAACCAGAACCAGAGCTCTGGGAGATCAGATGCCTTAATAGTGTCTGAACCTTGTCCTCCCCTCCCTCTCTCTCCCTTCCTGTCAGGTTCTCATTGCTGGCAGAAAACAATCAAGAGCAGCTTGTGGGATAAAAAGTGTTTATTTTGGCTTACAGACTTAAGGGGAAGCTCCATGATGGCAGGGGAAAACGATGAGCAGAGGGTGGACATCACCTCCTGGCCAACATCAGATGAACAACAGCAACAAGGCAGTGTATCAAACACTGACAAGAGGAAGTTGGCTTTAACACCCATAAACCCACCATGAACAATATGCCTTCAGGAGGTTTTAAGTCCAAAATTGCCACCAGCTGGTGACCTAACATTCAGAACACCTGCATCAAACCACCATACTTCCTTTTCTTTCCCTTCCCCTCCTCCTCCTCTGAGATAGTGTCTCCCCATGTAGACTAGGCTGGATAACACATAATGTATTTTTCTTTCCCAAAATTGATAGATAGTTGTTTAGATGACTTCCAATCGAAGTGTTGTATTGGACTGAATGGTAATTCTCAAGACATGTCCACATCCTGATCTTTGAAAAGATGAATGCTACCTGGTTTGGATGTCTTTGCTGGTGTAATTAAGTTGAGGATCTTGAGATGGAGTGGTCATCCAGCCATGAGAAGGAGGGAGAGATTAGAATGATATATTGCTATGGTTCGGATCTGGAAGCTTCCCTAATTTTTTCCAAATTGGAATATTCTTTCCTGGAGGGAGGAGAAGGGCTTGTAAGACTCAGAAGCTATGAAACTTACAAGGCTCGGGAAGCTCATGACAGTTGGAAGGCTCAAGAAGCCCAGAACCTTACAAAATTCACAAGGCCTTCTTCAATGTCCTCAAAGCAGTCAACAAACAATTGCTGGGGAGAGAAGACTCTTCAATGGAGCTGTCTGAAAGCACGCAGGGATGCAGCCTGTAGTGATCACCCAGGCTGGGGGGGCTTTATGATGACAGAGCTTCCTTGAGTTCATATTCATGCTCCTCGGAGTAACTCCTCACTGATGCTCTTGTAAGTAACCCCAATAAACCATTCGTTCACCAGGTTAGCCTTGACATCAGTTATTTGGTCACTGGTGTCCTATCTGGAGTGAATAAACATTTGCTCATGCTTCCCCTGGGCTCTGTTAAAATCTTAGTCCCCAGCCCATACTTCCTCTCTCCTTTAAAGAAGCCAAAGGAAACTCTTTCCGTCCATAAGCTGCTTCTGGTGGGGTACCTTGTCCAGCAGTGAGAAGGTCACTTGAAGAGGTGGAACTTAATGGGAGATCTTAGGTCACTGGGTCATATGCTTAGAGGGACCATGTAGGACCTCAAAACAAAGTGGGAGGTGAGAACCAACCCTAAGGTTGTTCTCTGACCTCTCCATGAGTGCAGTGGCACACACGTGCCTGCAATCACACAAACACACATACACGCAGCAAGTGAATAATTTTAAAAAATTATATACCTGTAAGTTCTAATAGTTGTTACATTCCATTACGTGAAGGTAACTAGTTGTGTTTCTTTTTTGTTTTCATATCATGGGACATAACACTATAAATACACAGAGATGTCTTTGTGCATAAAACACTGTCCAGATTTACTTCTATTTTCTTAATATTTTTTTCTTAAAGGTTTATTACCTTAATATATCTCCTTAATGGATTCTTGAAAATGCTCAAAAGCTGCGAATGACTATAATATTCATTATATGTGATGACAGCTATTACTTCCTACAATATTGTACTGGAAAAGCTAATTCACACAGTCATCATGAATATGCAACATTATGTACTTTTATTTCTCTTTAGTGATAGATTAACATAATTTATGTATTTGTACCATGTAAATGTGCATGCTCAAGTACACGGTGTGTGTGTGTGTCTGTGTCTGTGTGTGTGTGTGTGTGTGTGTCCAAACCAAGGGCCTTGTCATGCTAGGCAAAGTGCCTTAACTATGGATTATATTGGCTGCCCTTATAAATTACTTACTTAGATAGGCCCTCACATGTCTCAAGCTACCCTTGAACTCACTGTGTAATTGAGGATGACCTTGAACTTGTGATCTTCTTGCCTCCACCTCCCAAACACTAGAGTTAGACTTTAAGAATCTTTAAGCCAGGTGTGGTGGCGCACATCTTTAATCCCAGCACCTGGGAGGCAGAGGTAGAGGATCACTGTGAGTTTGAGGCCACCCTGAGACTACATAGTAAATTCCAGGTCAGGCTGAGCTAGAGCTAGAGTGAGACCCTACCTTAAAACAACAACAAAAAGTCTTCAGATGATAGATTGAGGATAGTCTACTTAGCTCATGAAAGCCTGTGCAATGATTTGAGTGTGGCTTAGCCTGGAGACAAAGAAGCTTTTTGGAAGTTTCTTGGTTTTTTTAAATTAAATTAAATTAATTTATTTGCAAGCAGAAAAAGAGAGATAGAGAATGGGAGTGCCAGGGCCTCTAACCATTGCAAATGAACTCCAGATGCATGCACCCCTTGTGTATCTGTCTTACAGAGGCACTGGGGAGTTGAACCTGGGTCTTTTGGCTTTGCAGACAAACACCTTAACCACTAAGCCATCTCTCCACCCCAGAAGTTTCTTGTTTTCCTACTTACTCTCAGGATTTAGTGAATCTGAATAGACAACTTTCTCAGGACATTTTCTGCTGTAGATGTTTCTCTTTTCTTGTAGGTTACAGATAATGGGATAAATCCAATCAAAGAGCAGTTGATTACCCCCTCAACAGTCACACCATTAATTATTGCACCAGTGAGCACATCATGCCTGGCTGGCCAGTTGTGGAGCTCACAGGGTCCACCGCTAGTTAAGCCTGTTGATGATTTTTCTTCCCCAAGCAGCACACTTTCCAGCACAATGAAAGCTAGCCAGCAGGGGAGAAGGCTTCCAGCTTGTTTTCTCACTGTCCTGCAACCAAAGTGTGTGGTGTCTTCAGCAACAGAGTCTGAGTACCTAGTCGTGGAGGGCAACCAAGGACACTGGCAATAGCCTGTATTGTTTTGGAGGCCTCCAGTGCTTCCCTGACCAACAACTCATAAGGAGATGTCCCACCATTGGCACTGAAATTTTCCTGTAACAACCCATGGCATTTGGGTGCAGCATTATCCACCCTCTCAGGGTATTGCTGCTCAAAGTTTTTGTTTGTTTGTTTGTTTGTTTTTTATTAACAACTTCTATGATTATAAACAATATACCATGGTAATCCCCTCCCTTCCCCCACTCTCCCCTTTGAAACTCCTTTCTCCCTCATATCCCCTCCCCATCTCAATCAGTCTCTCTTTTATATTGATGTCATGATCTTTTTCTCCTATTATGATGGTCTTGTGTAAGTAGTGGCAGGCACTGTGAGGTCATGGATATCCAGGCCATTTTGTGTCTGGAGGGAGCATGTTGTAAGGAGTCCTACCCTTCCTTTGGCTCTTACATTCTTTCTGCCACCTCTTCTGCAGTGGACCCTGAGCCTTGGAAGGTGTGGTGTGATAGAGATATTGCAGTGCTGAGCACTCCTCTGTCACTTCTTCTCAGCACCATAATGCCTTCTGACTCATCCCAAGGTCACTGCCATCTGAAAAGAGAAGGTTCTCTACCAAAAGTGAGAGTAGCATTAACATATGTGTATGAACATTAACAGACGTGCTTACTGGGAAGTTTTAAAGGTATTTTTAAAAAATATTTTATTATTTATTTATTTGACAGAGAAAGAGGGAGAGAGAGAATGGGTGTGTCAGGGCCTCTAGCCACTGCAAATGAACTAGAGATGCATGCGTCCCATTGTGCATCTGGCTAACATGGGTCCTGGGGAATCGAACCTGGGTCCTTTGGTTTTGCAGGCAAATGCCTTAACCACTAAGCAATCTCTCCAGCCCTTTAATATATATATATATATTTTCATTTTTCGAGGTAAGGTCACACTCTGGCCCAGGCTGATCTGAAATTCACTATGTAGTCTCAGGGTGGCCTCGAACTCATGGCGATCCTCCTACTTCTGCCTCCCGAGTACTGGGATTAAAAGTGTGTGCCACCACTCCCAGCTAATATTTTTATTTATTTATTATTTGAGAAAGAGACAGAGAGAAAGAGGCAGACAGAAGGAGAATGCATATGGGTGCACCAGGCTCTCCTGCCACTGCAAATGAATTCCAGACATATGTCCCACCTTGTGCATATGGCTTTACATGGGTACTGAGGAATTGAACCTGAGCCATCAGGCTTTGTAAGCAAGTACCTTTAACAGCTGAGCCATCTCTCCAGCCCCAAACTTTCTTTTTAAAATAGATATATTGGTTTTTCAAGGTAGGATTTCACTGTAGCCCAGTCTGACCTGGAATTCTGGCCTCCAACTCTCAGTGATCCTCCTACCTCTGCCTCCCAAGTACTGGGATTAAAGATGTGCACCACCATGCCCAGCAGCTTATTTATATTTTTAAAATATATTTTATTTATTTATTTATTTATTTGAGACACAGAAAGAGACAGAGAGAGGGAGAGAATGGGCCCACCAGGGTCTTCAACCACTGCAAACAAACTCCAGATGCGTGCGCCCCCTGTGCCTCTGGCTTACTTGGGTCCTGGAGAATTGAACTGGGATCCTTTGGCTTTTCAGGCAAATGCCTTAAGCGCTAAGCCATCTCTCCAGCCCTTACTTATACTTTTTTGATTAGCTAACAAAGAAGTGGGTTTCCATATGGCTTTCCAAAACATCTTCAGTTGTGGTTAGCCTCCTTCCATCCTTTCTCCTCTATTCCCCTCCTCTGACCTCACCTGAACCTTTCTATATCCAGTATTTTGTCCCTCTACTTACACATCTCTTATCCTCTTCCTCAAGCCCTCCCAACCCCTCCACTCATGATCTCTTTCTAGTTTCCTGACCACTACTGACTCTTACAGCAACTTACATACAAGTCTAAGTAGTGTAAGCTAGAATATACATAAGAGAAGGAACATTAGCATTTGTCTTTCTGAGTCTGGGTAACCTCAGTCACTATGATCACTTATAGTTCCATTCATCTTCCTGCTAATTTCATTTTTCTTTATTGCTGAATAAAACTTCACTGTATAGAAGTACCACATCATCATTATCCATTCATCAATACATGTGCAGATAGACTGATTCTATTTCCTAATTGTCATGAGCAGAGCAGCCATAAACACTGATGAGCAGGTATCGGTGAAGTAGATATAGAGTCCTGGTGGTATCTGCCCAGGAGTGTACCAGCATGCACGGCTCCATAGACTGATTTTATCTGTTTGTTTTCAAGGTAGGGTCTCCCTCTAGCCCAGGCTGACCTGGAACTCTGTAACTCCCGGTTGGCCTTGAACTCACAGTGATCCTCCTGCCTCTGCCTCCCAAGTGCTGGGACTAAAGGTGTGGGTCACTACTCCCAGCCTAGCCATAGACTTTTAATGCAGTTTTCAGTACTAGGTATGAATTCCCAATGGGACAGGTCTTGAAGCCAATCAGGAAGCAGTTGGTTATACCCAAAACTGGTCACTGTCGCACCAGTGGTACAAATTGCCTGGCTGGTCTGTTGTGCAGCTTGCGGGACCCACTTCTGGTTAAGGTTGTTGATGACTGTTCTTCCCCAGCGGCACATATCTAGCACTTCACAGCACTATGCCACTAGCCAGAAGGAAGAAGGCTGAGCTTGATTTCTCAATGTCCTGCAACTGAACTGAGTGGTATCTTCAGCGGTCGGGTCATATCATCTTGTTCTGGTAGGTAACCAAGGGCATTGGCCTGTATTGTTTTGGGAAGCTCAATGGGCCTCTCTGACAACAACTTGTTTCGGGGTGTGGGGGAGGTGCTCCTCCCCTAGCACTGGGATTTTCCTGCAATAACTTGGGGCTTTTGAACAGTTTTCTCAACCCCAGCAGGGTACTGCTTCACAATCTCTTTCTAAAGTTTATATATCTTCTTTAAAATTAATTAATTTATTTATTATTGGAGAGAGAATGGGTGTGCCAGGGCCTCCAGCCACTGCAAACGAACTCCAGATGCATGTTCCACCTTGTGCATCTGGCTTACATGGGTCATGAGGATTCACACCTGGATTCTTAAGCTTCACAGGCAAATGCTTTAACTGTTAAGCCATGTCTCCAGCCCTAAAGTTATATATTTTTATCTAAAATATTTTATTTTTATTTATTTCACAGAGAAAGAGGGGGAGAAAGAGAGAGAGAGAATGGGTGCACCAGGGCCTCCAGCCACTGCAAACAAACTCCAGACACATGTGCCCCTTGTGCATCTGGCTAACTGTGAGTTCAATCAAACCTGGGTCCTTTGGTTTTGCAGGCAAACGCCTTAACCACTAAGCCATCCCTCCAGCGCAAGTCACATT
This sequence comes from Jaculus jaculus, assembly GCF_020740685.1. Taxonomy (NCBI): domain Eukaryota; kingdom Metazoa; phylum Chordata; class Mammalia; order Rodentia; family Dipodidae; genus Jaculus; species Jaculus jaculus. Next base: position 22,865,417 of record NC_059113.1, read on the forward strand.
TTTTTAATTGGCTAATGGAAATGTAGGTATCATATGGCATATTTATACCATCTTTAGTTTTGTGAACTCCCTTATCTCCTTTCCTCCTCTGTCCCCCTGCCCTAAGCCCACTTAGATCTGGTCACCCAATGACTCTGTCTCTTTGCTTACATGTCTACTATCCCCTTCACTAAGCCTGTCCATTCCTCCTTCCTCTTTCTAGCACCCATCGAGCATCTAATACTGACTCTTACTACATCTTACATACAGATCTAAAATTGCAGTGCTAGGAATCACATATGAGAGAGAACATGTAATATCTGTCTTTCTAAGCCTGTTACCTCTTTTCCAGATACACCTATTCTCCTGTGAATTTTGTAGCTTCTTTTTCTTTTTTAAAAATTTACTTATTGCTGGGCGAGGTAGCGCACACCTTTAATTCCAGCACTCGGGAGGCAGAGGTAGGAGGATCGCCGAGAGTTTGAGGCTATCCTGAGACTACATAGTGAATTTCAGGTCAGCCTGGGCCAGAGTAAGACCCTACCTCGAAAAGCAAATATATATATATACTTATTTATTTTAAATTTACTTGGGAGAGAGAATGGTTGTGCCAGGGCTTCCAGCCACTGCAAATAATCTACAGATGCATGCACCACCTTATGCACGTGGCTTACATGGCTCCTGAGGAATTGAACCTGGGTCTTTAGGCTTCACAGGCAAGTACCTTAACTGCTAGGCCATCTCTCCAGTCCCTAATTTCATTTTTCTTACTGCTGAATAAAACTCCATTGTGTAGATGAAACTCATCTTTAATACTCATTAATCAGGTGATGGACATCTAGGCAGATTTCATTTTCTAGCTATTGTGAATAGAGCAGCAACAAAAATGGCTGAACAAGTAGATCTATTTTTAGCTTTTTGAGAACCCTCCACTGATTTCCAAAACAGCCCTGCATGGCTATACTTCTACCAGCAGCGAACAAGAAAGGTCTCTCTGTCCATCCACACCACCATTTGTTGTCATTTGATTTTTTAAAAAATTTTGTTTATTTTTATTTATTTATTTGAGAACAACAGAGAGAGAGAGAGAAAGAGAGAGAGAGAGAAGGGGTGCACCAGGGCTTCCAGCTACTGCAAACAAACTCCAGACGCGTGTGCCCTCTTGTGCATTTAGCTAACATGGGTCCTGGGGAATCGAGCCTTGAACCGGGGTCCTTAGGCTTCACAGGCAAGGCAAGTACTTAAGCACTAAGTCATCTCTCCAACCCTGATTTTTTTGGGGGATAGCCATTCTGACCCAGTTAGATAGAATCTTAAAGCCTTCTTAAGTTGCATTTCCATGTTGGCTAAAGATGTTGAGCAATTAAAAAAATATATATATTGTCCCTTTGTAGTAGTTCATTTGCAAATTCCCTGTTCATTTCTGTGTCTTCTTTTTTTGTGTGTGTTTGATTGAATTTTTTTTTTTTTGAAATAGGGTCTCACTCTAGCCCAGGCTGACCTATAACTCATTCTGTAGTCCCAGGCTGGCCTCAAACTCACAGCAATCATCCTACCTCTGCTTCCCAGGTTGCTGGGATTAAAAGCATGCACCACCATGCCTGGCTTGTGGTCCATTATTTGATTGAATTGTTTGATGTTTTTATTGCTTGGTTTTATGAGTTCTTTGTATTTTGTAGATATTAATCTTCTGCCAGATATATAACTGGCAGAGGTTTTCTCTCTCATTCTGTAGGTTGTTTCTTGATCTCTTGATTTGGTTGGTGAAATTTGCTTAGCTGTGCATTTTATTTTTGTTTGTTTTAGTTTCATGAGATCTCATTTGTTGATTGTCTTATTCCCTGGGTTGTTCAGAAAGTCATTCCCTACACCTATACCTTGAAGTATTTTCTCTGCCTTTTCCTCTAGTCATTTTGGGCTTTCCAGTCTTATACTGAGTTCCTTGATTCACTTACACTTGATTTTTTTTCATGTTAATTAATTTGTTTTATTAATTAGTTTTGTACTCAGTAAATACCATCAATTTGGTACCATTGTTAGGTTCATCCATGTCCTAGCCCCTCCCCCTGGCCCCTCCTTGTTGAGGTATATGGGTCATGCATTCTGGAGTTAGCCCACAGTTACGGGGAGGATAAATGTCTCTGCATATCATGACCCAATGTGTGGCTCTGACATTCTTTCTGCCCCCTCTTCCGCAAAATTTCCCTGAGCCATGTTGGGTTCATTTTTAGTTTGCTTCAGTGATGAGGTGTTGGGGGCCTCTTGGTCTCTGGATATCTGATTTGGTAGGAGTTGATTTTTCTCTGTGTTGATCTCCTTCACCCTTGTGCTGGTACCTGGTTCACCAAGAAAACAGCACCCTTGCTTGTTTTGCCAATTGTTCTTATTTTCAGCAGGGCCCTTTTGAGGTATGATGGGGTGGCTTTCTCCTTAGGATCTAAGTCTATCTGAAAAAGGGAAGCAGATTCTCCAATGGAGAGTAAAGTTAGCACCCAACAAATGAGATAGCCCTTACTTTTTTATAGAGAGTTTAATAGGTGTAGGCCCTCTTGTAGCCTACAATTGGTGGTAGCTTCATAATGGAGAGCGGGCTTATGTTTGGATATGGTTCTGACTTGTTTCCCAGCTCCAGCTATGGGTCCCATACCACTGAGGGGATCAGTTAGCCAAATCAAAAGTAGTTGGTTTCCCACCATGGCTGTGCACAACTATTGCACTTTGTGTTACACTTGATTTTTGTGTGTGATGAAAGGTAAGAATCTATAATCTTCTATATGTAGTGTTGCAGTCAGGTTCACAATGCTGGCAGAAATTACCTGACCAAGTGAAATTTGTGAGGAATAAAGGTTTATTTTGGCTTATAGACTCCATGATGACAGGGTAAAATAAAGGCATGAGCAGAGGGTAGACATCACCTCTGGCCAGTATCAGGTGGACAGAAACAGCAGGAGAGTGTGCCAAACACTGGCAAGGGGAAACTGGCTATAACACCCATAAACCACCCCCCAAAATACACTGCTGCCAGGAGGCATTAATTCCCAAATCTCCATCATCTGGGAACCTAGGATTCAGAACACCTAAGTTTGATTCAGGGGACACCTGAATCAAACCACCACATATAGCTATCCAATTTTCCCAGCACCATTTGTTGAAAATGTCTTTTCTCTAATTTGTGTATTTTGGCATCTTTGTAAAAAAAAATAATAATAAGGTGAATAGGGGCTAGAGAGATGACTTAGTGGTTAAGGTACTTGCCTGGAAAGCCTAAGGACCCAGGTTCGATTCCCCAGTACCCACATAAGCCAGATACACAAGATAGTGCATGTGTCTGGAGTTCGTTGTAGTGGCTGGAGGCAGGCTCTGGCATGCCCATTCTCTCTATATATCTGCTTCTTTCTCTCTTTCAAACAAACAAACAAACAAACAAATAAATAAATAAATAAGGGTTTCAGGGATTGCTTAGTGGTTAAGGTACTTGCCTGTGAAGCCTAAGGACTCAGGTTTGACTCCCCAAAACCCATGTAAGCCATAAGCACAAGGCGACACTTGTACACAAGTTGGCACATGCGTCTGGAGTTTGTTTGCAGTGGCTAAGGCCCTGGTGCACCAAGTCTTTCTCTTCTCTCACTCTCTCTCTCATAAATAAATACATTGTTTAAAAATCAGGTTGATGGGCTAGAGAGATGGCTTAGCGGTTAAGCGCTTGCCTGTGAAGCCTAAGGACCCTGGTTCGAGGCTCAGTTCCCCAGGTCCCACGTTAGCCAGATGCACAAGCGGGTGCACGCATCTGGAGTTCATTTGCAGAGGTTGGAAGCCCTGGCGCGCCCATTCTCTCTCTCTCCCGCTTTCTGTCTTTCTCTCTGTGTCTGTCACTCTCAAATAAATTTAAAAAATTTTTTTTTAAAAAAATCAGGTAGATGTACACAGATTTATATCTGGATCTTCTATTCTATTTCGATGATCTATGCATCTATTTTGTGCCAGTACCATGCTATGCTTTATAGTATAGCTTGAAATCAAAGATGCTGATTCTCCTACACTTTATTATTATTATTATTATTGATAATTTTGGCTATCTGTGGTTCCACACAAATTTTAAGACTCTTTTTCTACTTCTGTGAAAATGATGTTGGAATTTTTATAGGAGTTGTAGTAAATATGTATATTGCTTCTGGTAGGGTGGTTATTTTCATATTAATTCTTCTAGTCTATGAGCATGGAAGATCTTTTCCTCTTCTGGTATCTTCCTCAATTTCTTTCTTCAGTGTTTTAAAGTTTTAATTGTAGAGACCTTTCACTTCTTTGGTTAGGGACATTCCAATGTATTCAGTTTTGTGACTATTGTTAATAGGACTGCTTTCCTGATTTCTTTCTCAGTGTTTGTCATTGGTAAATAAGAAGACTATTGATTTTTGTGTGTTGATTTTGTATTCTGCCACTGGAAGTGTTTATCAGTTCTAGTTTTCTGGTGGAATCTTTAGGGTCTCATATCATTTGCAAATAAGGATAATTTGAGTTCCTTCTTTCTAATTTGTATCCCTTTTGTTTCTTTCTCCATGTATTGTTCTAAGACTTCAAACACTATATTAAATAGGAGTGGAGAGAGTGGACACTCTTGCCTTGTTCCAGCTCTTAGTGGGAATGTTTCAATTCTGGTTGTTTAGTTTTTTTTGTATATCTAGATATTAATCTTCTATCAGATGTAATAGCTGGAAAAGATTTTATCCCATTCTGTCCCTTAGCTCAATTAACAGTTTACCTTGCTATACAAAAGCTTTATTTTTATTTTTTTTTTATTTATTTGAGAGCGACAGACACAGAGAGAAAGACAGAGGGAGGGAGAGAGAATGGGCGCGCCAGGGCTTCCAGCCTCTGCAAACGAACTCCAGACGCGTGCGCCCCCTTGTGCATCTGGCTAACGTGGGACCTGGGGAACCGAGCCTCGAACTGGGGTCCTTAGGCTTCACAGGCAAGCACTTAACCGCTAAGCCCTCCAGCCCTACAAAAGCTTTTTAATTTCATGATGACTCGTCTATTGACTACTGGTCCTATCTCCTGGGCAGCTGGAGCTCTATTCAGAAAATCCTTACCTATTCCTATATGGAGCAGTACTCCTTGCTTTTTCAATAAATATGTATATAATATTTGAGAGAGAAAGAGGCAGATAGAGAGAATGAGCATGCCAGGGCCTCTAGTCATTGCAAATAGACTCCAGATGCATGCGCCCCCATGTTCATCTGGCTTACATGAATCCTGGGGAATCAAACTGGGGGTCCCTAGGCTTTGCAGGCAAATGCCTTAAAGGCTAAGCCATTTCCCCAGCTTCCCCTTGCTTTTTTCTTTAGCAATGTCAGAGTTTGGGGGTCTTACAATGGGGTCTTTGATACATCTGAAGTTGTTTTTTTGTTTTTGTTTTGTTTTTTGTCAGCTCAGGCTGACCTGGAATTCACTATGTAGTCTCAGGGCGTCCTCAAACTCATGGCAATCCTCCTACCTCTGCCTCCCGAGTGCTGGGATTAAAGGCGTGTGCCACCACGCCCGGCTTTGAAGTTGCTTTTCTTGCAGGGTTAGACATAAAGATCTAGTGTCATTCTTCTGCCTGTAGATATCCATGTTTTCCAGCACCATTTGTGGAAGATGCTGTTTTTTTCCAACAAGAATTTTTGGCATCTTATTCAAAAATAAGGTGGCTGCAATTATATGGACTGGTATCTGTACCCTTTATTCTATTCATGGATCTATGTGTATTTTCTTGTGCCATTACCATGCTGGTTTTAGTACTGTGCTCTGCAGTATGGAAATAAGGTATGATGATGCCTCCTGCAGAAGTCCTTTTGCTCAGGATTGTTTTGGTCATCTGGGGGTCTTTGCACTTCCCTGTGAACTTTATTTCTGTGAGGAATGGAGCTGGAATTTTTATTGAGATTGCATTGAATTTATAGATGCCTTTTGGTAGAGTAGACATTTTCATGATATTAAATTTTCAAGCCATGAGCATGACAGATTTTTCCATCCTCTACTACCTTCCTCAATTTCCTTCTTTACTGTTATAAAGTTTTGATTGCAGAGGCCTCTCACTTCCTTGATTATGTTTATTCCAAGGTATTTTTTCAGGCTATTGTGAATGTCACTGTTTCTTTGATTTCTTTCTGTGTACCTTTGTCATTGGCATGTAGGAAAGGTACCAATGTTTGTATATTTTGTAACCTGACATTTTGTTGAATGTGTACGAGTTTTCTGGAGAAGTCTTTAGGATCCCTTGTGCATAGAGTCATATCATGTGCAAATAAGGATACTGTAACTTCATCCTTCCTATTGTATCTCTTTTATTTCCTCCTCTTGTCTTATTGCTCTAGCTAAAACTTCAAGTACTATGTAAATAGGAATGGAGAGAATGGATACTTTTGTCTTATTCCTGATTCTGGTGGGGATATTGCAAATTTTCTCCATTTAGCATCTGTTGCAGTTACCTTCTCATTGCTGGGATAAAGCACCTGACCAGAAGCAGCAGATGAGAGGAGAGTTTTATTTGGGCTTACAGTTGCAAGGGGAAGCCCTATGATGTCAGGGGACAGCATGGCATAAGCAGACGTCATTTCTGCCATAGCAGGGGTCAAACAGCAGCAGGAGAATGAGTTAAACTAACACTGGCAAGCTAGGGCTAATGAACCTCAAGGTCCATCCCCAGTAACACACCTCCTCCAGCAAGGCTCCACCTCCCAAACTGCCCCAGCTGGGGAGCAAGCATTTAGAATACATGGTCTCTGACACATATCTGATTCAACCCACCACAGCATGGTGTATGCATGAGGGGATTTTCTTATTTTTACTTTTTTGGTTTTCTGAGGTAGGGTCTCACTCTTGTTCAGGCTGACCTGAAATTCACTGTGTAGCCTCAGGGTGGCCTTGAACTCATGGTGATCCTCCTACCTCTGCCTCCCGAGTGCTGGGATTAAAGGCGTGTGCCATCATGCTGGGTGAGGGGATTTTTAAAATTGCACTCAAAGATTAAAAAATCAAACTTGGGCTGGAGAGATGGCTTATCAGTTAAGGCACATGCCTGCAGAGCCTAAGGACACAGTTTAGTTACCCAGCACCCACATAAGCCAAATGTACAAGGTGGCACATGCATCTGGAGTTCATTTCCAGTGTCTAGAGGTCCTGGTGTGGCCATTCTCTCTTGCTAGCTCTCTCTGTCGCTCAAATAAATAAATAAAATATACATTTTTAATCACAATAGGGCTAGAGAGATAGCTTAGTGGTTAAGGCATTTGCCTGCAAAGCCAAAGGACCCAGGTTCAGTTCCCCAGGACCCATATAAACCAGATGCACAAGGGGGGACATGTGTCTGGAGTTCATCTGCAATGGGTGGAGGGCCTGGTGCACCCATTCTCTCTCTCTCTCTTGCTCTGTCAAAATAAATAAATAAATAAAATATTTTAAAAATCTCAAAAGATATTTCTAAAAATCGCAATTAATAAAAATTAACCCTAACATACAAATGAGTAAAAGAGCAAAGTATACTTAACACACACAAAGAAATAAGTAATTTTTAAACAGATTTTTATTTATTTGGAAGCACAGAGAAATAGACAGAAGAGACAGACTGAGAGAATGGCCATGCCAGGGCCTCCAGCTACTGCAAATGAACACTAGATGCACGCTCCATATAGCACACATATGGAGATTAGAGGATATTTCTAGAGTGCCTGTGCTCCACCTTCCTTGAGACAGGGTCTCTTGCCGCTGCAAACAAACTGCCAGTCTGCAAAGGAACATCAGACTGGCTGGCCCATGACCTTTTCGATTTTCCTGCTTCTGCCAATCATTGTCATAGGTAGTTGGGATCACAGACGCATGGGTTACTTTGCATCCAGCTTCATGTGGGTGCTGGGGAACTGAACCTGGGATGTCAGTCTTTACAAGCCAGCTCCATTAACTGCTAAGCCATCCTCCAAGTCCCATACTTATGTCTTAAAAAGATCACTGGCTGGGGTATGAAAAAGAGAGAAGGAGCTGGGCATGGTGGCACACGCCTTTAATCCCAGCACTTGGGAGGCAGAGGTAGGAGGATTGCTGTCAGTTCAAGGCTACCCTGAGATGCCATAGTAAATTCCAGGTCAGCCCGGGCTAGAGTGAGACCCTGCCTCGAAAAACCAAAATAGAGAGAGAGAGAGAGAGAGATGGGGCTGTACGTAGCAGGGAACATTAGGGAAGAGGCGTTGCAGTAACGGCAGTGAGGTGCTAAGGCAGTGTGGACTGGCTGGTAGTGGAGAGGATAAGGAGAGATGGGAGTGAAGGTAAACCAGAGTTTATCCAGCAGTGCAGCATAGGATTATTGTGGTGATTAAATTTGGTTGTCAACTTGATCAGATTGGGAAGTGAATGAGAGACGTGCCTCTTGGGTGGTCTGTGAGAGTAGCACTAATCTATACTGCCATAGTTTTTGTTTGTTTGTTTGACTTGTTTTTGTCTGTGAAGCAGGGTCTTGCTATGTCGTCCAGGCTGACCTTGAACTCATGATCCGCCTGATAGTACTGGGATGACAGGCATGCATCACCACCACACTCAGCTCAGCACTGATGTCACCCATGGGGTATGAGAGAGCCCGATGTTGGAGACTTGCCTCTCCCCACCCCACACTGATGCCCCACGCTAGAAACCCCTTGCTCTCTCCTCAAACCTGTATTGGGAAGGCAGTCACAGTCAGCGCAGTGGGCGGGAGACCAGGGCATCTGGACACACAAGCCCAGATGGCTGTTTACCAAGAGCCGTGAATGAATCACTGCATGTGGACACTCGTTACCACCACACCCGGAATCTGAGGCAAAGGATAAAGACAGGTGGCCATTATCACCCCTTTCAGTTCCTCCCTTTGGGTGCCACACCACCCACCTAGAGTTCCCAGAGATCTGTATTACAGATAAAAATATATTTTGTTATATATAATTTGGGGGGGGGAGAGAAAGTGTGTACCTGGACCTCTTGCTGCTACAAACGAACTCCAGATGAATGTGTCACTTTCTGCGTCTGGTTTTGCATATGTTCTAAAGAATTGAACCTGGCCAGCAGGCTTTGCAAGCAAGTGCCTTTAACAGCTGAGCCATTTCACCAGCTCTGACCTAGTGTTTTCTTATGCATACATAATGTGGTATGTGTATATGTGGTGTACGTGGTGTATGCATGTGCATGTGCCCTTGCAGCACCCCATGTGCTCATCTGGGGGACCGTTTGTTGTGACCCAAACAAGGACTTTGGATAGATATCCTGTTCCATCACCCTTTCACCAAGTCTTTGTTTGAGTCAAAGTGCCTTATAGATATAGGGGCTTGCTGTTTTTCACAGGCTGGGCAATTCCCTGGTCTTTGTCCCTCTTTGGAGGACTAGTAGTCATGCCTGATGTTTGTGTGGGTTTTAGATTCAAACTCAGTTAATTTAAGGCTTCCTCAGGCCCTCAAACTTGCACAGGAAGTGAACTTAACCAGAGCCATTTCTCTGTCCCCTACAGATGTTTTGAGTTAAATCCTACGGGATTACCCCTATAATCCCAGCATTTAGGAGGCAGAGACAGGAAGATTGGGTTTGAGGCTGGCAGTCTTCAGGGCAGTGACAGTCTGCCTCTGATTGCTCTCTTCCCCACCCTTAGCATGGGCACAAAACAAATGTAAGGGAGACTAGGCATGGTGCATGCACCACTTTGTGCATCTGGTTTTACACAGGTACTGGAGAATCAAACCCAGGCTGTCAGGCTTCACAAGCGAGTGCCTTTAGCTGCTGAGCCAACTCTCCAGTCCATATAGCCTTCTTTACTGTCCCTTCACTAATATGTTCATTTGGGTCAAATAAGGCTAAAATAACTGTAGCTTAAATATGACAGAAGTTTCTCTTTTGGGGGCTGGAGAGATGGCTTAAAGGTTAAGGTGTATGCCTACAAAGCCAAAGGACCCAGGTTTGATTCCCCAGGATCCACATAAGCCAGATGCACAAGGTGGCACATGCATCTGGAGGTTGTTTGCAGTGGCTCGAGGCCCTGGCATGCCCATTCTCTCTCTCTCTCTCTCTCTCAAATAAATAAATAAAAATATTTTTGAAATAAAAAGAAAAGATGTTTCTCTTTTGCATGGGCATAGTGGCACATGCCTTTAAAGATTTTATTTTTGGGGGCCGGAGAAATGGCTTAGCGATTAAGCGCTTACCTGTGAAGCCTCAGGACCCCGGTTCGAGGCTACATTCCCCAGGACCCATGTTAACCCCTCTCTCTCTCTCTGCCTCTTTCTCTCTCCATAGCTCTCAAATAAATAAAAATAAAACAAAAAAAATTTAAAAAAAGATTTTATATTTATTTATTTATTTGAGAGACAGTGAGAGACGGAATGGGCACCCAGGGCCTCCAGCCACTGCAAATGAACTCCAGACACATGTGCCACCATGTGCATCTGGCTTACATGGGACCTGGAGAATCGAACCTGGGTCCTTAGGCTTCACAGGCATGCACCTTAACCACTAAGTCATGTCTCCAGCCCAGCACATGCCTTTAATCCTAGCACTTGGGAGACAGAAGTAGAGGAGGATCTCTGTGAGTCTGAGGCCAGCATGGGACTACAGAGAGAATTCCAGGTCAGCCTGGGCTAGCTTTAGAGGGGTGGGGGGGAGCTTCTCGACAGCCACTACAAATTTGTGTTCCTGACCTCATCCACCAGCTTCATGTCCTGGCTGCTGCCTGCAGACAGACCCAGGGGCCTTCCTGCAAATGGCCATCCATGTGTCCATGCTCAGACTGCTGCTTTTAGAGGAGGACAGGTATCCTGCCTGTCCAGTCTAACCTGCCAGGTACCTTGTCCACGTGTTTCAGGACAACTGAAACTCTCTTCCTCTTTCAGTAAGACCCAGGGGCGGGGCAAGGCAGTAGGGAATCTCACCTCACCCTGGCTGTGGGAGGTATTTACAAACACTCTGGGAATCCAGTGACCCTGAGAGGGTTCAGTGCCTGCTTCCAGGGCAACAGGCCCACCCAGTGGGTAGACAGTGGCAGGTGGCAGAAGGGCAACAGGGGCTCCCAGAATGCCAGTCTTGTTGCTGTCCTTGCCACTATGTCTGTGCATTCCCCAGCCAAGCATATGGGGCTGTCAAATTGGGAGAAGATAGATTCGTAACCCTGGGTAGTCGGTCACTAAGTCCTGGGGACAGTGTGCTTTGTTCTGGAGAAGGCAATAAGACAAGGAGCATGAGGGAATGTACCTGGCTCAGAGGCACAATTGCCCTCAGCCTGATAAGCATCCAATTCTTGACTCAGGAGCACAGCCTTAAGCCTGCCTTCTGGGGTCTGGTGTCAGGGGTGCTTTGTCCTGGTGGTGAGGTGGACTTACCCTCTCCCTTCCTACCATCTCTGTTGTAGCCAGAGTTTGTACATGATAGAAACCCAAACATATGAGGTCACAGGTATTCATTCTTCTCTTCCTGTTCCTCCTCTCTCTCTACCCTTTCCATGAGTGAAGGCATGCTCTAGCTCAGTCTGGGTGGCTTCCCTGCTCTAGTTCATTCCTTATTCTTTTCCTTGTGGAAACAGCACACACACAAAAAATGTGATTGTGGGCTGGAGAGATGACTCTTTTACTTGTCAGAGTTAATGGCACTTACTTGTAAAGGCTAACAGTCCTGGGTCAATTCCCCAGTGCCCACATTAAAGCCAGATGCATGAATGGCATATGCATCTGGAGGTCGTTTGCAGGGGCAAGAGGACCTGGGTCACACACTCTCCCTAATCAGTAAATTAAATGTGATTGTACAATTTTGGGAGCGGGTGTGGTGGCCCACCCCTGTTATCCCAGCCCTCAGAAGGCAGAGGCCAGGAGGATGCGGAGTTTGAGGCTGGCTTGCATTACATAGTGATATGTCTGCCTAACAAAGTGAGCGTGAGCTGGGGAGACAGCTCAGCAGCCAAGGGCTCTGGCTTGCAAAGCCTGTTGCACAGGCTTGATTCCCCAGTACCCACATAAAGTAAGATGCACAAGATGGTACATGCATCTGGAGAGGCACATACAGCAGCAAGAGGCCCTGGCGTGCCGACATGGTCTCAGTCTTACTTGTTCTCTCTCCTCCTCCCTCATAAAAAAATAAAATATTTTCTTAAAGTGGGGGCTGGAGAGACAGCTTAGCAGTTAAGGCACTTGCCTGTGAAGCCTAAGGATCCATGCTCAACTCCCCAGATCCCACATAAGTGAGACACGCAAGGTGAAGTGTGTGCAAGGTTGCACATGACCGCTAGGTAAGGCGCAAGTCTGGAGCTCAATTACAGTGACCGGAGGCCCTGGCATACCAATTATCTCTCTCTTGCTCCCTCTCTATAAAAAGGGGAGGGGGCGGGCATGGTGGCACACACACCTTTAATCCCAGCACTCAGGAGGCAGAGGTAGGAGGATAGCTGTAAGTTCAAGGCAACCCTGAAACTACATAGTGAGTTCTAGGTCAACCTGGATAGAATGAGATCCAACCTTGAAAAACCCAAAAGGAAAAAAAAGAAGAAGAAAAAGTGAGCATAGGACTGGGGAGATGGTTCAGAGGGTAAAGGCACTTACTGTGCCAGTGTGAAGGCCTGAAAGGGCCTAATTTGCCTTGTGTTTGATTTCCTAGCACTCACCTGAACAGCTGAGCATGGCCAAACATGCCTGCTACCCTAATCATGTCGGGAGCAGAGATGGAGAATCACTGGAGCTCACTGGTCAGCTAATCTGATTGAAAAGCAGCAGCTCCAGGTTCAGTGAGGCTCAGCCTCAAGGACACAGGTGGAGGAACAAGAGAGGAAGTACACAGTGTTCTCCTCTGGCCTCCACGTGAATGGGCCTTCATATGTGCATCTGCACACACCACACACACACACACGCACATGTATGCACACATTTCCAAATAAAAGTGAGTGTGGAGACAGACGGGAGGCTAGAGCTGGAAACCTCCTCCCCCAGCCATTTTGGAACCCAGATCTAGATTCTGTCCACCTGGGCCACAGCTGGGCACTACACAGGCAGGGCAACCAAGAGGAAAGTGTATGTCTACTCAGCAACCGAGAACAGGCAAGGATGAGCAAGGGGCCAGCAGCCCCCGGGGGGGAAATGAACGGCGGGGTGTCTGGCTGTGACCTGTTGTGCAGTTACCTGCTGGGCTATTCCTGCCCACAGCTACCTGGCAACTGGCAACCTGAGCACAGCCTAAGGATGGCACTGCTCACAGCCCTCTGGAGACTAGATCACGGATCTAACACTGGCGTCAGTTCTGCAGCCTCTTGTTTACGGTCTGCACGATCTGTCCCACCTTGCTTTCCTTATCTCCTCTACCCTCCCCTACAGTCCTTCTAAAACTCTGACATCCCAGTCACAAAGGAATGCCTTTGGGTCCTGACTGTGCCATCTCTTTTAGGGCTCCAACCCTTTGCTGAGAGCACTCTGTTCTTTCCTCCGGAAATGCTGTTCCCTATGTTTCATTCTCTGCCTATTAAGTGTGATATATCCCATCTCAGTACCACTTCCTTCATAAAAATCCACCTGTTTAGAGAAACCACTCTCTTTCAAAACCACCACAAATTCTGTCTCATAAATAAATCCTAGCTACAAATGTTTAGACGTGCATGTGAGTTGGGGTAAAAATCAGTAGCAAAGGCCAGTAAGCTAGAAAGGGAGGGAGGGGAGGACTGAAGGGATGGTATTGTATATATGTAAATTAAATTAAATTCAAAATGGAATCTTAAACACCCCGAATGCCATTTATAAATATAATACTTTATTTTATCATGGCATACCTCAGAACTGGGTCTCAGTTTTGTGCCTCTCAAGCACCTGCCACATGCCTAGCACAAATTAAGTTCGATAGAAATCTATAAGTCTATAGCAGCAAGTCAATAAAATAATTGAGCCAGGAGGCTGAAAAAGGTTAATGGATCCTTAAGGAAAAAAAAAATAGTGCCAGGTGTGATAGAACATACATGATTCTGCCAGTTGGGAGGCTAAATCAGGAAGAGCACAAATTCAAGGGCAGCCTGGGCTATCTAAAGTGACCCTGTCTCAAAAAGAAAAGTACATTGCTCTCTTTACCACCATTCAGTATTTATAATACATCAAATATGTTTTTCACATGGTAGCTGCTTCCAGGTATAGATCTGAGACATAATGTCTACCTTCTAGTCTCTCTCTTCCCCTCCTCCTCCCTCCTTCTTTCCTTTTATCTTCCTTTTCTTTTTTTTCTTTCTTTCTTCATCTCTCTCTGTCTTTGAATGTGTATGTGTGTGTGGCATGCCTGCCTGGTTTCCATGTGGTGGGGCTCTGTGGTTACCAACCCACAGACAGGTGACAGTGTCTGCATGCTGAGGGTCTGGGCGGGGCAGCACGAAAACTTGTACACGGTGTGTGCATGCAAGTGTATGCTCATGCTTGAGGAGGCCAGAGGTCAACATCAGGTGTCTTCCTCTATTTCTCTCTACCTTAGTCTTTGAGATGGGGTCTTTCCCTGAACCCAGAGCTCACCAACTGAGCTGCACTATCTCATTAGCATGTCCATCCCAGAGATTCCCTGTCTCACCTCCCCAGTGCTGGCATTAGAGATGTGCACCACCATACCTGGCATTTAATGTGGGAACTTGGAATTCGGGACCTCATGCTTGCACAGAAATTTAGCCCAGGCTGGCCTTGAACTCCATATGTAGTAGAGGACAACTTTGAACTCTCTTTCTCTCTTTTTTTTTTTTTTTTTTTTTAGAGGTAGGATCTCATTCTAGCCCAGCCCAGGCCAACCTGGAATTCACTATGTAATCCCTTGAACTCAAGGCAATCCTCCTATCTCTGCCTCCTAATTGCTGGGATTAAAGGCATGTGCCATCATGCCATGCTAACCTTGAACTCTTGATCCACCTACTTCTACCTCATAAGTACTAGGCTTAAAGGCATGGTCTACCATGTACAGTTTATGTAGTACTGGAAACTGAACCTAGGGCTTCATGCATACCAGGCAAGCAGTCTTCCAACTGGGCTACATCCCCATCCCCCGTTTGGTTTGTTGGTTTGTTTGTTTGTTGAGGTAGAGTCTAGCTCTGGCCCAGGCTGACCTGAAAATCACTATGTAGTCTCAGGGTGTTACAGTAATCCTCCCACCTTGGTCTCCCAAGTACTGGGATTAAAGGTGTGTGTCACCATGCCCAGCAAGTATTTCATTTATTTATTTATGTGATACACACACACACACACACACACACGGGGGGGGGGGGAGAATAGGCATGCCAGGGCCTCTAGCCACTGCAAACAAACTCCAGATGCACATGTCACCTTATGTATTTGGCTTACCAACTGGGGAACTGAACCTGGGTCCTTAGGCTTCATTGACAAGTGTTTTAACTACTAAGCCATCTCTCTAGCCCAACAGGATAAATGAAAATATTACTCATGATCATCTGGAATAGTATACAAACTCTTCAAGTCATTAGTACATGCTGTGTGCCAGGGCTTCTGATAGGGGCTATGATGAGACAAATCACCCGATTCCTGCCTTCAAGGCAGCTACAGGAAATCAAACCTTGGAGGAATCTTGAAGCAATGGGAAGGGCTTGGGTAAGCAGAGGATGGCAAGGGTAGTTGAGAGGGCAATGGAGGAAGTGCAGGGCTGGCGGGAGAGGCTGTCTGGACTGCAGGCTTGTTTGCTTGGTGGCAAGGAAAGCACTAGGGTGAGGCCAGAGGGGAATTCCTTCGAGTCTCTGAGAATTTAATGCAGCTGGTGGTGAGGTAACATTGCAGGGTTTGAGGCAGGTTAGTGAAGCAATATGCATTGTGGAGGGAGGGAGGAGGGCCTGGAGATGTGTGGGTGACAAGGTCAAGGTAGAGAGATCCAGGCCTGGGGTTCTGAAGATAGGGGGCAGGAGGTGCAGTGAACTCTAGGTGGGGAGTAAAGACGACAAGGTTCTAGTCCAGCTTTGCTATAGGAATCTGAACACATACTTATCTGTTCTGGAGCTTTCCGTAAGCATAAAACCTAAAAGCCTTCACAGCCACATTTCAGAGGTGATGACTTGCCATAGAGGAGCTGAGCCTTCGAGGTAGGACCTCAGATACAAAGGAAAGCAGGGACTAAGCCAACGGACGCTGGTAGCAAAGCAGCTGGGAGATGAAGACCACAAAGACTGAAGTGGCCTAGCAAGGAGAAATGGGGGAACTGAGGAGGCGATATTTGGTTAAGCAATTCCATTTCCAGTTCCCCCTTTCTTCCCTTTACCTAACTCAGCTTCACCTTATTTGGTGGGGAAAGAGCAGAACAGATCCATCGCTCACAAATCTCCCGCCTCCCACTTACCTTCTCCGTCCCTTTTTCAGACCCCTCATCACCTGACCCTGGCACCTGCCTTCCTCTGGAGCAGCGCAAGCAGCCGGGCCAAAGTACAGAGGCAAGAATTAAGGTCTTCATTATCAGGCGCACAGTCAACCACTTATTGAGACCTCCCTGTGTGCAGGCGCTGTGCTCAAACTACCAAGCTTTCCTTTACAGCAAACCGAGGAGGGAGTGTCGCCTGATTTGACGTTAGAAACCGAGATAAAGTTGTTAAGTAATCTTGCCCGACGGTCACACACCTGTCACTGGTGGACGCTGGACTAGATATTAGGTTTGATTCCCAAGCGAGGGCTTCGGCTACAAGATGGGACCTCATCTCTGCCGGCTAGCAGCCTCTGTAATCAGAACTCACCAAGCCGACCTCCCCCGCCGCCCACGTGACCTCCGAGTCCCTGTCTTCCCGGCGCCAGCCCCGCCCACCCTAGGCGCCCGCGCGGGCAGGTGGCGCCGCTCGGGGGCGTGGCCCGGGCGCGGGGGGGCGTGGCCCGGGCGCGGGGGCGTGGCCGGAAGCCTTAAAGGGGCGGGCGGTGCAAGCCCGGGTGGCTAGCTGCTTCTCTAGTCGCCTGCCAGCCATCAGCGGCGTTGGTCGGCCACCACCATGTCCCTGGCGGCCTCAGCGGGCCGGGGTCCCGGGACCATGTGGTCCCCAACCCACGTGCAGGTGACGGTGCTGCAGGCGCGGGGCCTGCGGGCCAAGGGTCCCGGCGGCACGAGCGACGCGTACGCGGTGATCCAGGTGGGCAAGGAGAAGTACGCCACGTCGGTGTCGGAGCGCTGCCTGGGCGCGCCGGTGTGGCGGGAGGAGGCCACCTTCGAGCTGCCGCCGTTGCTGTCGCCCGGGCCCGCGGCCGCCGCCACCCTGCAGCTCACCGTGCTGCACCGTGCGCTGCTCGGCCTCGACAAGTTCCTGGGCCGCGCCGAGGTGGACCTGCGGGAGCTGCACCGCGACCAGGGCCGCAGGAAGACGCAGTGAGTGCCCGGGGTGGGTGCGGCGGCGGGGGGGGGCAGTCGCGGGACGGGGCTCCCCGCGCCGCGCAGTCTCACCTCCAAGCTCCGCGGCAGGCTGCCGTGCCTGGGGTGGGAGTGGGGGGTGTGGGTGTGGGTGTGGGCTTTCGGAAAGCAGGCAAGGGTTTGAATCCGCAGGGCTCCTCCGAGCGCCCACCCTTCGGTGGGCACTAAATGATCACCTTGATGAATTGAAACAGTACGTGGAGTCGGGGAATTCTTCCTGCCTGGTACACTAACTCACTCTTGTGGAAGGCCTCCTGGGCGCCTTACCGAGCGGGATGCTTTGAACTGAGAAAGACTGGGGCAGGGGGTCGGGGAGAATTAACTGGGAGTGGAAGCCCCGACGTCCCCGCCCCCCCAGCCGGACCTTTGCTAAGTGGTGTCTGCAGGAGCGAGTGGGGGCAGGAATGAGGAAAGGCACTTGTCTTGTGATTGCCAACTCCCACTCCAACCCCCACCCCGCCCCGAATTTGCCCGCCCAGAAAGAAGAGTAGTTTAGTGTTCGCCGTGGGTCCCAAATTACTAAGGATTTCCCAGTGATGATAGATGGCTGCACATTTTGCTCTTAGCTGGACAGAATTGGGCATTGTTGCTCCTTGGAGTTTGGCTGCTCCTACTTGCTGGTGGGTGGCTGCTCACTTGTCCACCTGTTGGCTCTGCTCCTTGGTGGAAGGTTCCCACAGGACATCTCATATCTGCAGGAAAGGCTGGACAAAGCCCCAGTTCACTTTAGAGTATTACTGTTTGATTTGTTCTTGTTCACGGGTGTTTGGGAAAGGCAGGGCTCAACTAGTGGAACATTTGATTGTGCTTATCTAGTATACCAAAGCTAGCTTGGATTAGCCTACCTGGTTACTTTGCTTGACTATAAAGATGCTAGAATGTCATGTTATTGCCTAAATCCTGTAATTTATTAAGCATCCTGACTCTGTGGGTTCTCTTTTCCTTGAGAGGGAGACAGGAAAAGCCAGAGGAGTGGTGGTTACCATGCTCTTCAAGGTGGGTTCAGTTTCAGCATGCATACTTGCAATGGAATATCTGAGTTGCTTATCTGGTCACAGATGAATAGGGGGCATTTCTGAACTCAGGTGAAAATGGAGAGCCTTGATGTGAGGCCAGATGTTGTATCCATAGCATCTGTTTACAAGCCATGAGGTGAGCAGTGTCTTTTCTAAGGAGGAGCCGAAGCAATGCTAGCTTTCCATCTGATTAAATTACATTTGGGGGTCTTAGATTGTTTGTTGGCTGTTGGCCCTCCTTTGTTTTGCTTCATTAAAGGGTGTTTGAATGTTCACTTCCATCTCTGCCGTCTGCTTCTCACATGAATATTTCATCTCCTTGCGAGACAGATTACATGTCCTTGCTAGAAAGGAGAGTTCCAGAGCCCAGCTCTGGTGTCCACTGTGGTCACTCTGTGACTCATAGCTGGGTTGCTCTGGCTCTAAATACCTCTGGGTCCCTATTTATAAGTGGAGCATGCTACCAGACTTAATTGATGTTTGTAAGGGTTTTTGCTTCCTGGACTAATGAAATCAGTGTAGTGCTTGAAAATGATCTGTATTGCTGTGTGAAGGGTGCCAGCGTCCTTGAACCCTGTTTCATCTCTGCATCTTTATTTTTCTCAATTTCTCTAAAGTGACTCTAAACTTAAATGGTCATTCCTGTTTCTGTTACATGAACTGATGGCCCCTTAATGACCATATTGACTCTTGACTCACAGGAAAATTTGCTTAGTTAATGAGTTTTTATAACTGCCATGGAAGGCATATTTGGGTGCAATTTCAGGTTTTCATTTACCACTGCCTGGGCTTTCCCAAGCGAACCCAGTTAATCTAAGCCTGTCTGATTCCCTTGTAAATCTCAAGGGTGCCCAAGGTAGCTGAGATTTTGAGACTTAGGTATGTGCTGAGAGGCGGGAATTTTAACAGAAACAGGTTGGGCTCAGAAAGTTATTTGAACTAGTTATTAATGTGTTTGACTCCACCTTGACATTAAAAACCAGAAACAAAACAAGAGCTAAAATCTTGGGTGGTATGTGTGTGCACACACAAGTGTGTTAATCTCTAACAACAACAACAAAAAAGAGTGGCTGTAACAGCGGCTTTTCTCATAGTACAAACACTGAAATTCAGGCGCCGTTAGAGCGTTAGGCGTCAACTGTGCTAGTATTTCTACTTCTCTTACGTAATCCCCAATATGTCAAAGTTATTTAGACTCAGAAATGTGCCTTTTATCATGAAGTGTAAATTTTGCTGGCCTCAGGTTTCATGTGAGGGTTTACAACTTTAAAACACCAAGCAGGCTTATACCAAGGCAGGATACATTTAATAGGGTGGGGTGTGTGGCCTTCAGTTAGGAAAAATAGAAACAAATTAAGTTATCACTTTTATATTTGTTAAAGACCAGGAGGCCTTAGTGGGTCTTGGCAGAATGGGACTCCGTTAGGTATGATGACCACAAATGGACTTGAGTCTGAGGTACAGTTGGGTGGCCAACATGTAGCTTCTGGTCTCATGTGGTTTGGGGTCCTAGATTGATTTAAAACAACTTATTTCTGAAAAATAATTCTCCACCCATGCTCATGCAGGAAACCCTAATTAACCTCAGTGAATCACATCTACACAAGGGAGAGAACAAAAAGACATCATGGTAGAAGAGAGATTTAATTGAGAAGAAAAAGAGGCTAGGAGGAGATGGGGTGGAGGAATAAAGAGAAGGTAATGAGAGGGGATAATGATCAAAATACACTGTATACATGTATAAAAATTGTCAATACCTGTTGAAGACTCAAGAGAAATAGCCTAAGTAAAACAAATCAGACAAACGAAATCTTTTTAGAGTCCCTGGGGGGGGGGGGGAGGGTGGCCTTTAACCCTAGCACTCTGGAGGCTGAGGTAAGAGGACTGCCATGAGTTCCACCAGGCCAGCTTAGGGCTGCAGAGTGAGTTCCAGGTCAGCCTGGGCCTGCCTCAAAAAAAAAAAAACAAAAAAAAAAACACCAAAACTTTTTATGATACTAAGAACAACAAAATTTGGAGAAATAATCTCTTAAATACAGATTAAAATATTTACTCACTTGGCAGTTGGAGAGCCATTGTGTAAATAAATACTATGAAACTTAATATTGCAATAGTCTTCCAGATAGGAAGATAGAGTGAATGAAGGAGGATCATTTTCTTGTATCTGTTAAAGACTCAAGGGAGAATTTGCTAGTATGAAAAGGTTTAAATATTGTCAACATTAGATGCTTTGAAGAACTGTGTCTTAAGATACTGAAATAAGGTGTCAATGGAAATTTTGGGGTTGTTAAAAAGAAACAAGGCTGTGTACTTAAGGGGGGGGTTAGATGCGGAGCAATGGCTGTACTGATCCCAGGGTCTGTAATTCGCGAATGCCGAGCACGTGCGGGTGTGTGCTCATATAACTAATCCTGTACACATTTTGGTTTTTCACAACATACTGGAGAATTGGAGCAATGTTGTTACTGGTTACTCTTTTTCTTTCTTAGAATTTCCCTTCAAGAGGACGTGGGGCCTTCCTGGAAGCCCTCCTCTGCTCAGGCAGCCCAGCCCCCACCCCCACTGAGTTCTCTGTAGGTCATGTGATAACCCTGCCTCGCCTTGAACAGGGACTGAAGTGACAAAAGGGGAAGAGCCTGTCAAAGCTGTCATTGAGAAGTGTTATCACTTGTGATTTCGTTTGTGAGACGTCCAGGTAGTGGGGTAGTGTGCTTACCTTTCCCCCCTTATTTTAAAATTGGGGCCTATGGATTGAACCCAGGGCCTTACATGTGCCAGGGAAGCACTTTGCCAGTGAGCTACATCCCTAGCCCTCATAATTGTTTGTTTTTCTTTTCTCTCTCATAGTTTTTAGTATTCTCATGTATGGAGTGCAGATGTAAATTACATACAGTTGTGGACCAGAGAGGCATGATCCTTCCCTCTGAGAAGTTCAGGGCCTTGCAGGGGGATAGAAATTTAGCAGATGAGCACAAAAAGAAGTAATCATGTGGAAGGCCTTGAGAGGAAAAGAACAAACCATCATAAAAGAAAAAGGGTTGGAAAGATGGCTCAACAGTTAAGGTGCTTACCTCCAAAGTTGGCTCAACAGTTAAGGTGCTTACCTCCAAAGTTTGACTCCCTTAGTACCCACATAGAGTTAGATGCACAAGATAGTGCATGCATCTGGGGTTCATTTGCAGTGGCTGGAGGCCCCAACATGGCCATTCATATTCTTCCTCTCTCCCCATGAAAATAAATAATTTTTAAAAAAAAATTCTTAAAAAACCATAAAGGTCAGGCTTTCAGAAAGGACATTGGGAAGAAGGGCATGGTGCAGCCCTGTCATCCCAGCTACTCAGATTGAGGCAGAAGCCCCAAAATTCAAGGCCAGCCTAGGCAATGTATAACAAGTCTGTCTCATAGAATAAGCCATGTGTGTTGTGGGCTTGGTGCTGGGAATTAGACCCAGGGTCCTAGGAATGAGCCAGGCATGGTGGCACACACCTCTAATCCCAGCACTTAGGAGGCAGAAGTAGGAGGAGAATCACTGTGAGTTAGAGGCTACCCTGAGACTACATAGTGAATTCCAGGTCAGCCTGGGCTAGGACAAAACTCTACCATGGGAAAAAAGAAAAAGAAACAGGAATGACTTTATTTGAAAAGCATAGGAAGCCATTGAATGTTAAAAGCAGAGGGACATTGTGATCCGGTTGGTCATAGATCACTGTGGCTATTAAGTGGAGAATGGATTTGAATCTGACCTAGCCTGGAATCTCACAGCCCAAACAGGAGGCTGTTGTAGTACCTTGGACTAGGGTGATGACCATAGAGATGGACAGAAGTGGGTGGACTTCTTTTTTTAACTATTTTGAAAGTGTAATTGACCTGATCTGTGACAGATTAAATGTGTTAGGAGGTGAAGGAAAGGAAATGATAAATTAAACAAATAAAAGGAGCTTGGTGTGGAAAGTAAACCAGGAAGTTGTGGCTGCTTTTTTTCCTCCCAACAATCACCCTGATACCAGGGTGAGGTCACCATGACAAAGACAGCTTTGGGCAGTGCCACCTGTGAGTTGTCTACTGCTGGAAGAAATGACTAGGGCATGCCACTGGAAGCAGGGTGTGTAAACGTATCTTCAAGTACTGACTGTCTCACTGCAGACAGAGTCCCTCTTTTGTAATCAGGTGGTTGTTGTAACCTCATTGGTATGGTCTGTGAGGTTGATGATGCCTGAGTTTGGGGGGGATAAAGGAACAAGAAAAGGAAAACATAACAGTGGGAAGGCAAACCCATGAATGCAAAATAATTCTCCAATAAGCAAACTAACTCTCACATTAGTGTTGAAAAGTCTTGTCTTTTCACTTTGCTAAACTTCTTTTTGGTTCCAAATGCCTCTCCAGTATTTTTCTACCTACTGTTGTAGTTTTTTCTTTTAATTGTGTGTGTGTGTGAGCACATGTGTTAAGTAAGGTCAGAGGACAACTTGTGGGTCAGTCCTCACTGAGGCAGAGTTTCTTTTTATAAATCTATAAATTTATTTATTTGCACATGTATGTGCCCATACATGCAAGTGTGAATAGGGCCTCTTGTCATTGTAAATGAACACCAGACACTTGTGCCACGTTTTTGTGGCTGGTTTACGTGGCCATGTAAGCTGTTCTTGGGAACTGAACCACGGTTGGCAGGCTTTGCAAAAAATCACCTTTAACTGCTGAGCCATGGTCCCCTGCCCCACTGAGGCAGGGTTTTGTGACCGGATTCTCATTTTGCTATTCTTTGCACTCACTGTTAGCTTCCAGGAAACTCTCCTGTCCTCTGGCTGGGATTAAAGAAGCCTGCCGGAGCTGCTGGCATTTTACATGGAAGGTTCTGGAGTTGAACTCAAGTACTCTAGCTTCAGTTGTGAATGATTTATCCACTGAGCCATCTCTCTACCCATTTGTTTTGTTTCTTTGTTTGTTTTACTTTGTTTTGTTTTTTGAGGTAGGGTCTGGCTCTAGCTCAGGTTGACCTGGAATTCATTATGTAGTCTCAGGGTGGCCTCGAACTCATGGCAATCTACCTATGCCTCCTGAGTGCTGGGTTTGAAGGTGTGTGCCACCACAACCTGGCCCTAACCATTTTTTTGTTTTTGTTTTTAGTTGGTTTTTGTTGTTGTTTGAAATAGGGTATCACTCTAGCCCAGGCTGCCCTTGAACTCAGTCTGATCATCCTACCTCAGCTTCCTGAGTTACAGGATTATAGGCATGAGCCATCAAGCTTGGCTTATTAATTATTACCGTCAAACTGTAATTATATTACAAGCAATATATGTACTTATTAAAATCCCATCAGCTCCAGCACGTATTTGCTGTCGTCACACTTCCCGTGGTGGTTTGGAATCAGATGTTCCCCATAAACCCATGTGTTCTGGATGCTTTGTGCCCAGCTAGGGGCAGTTTTGGAGGTGGGGCCTTGCTGGAGGAGGGCTGTTGTTGGGGGTGGGCTTCAGGGTTTTATTGCCAGCTCCCCAATCGCCAGAGGTCAGCTCATTCTCCTAGTGCTCTTTTCTGCCTGATGTGGCATGGAGGTGTCCAGCCTCTGCTCACACCATGCTTTCTTTCCCCTGCCACCATGAAGCTTCCCTTGGAGACTGTAAGCCAAAAAGAATTCTTTGCTCTCGTCAACTGCGTTAGCCCAGCTAAGAGAAGCTGACTACAGCACTCCCCTTCTCCCATCATCTTAACTAACTCTCCCATCATTTCAGTTACCACATGTCCTGTGGAATCATTCTTCACCCCCTGTACTTTTGAGGGGACAGCTAGTTCTGCCTTAGCTCCAGAGAACTTTAGGGAGCCCAGGCTTAGGATAGAGTGCACAGAGGTTATTTGAGGCCTTATCTTCATCTCAGAGTAGTTCCTGGCATGGCTTTGAGCTGGATCTAGAGTTGGTCTCTAAACTTCAGGATCTTTAAACTCTAGCTTCCCAATAGGTGTCCTGGGTGAGAGCTTATGCTGCTGGTGGCTCCGAGAGACTGTACTTGAGTCACCTGTTTTTGCCTGACCACCCCTACTGGGGTTCCTTGTTGTATGACCCAATGGAGGGGCTAGTCATGGTCTCTGGAGTGAGGCTGAGGTTTCTGTGGGGCAGGTGGTAGAGAGCTTTTGATTTTTGAAAAATATTTTATTTATTTATTCATTAGAGATAAAAAGAGAGAGCGAATAGGCATGCCAGGGCCTCTAGCTACTGCAAATGAACTCCAGACACATGTACCACCTTGTGCATCTGGAGTACTGGGGACTCAAACCTGGGTCCTTAGGCTTTACAGGCAAGCACCTTAGCTGCTGAGCCATCTCTCCAACCCCCAATTTTTTTTTTTTTTTTTTTTTTTTTTTGAGGTAGGGTCTCACTCTGGTCCAGGCTGACCTGGAATTAACTCTGTCATCCCAGGGTGGCCTTGAACTCATGGTGATCCTCCTACCTCTGAGTGCTGGGATTAAAGCCGTGCGCCACCATGCCCGGCTCCCAAATTTTTTTAAAAATAATGTTTGACGAAAGCTTCCTTGCTTGACTGACTGACTGACTGACTGACTTATTTAGTGAGATGTCTGTACTCCATCTTCTGAGACAGTCTTTTGCTTCTGCAGCAGCAAGCTTCAGATGCATCTGTCTTTATGAGAATATTGAAGAATTGAACCTGAGATGGTAGGTTTTGCACTCAAATGCCTTTAGTTGCTGAGCCATCTTTTTTTTTTTTTTTCTCTCTCTCTCTTGTTTTTGGTCTTTTAGGTTTGTTTGAGACAGGATCTCATGTAGGTCATGAACTCTAGATCCTCCTGCCTCAGCTTCACAAGTGCTGGGATTACAAGTGTGCACCATAACACCCAACCAAGATAGCTATTTAATCTTATGTGTAGCCTAATGGATTCAAGACTTGGGAGGTTGGTCCCAAATAAAGGGTCAAAGGTCTGCTTCTTTGAGTTTCCCAGTGCCCTTTGTTTTCCTACAGAGAGAAGTATGTTGATAATGTGGAAGAGAAAAAAAAATGGAAGCTCTAAGTCTCCAGGGTGTTGATAAGGGACACACTGAGGAATGTGCCTGTAGAAAAAGGCAGCTGTAGTATGTGTCTTTCCCCGAATGCTAGCCTCTGAATGACCTGGAAGGAAGGCATTTATAAGAGGTCCCAGAGAAATTTTCTAGAGATGTGATGTCACATCCTTCACTTGTTCAGTTTGCTCTATGATCAAGGACATGGCTGACCTCTACATAAAATTGTGGCTTCCAGAAAGTCTGGTCTAAAAAGGCCTCTTAAGGCAGGCATGGTGGTGCGCGCCTTTAATCCCAGCACTCCAGAGACATAGGTAGGAGGATCACTGTGAGTTCGAAGTCACCCTGAGAATATAGCGTGAACTCCAGGTTGGCCTAGGCTAGAGTGAAACCCTACCTCGAAAAAACAAATAAAAATAAAAATAAAAATAATAAAAAGGTCTCTCGTTACCACAAAGAACGGGTGTGGCTGCTGGGAAAGGCAGCTGCTGCAGGCTGGGTCTCGGGCTAGTTCTTAGTGGCTGTTGCCCTCCAGCGCCTCCCTGCAGGGCTGGCCTCTCGGGGACAGAGTGTGAAACACAGGTCACCAAAATGGAGCCTTTCCTTTTCACTAATCATTCTGTTATTAAAATGGGATTAAAAAATGCTTTTGGTATGTTTTTTTCCTGCTTTGGACTTACTGTGATTACAAGATAAATCTCACAGCCTCTGCTCCCTTGCCAGGAGCCCATGGATGGGAGTGTGTTTATGGGGTGAGGAGTGGACCAAATGTCCTTTGATGTTGGTCATGCAGAAATTTGTTTTCTTTTGTCCTGGCCAACGATTTCTGACTTATACTGTGCATTTTCTTTTCCCATCCTTAAAAATCTCTTTGCCCGAGACCCCGTGGTTGCCATGAGATGTGATTCCTTTGGCTGACTAAATGCAGTGCTTGGGTGACAGCTACACCTGAGCAAAAGGAGGGTTCCAGGTCTGAGCACAGAATACTAACCTCTGAGGCTGTCGGAAATATGATAAAGCTTTCTAAGTAGATGACTGCAGGAATGGTAGGCTTCCAGGTTTAAAAATTAGTTTGTATCAGACTCCTTTAATCCCAGCACTTGAGAGACAGAGGTAGGAGGATCACTGTGAGTTCGAGGCCACATAATGAATTCCTGGTCAGCCTGACCTAGAGCAAAACCCTATGTTTAAAAAAAAAAAAAAAAGCTGAGTGTGGTGGTACATGTCTTCATATCTTTAATCCTGGCATTTGGGAGGCTTCTTTTTTCTTGAAATGTAAGTCCATTGTTACCTATATTAGATGGCTAAGTTTGGGTATTTGGTAATAAAGTTAGAATGGTTGATAATGTAATTTTACCTTCAGGAACCTTCTGAAGGGGTGAATTAGCATATATGCACACTTCCTGGAATATCACATAACCGTCACAACTGAGAGTTCAGAGATCATATTGCCTCTGGTTCCAGGGAAGTTGAGTGATAGCCATGACTCACAGCCAGGCCCTCTTCTGCACCCTTGACATGTATTAAGCTACATGAACTCTATAATGTTCATATGGGTGGTGGCCTTAACCTTGTGTTAGAGGGGGAACTGGAACCAAAGAAAAGCTGAACAACTTGCCCATAGTCTCTTCCTGGTAATTGCTAACTATACCAGAACAAAGACTTAAAGAAATCTATAAAACAGTAGCAATCAGATTAGCATGAATTTGGGTTGATTTTTTTTTTTAAACATTTGATTTTTTTTCTTATCTGTACCATGTCTTGATTGCTTGTAACATGTCTTACTTATTGTGTGGGGCTTTTTGGGTAGTTGAGGCTTTTGTTGTTGTTATTGTTGTTTGGTTTTTTGTTTTGTTTTGAGACAGTCTCATTATGTATCTCCAGCAGCCTGAAACTCATTATGTAGCCTAGGCTGGCCTTGAATTCTCTTGCCTCAGTACTTCAAGTGCTGCGATTACAGACATACCCCGCTATGCTCTGCTGTCTTGATCATTTTCTGAGAGAAGTTCTATAGACCAGATAATCTAAAATAAGACTCCAAATATTTTTAACCTGCTCTTCCTATAGTTTCTTTTCCATGTCACCAGCCCTTAGGATTGAGTTTGTGGTGGCTCATAATTGCCTTTTCAGTGCTACTAACATGGCTGTTTTAGAAGTGAAGGTAAGAAAACCAGCCACAAGCTGTCCACTGCTCACAGGACGTGCAGTTCTTCCAAGCAGTGACAGTGAGTGAAGGGTTCAGGGAGGAAAGGTTAGCTGATGGGTAATTCCGTATTCAGAGTTAGGCTTTGATGGCCATCTACCACATTCCATAACAAAACGTGTGTAGAGTGCACACTGCTACCGCGTCACGAGTCACAAACCTTTCAGTCTCTGTTTGCTGTATGTTGCTTCTAAGCTCTCAGGGGCCAAGACTTTTAATAACCTTTTTAGATGTTCTCAGAAGCTCACCTTATGGCATCCTGTCTCATTTTTAGTCCCTAGGGAAGACAACGCCTGAACTGCTTTATAAAATGTCTTCATCTAGAGGTTGGGGAGATGGCTTAGCCATTAAAGGTGCTTGCTTACAAAGCATGCCAGCCCAGGTCCGGTTCCCTAGTAGCCACATAAAGTTGCTCATTGGCCAGACTTGTTCGCAGTGGCAAGAGACCTTGTCCCTCTCTAGGGGTGGTGGCACACGCCTTTAATCCCAACACTCAGAAGGCAGAGGTAGGAGGATCACTGTGAGTTCAAGGCCACCTTGAAACTACACAGTGAATTCTGGGTCAGCCTGGGCTAGAGTGAGACCCTTCCTCTAAAGAGACCTTGTCTCAAAGAAGGTGAAGCACAAACAACTTCTGACCTTGACACTGCTATGGCGCCTGCATATACATGCACGCATGGATGTCTTCACCTAGGAAAGATAAGTGTATCCACCAGCTAAACACCCCATCAGGTGGGATTCTGTCCTTCCCAGTTCTCTCCTCACCTGAGGCCATCATCCTCTGGTATAGTGCTGGGTTACTCTGGGGAAGACTCATGCTTCAGCCTGACCGCACTGACCCTGGAGACTAAGCCAGACCCAGAGACTGTGGTACCTTGAGACCACCTCTGACACATCTAAAGTGGTTGAGCTGGTGTCTTCCTTGGCTGCCTTTTTTTCCCCTGGAGTCTCCTGAGGGGTATTTATTCCATTTTCCAAAAGGTCCCTAAATAGGTGACTCTGATAGCTCCTGGGGACTTAAATTAGCTGAGACCTTATTTGTAATGAAATCATATACTTCAGCAGGAGTATTTTTTTATGCAGATGTATCTTTGCCTGCTTCAAAGTGAGAAAGTTGTCCAGTAGATATCTGGATGTTTAAAGGTAGAAAGTTGAGGCTGGAGAGATGGCTTAGTGGTTAAGTGACACTTCACTTGCCTGCAAAGCCTAAGGACCCAGGTTCAGTTCCCCACTAAGCCAGATGTACAAGGTGGCGGCACATGTGTTTGGAGTTTTCAGTGGCTAGAGGCTCTGGCGCACCCATTCTTTGTGTATCTGCCTGCCCCCCTCTCCCCCCCCTCTTTTTCTCTCTCTCTCTGAGAAATAACAAACAAAGTGAAAAAGTTGGCAGCTGTGGTACCAAAGGACCAGACCTGTTATGTTTTTTGATGTGGTGTTGTCCACCTCTCCTGAGGAAAGCTGTAAAAGGCCCTTTCACTTTTGTAATTCTGGTGCAAGGCATGTAACTGTGTTGGCACTGCATATTGGAAACCATCATTTCCCTGTGTGTTTGACCTCGGGAATGTTTGGAAAGCTTGTTTATTAGACATACAGGACAATCCTTTACCAACCAGTATACACCTGAGCTTCTGTAGGGATGCGTTAGGGTGCTCATTTCCCAACAGCAGAATAATTAGGAGTCTGGCAGTGGACCCCGAAGCTATGTGCCCTCCCCCACCACCAATCAGCACAGCTACTCCACAGGTAGACCTGTGTCCTGCATCTGCATCCTCTTCCACCTCGTTATCCAGGCTCTGGTGCTTCCCCCTCTCAACCTCTTTGGATCCTGCCAGCTTCTTTTAACATTAAATAAATGCTTTGGCAGTTAAGGCATTTGCCTGCAAAGCCAAAGGACCCAGGTTTAATTCCCCAAGACCCACATTAGCCAGATGCACAAGGGGGCGCACACATCTGGAGTTCGTTTGCAGTGGCTGGAGGTCCTGGCATGCCCATTCTCTCTCTCCCTCTCTCTTTCTCTGTCAAATAAATAAAAATAAAATATTTTTAAAAAGAAAAAATAATAAATGCCTTGGACCCAAGAAAATCTGTCTTCACTCTCTTTTCTATTAGAACCCAAAAACTATAAGGAAATAAGTAAGTTACAGAAAAGATCATTTGATTTTTTTTTTGATAGTTTGAAAGATGTTTTTCAGATTATGGGTTTAAAAATCAACTTGTTACCTTGGGATTATGAGAGAGTTTCTCTCTGAACTCTGCCCTGTGGATAGAAAAATGAGCCCAGCCCAGATTTCTGAGATAACTCGAGCTTTCTGGGCCTATGTGAAAGGTAAAGCCGGGACACACCCAACTGATACGCTGTGTGGCCACAAACTGCTTCTGAGGTGCAGGAGTCAACTCGGAAACACAGACAGACACTGAGAGAGTTGAATTGATCATAGTGTCAAAACAACTGTATGCCATCTCAGGATCTCTCAGGATGAGACATTCATAAATGTTGTACTGGAGTTTTTAGAGTGAAAGTGATGAAGGATTTTGGGTCCAAGGAGAACTTAAATTCCATAAAGATACAGGAGATCTCAGGCCTGTGAACCCCGACTTTTGGATTTTTATCTGAATTAGCAAAGAATTGAGAACACGGACTATGAGAAGTGTAAATGATACATTGTAAGTTCTCTTTTAAGGAGTTAGGATCCAGAGAGAAAGCTAGCCGGAAGCCCAAGCAGAAAGGGAGTTCTCCTTCCCTGCCTGGCTGGGGAAAGGGAGTGGGGCCAGAGAAAGTCTCCGTCACACAGGGAAATGTTTGGGGAGACACACACACACTCACACACACTCACACACACAGAAAGCAAGCATGAGAGCGCAAGTCAAAAGATCCCCTCACATAAGAGAACAGAGAGATGTAATGTAGCAAAGTGAGAAAGCATCTAAGAACAGAATACATGTAGGAAGCAAACAGGAAAATTCCCAGACAGATAAGACCCCTCCCCCTTCCATCCAGGCTGGGAGATGGGAGGAGAGCTTATCTCTGGGAGCCAGGAAGCCAAGATGAGTGAAGTGAAGAATAGTGAGGAGATACACACACACAGAGTTAGGCAAGAGAGCACCCCAACAAGACACATGTGGAAACCCAACAGAAAGGCAACCCAGCCGAAAAGAAATCCATCCTCCCCTTCACAGCCAGGCTGGGAGGGGGAGAGTTTACCAAAGCAAGGGCCCGAGAGTCAGCGCTAGGGAATGTTGCTTGCAGCCATATCAGATGAGGCTGAGTCACACGCAGGTTCTAGCCCTGCCAGGGCAGGGCAGGCCAGGGGGCATCCATGTTCTCCTTGGGCCTCTGTCCCTAGGTGACTGCCTGTAAAAGAAGCTGTCTTGCTCCTATTTCTCCTTCAAAAGCATGGGTTCTTGTAATCCCAACAAGGTTAGTCACCTTTTTTGGGTGAAGAATTTTGGGGTTCCTTGCCAATGCACCAGTATAGTATGACAACACACCCATAATTTGGGGGGTGTCTCCAGATTCTTGTCTTAGGAATTCAAAGAAAGAAATCCACAGACCAAGGGATACGGCTCAAAAAGATTTTATTACGGGCTGGAGAGATGGCTTAGCAGTTAAGTGCTTGCCTGTGAAGCCTCAGGACCCCGGTTCGAGGCTTGATTCCCCAGGACCCACGTTAGCCAGATGCACAAGGTGGTGCACGTGTCTGGAGTTCGTTTGCAGTGGCTAGAAGCCCTGGAGCACCCACTCTCCCCCCCCCCCTCTCTGACTCTTTCTCTCTATGTCTTTACTCTCAAATAAATAAATAAAAAAAAAACAAAAAAATAAATAAAAAGTATAAGCCTTTAAAAAAAAAAAAGATTTTATTACAACTTACAGCTTTAAGAAGGGCAAGCTTTAAGAGAAGGGGGACTTAAGGGGAGAAAGGAAGACATAGCTCTTGCCCAAGGAAGCAAAATGGGGTTTGAGAAGCCCAGAACTTAAAAGAAGGGAACAAAGCAGAGCTCTTGCCCAGTGAGGCAAAAGGGATTTGAGAACCCCATTCGGAAATTCAGGTTGGAGATTTTTATGAGCCATGGACGGATAGCTGGTTTATCCAGTCTAGTCCTGATGTCAGGTGTCGGGGGTCAGGATTTCTGGAAAAGGGCAATCTCCCTATAAATTTTAATTTTTTAAGAAGGACCTTCTCAGAAGGGAGTGGAAGGATTCCTCAAAGGGGCAGAGATATGGAAAAGCCAGACCCTTCTAAGGTTTCTAATCTGTAGTAAATTGTAATGATCTAGATTTTCTCCTACAGGCTCAAGGGCAATTCCTACATTTAGTCAAAGAGAAAACTGTTTACAGCCAGGCTAGGTGGCCTTTAATCCCAGCACTTGGGAGGCAGAGGTAGAAGGATAGTTGTGAGTTGGAGGCCACCCTGAGACTACATAGTGAATTCCAGGTCAGCCTGTGCTAAAGTGAGACCTTACCTCCGAAAAACAAAAACAAACAAAAAAAAATTATTCACTTTGGGGTCCTGTCAACCCTAAACTGCCTCAGTAACATGTCAACTAAAGAGATGGCTTAGCGGTTAAGCACTTGCTTGTGAAACTTAAGGACCCTGGATTGAGGCTCGATTCTCCAGGACCCATGTAAGCCAGATGCACAAGGTGGCACATGCATCTGGAGTTCATTTGCAGTGGCTGAAGGCCCTGGTGTGCCCATTCTCTCTCTCTCTCTCTCTCTCTCTCTCTCTCTCTCTCTCTCTCTCTGTCAGTCTCAAATAAATAAAAATAAAAACAAAAAACCAAAAATATTAAAAAAAAAAAGAGAGAGATGAGTGATAGTGAAAAGCAAAGGAAGGAAATTTATCCAGTTTGGTCACATGGAAAGAAGAGCAAATAAAAAGGTTCAGTGACCCTTAAGCTTGTCTTTGGAATACTAATAGGAAATTTAGGTTTTAAACCTAAGTTTATATTTTGAGGAGGAGAGCTAGAGAGATGGGTTAGTGGTTAAGGTACTTGCCTGCAAAGCTAAAGGACCCAGGTTCGATTCCCCAGGACCCACATAAGCCAGATGCACAGGGTGACACATGCGTCTGGAGTTGGTTTGCAGTGGCTTGAAGGCCCTAATATGTGTATGCACATGTGTGCTGTCTCTCGTCTTTCTCAAATAAATAAAAAATGTTTGAAAAAAAAACTTTTAAAAAAATTAGAGGAGGAGGGGCTGGAGGGATGGCTTAGTGGTTAAGGCGCTTGCCTGTAAAGCCAAAGGACCCAGATTTGATTTCCCGGGACCCACATTCACTATGGAGTCTCAGGGTGGCCTCAAACTCACAGCGATCTTCCTACCTCTGCCTCCCGGGTGCTGGGATTAAAGGCGTGTACCACCACGCCCAGCTTTTTAAATTTTTTTGATTATTTATTGACCTTTGTATATAAAAAAAGGTGCTTTTAGACCCCCTTAACCCTGCCCCAAGTCTGCTGAGGGTCGTCTTTGGTGGGGTTTATTGGTCTTCTTTGTGGGGACCAGGATGCCTCAGTCATTCTCTGGGGAGTGGACATGGGCCCTTAGGCTATTCCCACCCCTTTGAGGCTCTTACAATCTTTCCATCCCCTTTTCCACAATATCCCCTGAGCTTTGGTGGACTAGGT
Organism: Jaculus jaculus; assembly: GCF_020740685.1. Taxonomy (NCBI): domain Eukaryota; kingdom Metazoa; phylum Chordata; class Mammalia; order Rodentia; family Dipodidae; genus Jaculus; species Jaculus jaculus. The sequence goes on from NC_059113.1 coordinate 22,898,619, forward strand.
AGGGATCTGACTTAGTGTTGCCTTCTCTGTAGACTCTGGATCTCTGTTTCTATGAGTTTTGAGTGACCACAGTATCTGTAACCATCTCCCCGGAACTAGCTTTTAGGCTAGCTGTGTGAGCAGTACCCATGTCCCCACTTCTTCTGTAGTGACTTCTGAGCCCGCAGATGAGGTGGAGGTGACCCATCTCAAGGTACACAGCTGGCTCTCTCTTCTTTTTTTTTTTTTTTTTTTTTTTTGGTTTTTTGAGGTAGGGTCTCACTATAGCCCAGGCTGACCTGGAATTCACTATGTAGTCTCAGGGTGGCCTCAAACTCACACCAATCCTCCTACCTCTGCCTCCCAAGTGCTGGGATTAAAGGCGTGCGCCACCACGCCCGGCTCGGCTCTCTCTTCTATTGATATATTCTGGTTCTCCCCAGTATTCTCCTCGTTCTGTCCCACACATGCTGGGCAGGCCAGAGCCCCTTCCACCTATTCTTGAACCAGAGTTTCTTACTGATTCCAGAGCTTCCATTTTTAACCACCTCAAGCCCAGATTTATTTTACCCTATTGGAGCACACCCACCCACACTCTGGTTTATTGTGCGTCCTATGGATCGAACTCAAGTGGTTTTAGACCTTCTCAAGACCCATGTTTGTACCGGAAGTTCTCTTTAACCACTAAGCCCTCTCTCCAGCCCATGGCCAGCTTTACATCGATTCTTGGGAGTCAAGCTTGGCAATCTCCACCACAAGAGGCCCCTGTGCTCTTTACTGCTGAGCCATTTGCCCAGCCCCCAACTTGTATTTTTAGAGTATATTGATAGGGCTGGAGGGCTGGCTTAGTGGTTAAGGTGTTTACCTGTAAAGCCAAAGGACCCAGGTTCAATTCCCCAGGACCCACGTTAGCCAGCTGCACAAGGGGCCGTACATGTCTGGAGTTCATTTGCTGGAAGTGGCTGGAAGCCTTGGCACGCCTGTTCTCTCTCTCTCCCCTCTTTGGCTGTCAAATAAATTAAAGAGTATATTTTTCAGGCTGGAGAGATGGCTTAGCAGTTAAGCATTTGCCTGTGAAGCCCAAGGACCCTGGTTCAAGGCCTAGTTCCCCAGTACCCACAAGCCAGATGCACAAGGTAGCACATGTGTCTGGAGTTTGTTTGCAGTGGCTGGAGGCCCTCATACGCCCATTATTTCTCTCTCTGCCTCTTTGCCAGTCTGTTGCTAGCAAATAAATAAATAAAAATAAACCAAAAAAATTAAAAATTAAAAAAAATTCATTTTATTATTATTTGAGAGAGCAAAAGAGGCAGAAAGAGAGAATGGATTCTCCAGGGCCTCTAGCCACTGCTAACGAACTCTAGACACTTGGGCCACCTTATGCATCTTGGCTTACATGGGTCCTGGGGAATCGAACCTGGGTCCTTTGGCTCTGCAGGCAAGCACCTGAACCACTAAGTCATTTCCCCAATCCCAATTTCTCTTTTTTTTTTTCTAGCTTTAATAAATCTAGTACAGATTTTTTTAAAATTCCAAACATTAGAGATGCTTAGTTGCCTATGTTTTTTTCATATTTTATTTAATTGTTTGAGAGAAAGAGAGAGAAAGAGGGAGGTAGAAAGAGAGAGAATGGGTGTGCCAGGCCTCCAGCCACTGCAATCAAACTCCAGACACATGTGCCCCCATGTGCACCTGGCTTACATGGGTCCTGGGGAATCAAACCGGGGTCCTTTGGCTTTGCAGGCAAATGTCTTAACTGCTAAGCCATGTCTTCAGCCCTGCCTATGGTTTATGGTCTGCTTTTGTTGTTTTGTTGTTTTTGTATATGTGTGTGTTCATGTACATGTATGTATGTATATCTGAACATGTGCATGTGGAAGCCAGAAGTTGATCTTGGGTTTCTTCTTTGATAAGCTTTCTTCTTTATTTACCGAGGCAAAGTGTCTCTCACTTGAACCCAGAGCTCACAGCTTCAGCATTTACATGGGTACTGGGGATCTGAACTCCAGTCCCCTCATGGAAAGAGCTTTACCCACTGAGCCAGCTCCTCAGTCTGTTCTTCATTTCTCAAAATAGCTCTGTAGATGTTCCTGGATACCTGGTGTTTGGTTTCTTCAGCTTTGTTTTTGAAAATAAGCGGTGGCAACAGTGGGTGAAGTTTGTACTCACTTCCTGGTGGTGTTGGACGTTTACAAAGTAAATCCCACTTTAGTGCCCGAGTGTTCTGGGGTTGGCTGCAGGTTTTTTCAGAATAAGCATTTTGGCCAAGATGGCTTTTAGGAAGGTAGGCCTGGTCCCAGCAATGGGCAGGTGGAAAGCCTTTAAGGTTTCTACCTCCCTGAATAGGTCTGACAGACGAGGCTGTGGGGTGGGCTGGTGGAGAGATCCCAAGCATCCCTATTCCCCAAGCTTGAACTGGAGCGGTCACAGCTCCCTACAGCCCGTTGTGGTCATCTGAGACTCAAATTCAGCTTTCAGGGGCTTCTTCCTTTCAGGCCACCTACAAGTGGTATTTACAGGAGGCAAACACCTCTCATCACCAAGGCTACCATTTACCACTTGGCTGGCCAGAGAAAAACACAAATAATCCTCTCAACATCTAAATGACAAATATGCAAAATATTCCAGGGCAGGTCCTAGAAAATGTTCTGGAAAGACTCTAGGTGGCTAAGAGGAATTGTCTGAACAGACTTTATCTTCCAACTCTGAATACCCTCCACACTTGGAATTCAAAAGGTATGAAGGAGTTAACATTCCAGAGAGGTATCGCACATGATTTTATTAGGTCTTGGCTATATTCTGTTGGATCGTTTCAAGCTCTTTCTGAGTTAGTTTAAAGCAAGTATCTTAATGGAAGAACTGAGTGTGGTGGCTCATGCCTTTAATCCCACCACCCAGAAGGCTGAGCTAGAAGGATTGTTACGAGTTCAAGGTCAGTCTGAGATACAAAGTGAGTTCCAGGTCATTCTGGGCTAAAGTGACACCCTGATTTAAAAAAAAAACAAAAAACCCAGGTGTGAGCTTTAATCCCAGCACTCCGGAAGCAGAGGTAGGAAGATCACTGTGAGTTCGAGGCCACCCTGAGACTACATAGTAAACGCCAGGTCAGCCTGGGCCAGAGTGAGACCCTACCTTAGGGGAAAAAAAAATCTTGCTGGGTGTTGTAGTGCATGCCTTTAATTCCAGAACTCAGGAGACAGAGGTAGGAGGAATGCTGTGAGTTCCAGGTCTACGGAACGAATTCTAGGTCATCCTGATGTAGAGTGATACCTACCTTAAAAAAATAATTTTAATGGAGGAGAGAGAACAAAGAAGAGGAGCTTTTGAAGACATGCAGAATCCTGACATGAGTTAGCAAGCAGGCGTACATCTTGGGGACCTTGCACAGATTACCTAGTTTCTTAGCTCTAATTCCTTCACTTGTGAGGTTCAGGGTGCACAATGTTGGGCAGGCTGCAGGTGTTTTCAAGTGTTGGGTTTCTACTTCTCTTTAAAATATTTTATTTATTTATTTAAGAGAAACACACAGATGGGGGCATAGAATGGGTATACCAAGGCCTCCTGCCACTGCAATTGTACTTTATATGCGTGCACCACTTTGTGCATCTGGCTTTACTTGGGTACTGGGGAATTGAACCCTAGCTGTTGAACTCTGTAAGGGAGTGCCTTTGGCCACTGCGCCATCTCCAAAACCCCCTAGAGTGGTAGCAGGATAGCAGTCTACCTCTGAGAAAACTGGAGGACAAGGTATGAGAGGAAATTGTGCTCATTTGAAGAAAACCATTATTTCCTTAAAGGTGAGGCCCTCATTTTTAAGTAGGTCACTGAAAAAAAAAAAAGAAAAAAGAAAACCACCAGAAACTGGGTTCTCCATTTACAAGGTGACTTGTAGACAGCTCTCTTAAGGCCAGGTTTTTGAAGTTTGACTCTTCACGGTCCTGCAGCTAACTGGACTCCCAGTTTGTGCAAAGGATTGAGTTCCCGATGGAAAGTGAATGCCACAGATTGCTGCCTTCTGCTGAAGTTGGTGGTCAGAGTGTGTCTGGTACAGAGTCTTTTGTCATATCATACAGTCATTGGCAAATGACTGAGTGAAATAATTGAATGCTATCTGAAATACTCTTTTCCTCTGATTACTAAACCAGAGGAAAATGCCTTCTTTCCAGTTTCTCATTTTCTTTTGGGGGGGGGGGGGATTTCAAGGTAGGATCTCACTCTAGTCCAGACTGACCTGAAACTCACTATGTAGTCTCAGGGTGGCCTTGAACTCACTGCATTCCTCCTCCCTCTTTCTCCCAAGTGCTAGGATTAAAGGCATGCGCCACCACACCGGGCAAGTTTCTCATCTTTTCAAATTGTGAAATACAAACATTTATCTTTTTCTATCGTAGTGCTGTAGAGTGAACCCAAGGCATACATGCTAGACAAATGTTCTGCCTCTGAGCTACATGTCCAGCCCCCCAAATACCTTTTTAACTATCTTGAGTGTACAGTTGTGTGGCATACAGCACCGTCCATCCCTAGAGCCTTTCATTTTCTCCAACCTGAACTAGAGTTTAAGACCCTTCAAGCACGAGCTTCCCATTCACTCATTCCTCCAGCCCCCGCAGCCACCATTCCACTTTTTCTGTCTTGATACATTCTGGGTACCTCATACAATTGGAATCCTACATAAATTATTGGTCACTTTGTGAATTTTATTCCTTTATTCTGCTCTTGAATGGTTTATGTGTGTGTGTGTTTGTATCTGTGTGGTGCACATTGTGTATGTGTGTGGAGGGCAGAGGTCAATGCCAGGTATCTTCCTCAACTCTCCACCTTATTGATTGAAGCAGAGTCTCTCACTGTAACCCAGAGCTTAACGATTCAGCTAGTCAGCCTGCCCTGGGGATCCTTCTGTGCACTGGGCTTCCATAGCTGACATTTATATGGGTGCTGGAAATCCCTACTGAGCCATCACTCTAGCCTGTCCTTTTTTTAAAAAAATTATTTATTTATTTATTTATTTGAGAGCAACAGACAGAGAAAGAGGAAGACAGAGAGAGAGAGAGAGAGAATGGGTGCGCCAGGGCCTCCAGCCATTGCAAACGAACTCCAGACGCGTGTGCCCCCTTGTGCATCTGGCTAACGTGGGTCCTGGGGAATCGAGCCTTGAATAGGGGCAGGCAAGCGCGCAACCACTAAGCCATCTCTCCAGCCCTAGCCTGTCCTTTTTTGTAAAAAAAAAAAAAAAAAAAAAAAACTCTTCTATGTTCCATCTTTCCTTGTCATACATTACACTTTTCTGTATACTTTTGATTTTTTCTGATACTTATGTACAATAAAATTTTTTTATTTGAGAGAGAGAGACACACACACACACACACTAAGAGACAGACAGTTCTGAGTATGGGCATACCAGGGCATCCTGCTGCTGCAGCAAATGAACTCTAGACACATGCACCACTTTGCAAATCTGGCTTTATTTGGGTAGTGGGGAATGAACCAGGTCATTATTCCATTCCATTGCATGGAAGTGTCTTTAACTGCTGAGCCATCTCTCCAGATCCCATCATGTCTTAGTTACTCTGTGTGGTCTGTAATTTACCCTTACTGAAGGAAAAGGTCATTGGAATGCATTTGCTAGGATACGCTTGCTTTCTCTTTTCCATTTTGAATCTTGCTATGGTGCCTAGGTCCCGGGTGTCAAACTCCTGGGCACAAGCGGTCCTCCCTCCCCAGCACTCCCACCCTGAGTAGCCTATGCCAGCATCACTATGCCAAGATCTTTATCTTTAGAATCCCCTTTAGTGGATACTATCTTAGTCCTGTTGACTTTCTAAACTATTTTGTTGGGGAGTGGGGTTTCAAGGTAGGGTCTCACTCCAGCCCAGGCTGACCTGGAATTCACTTTGTAGTCTCAGGGTGGCATCAAATTCACGGCGATCCTCCTGCCTCCGCCTCCGTGCACCACCACGCCCGGTAGATTACTATCTTAGATGATTCAGGTTGGGGTACAGCTCAGTGGTAAGAGTACTGAAAGCGTGCTCGAAGCCTTGGGTTCAGTCCTTGGTACTACAGAGAGAGAGCAGCGATTATAAACTACACATATCAATTCTCCCTTCCCCGAGCATGTAGGGCAAAAGTAGAATGTATTTCAAATGACAGTGCAGGGGTGAGATGTAGCAGGGTGGTAGCGTGCTCGAGGCGTCTCCCACCCCACGTGGTCGCCGCAGAGGCGGTGTGAGAGCACGCTGGCCTAAGGCTGCAGTCGCAGAGAGGCGAGGCCACTGACTAGGATCGGGAGCCCTGTTTGTGCGCTTCCAGCCAAAGGTCACCTCTCAGCTTTTCTCCCTGCAGGTGGTATACCTTGACGTCCAAACCAGGAAAGAAGGACAAACAGCGGGGAGAGATTGAGGTCGACATCCAGTTCATGAGGAACAATATGACTGCCAGCATGTTTGACCTCTCCATGAAAGACAAGTCTCGGAATCCATTCGGGAAACTGAAGGACAAGATCAAAGGCAAGAACAAGGACAGCACGTCAGACTCGGCTTCAGCCATTGTCCCCAGTGGGACGCCACCAGTTGACAGTGATGAGGAGTCTTTTTCAAAAGAAAAGAAAAAGAAATCCAAGATCAAGACTTTATTTTCCAAGTCAAACTTGCAGAAAACACCACTTTCCCAGTCCATGTTGGTCCTTCCTACTTCAAAGCCAGACAGAACGCCACTTCGTCCTGGGGACTTCCAGTCCCGGTGGGATGAAGATGACAATGGGGACGAGTCCTCCTCCGCCTCAGACAGTGAGTTCTCGCTCCTGCTCCCGCGCACACGGCCTCTTGCTCCAGTTAGCTGACCTTGCTCTGAGAAAGGGGAAGCAGACGTGCAGAGATTATAGTTTCTGCAGTGACCATGGTGATGAAATAATCTTGTTTAAATGCCTCCTCTATTTCTGAAGCTCTGGTACTTAATTTCATCTATTTATGTATGTATTTATTATTTATTTGATGGAGGAGTTTTAAATTTTTATTCATTTGAGGGAGAGAGAGAGAGAGAGGGAGGGAGAGAAGAGACAGACAGAGGCAGAGAGAATGGGCACACCAGGACCTACTGCCATGGGAAATGAACTCCAGGCATACATGCCACTTTGTGCATCTGTCTGTACATGGGTACTGGGGAATCAAACCCAGACTGTTAGTCTTTGCAAGTATGTGCCTTTAACCACTGAGCCATCTCTCCAGCCCAATACAGGATTTTATGCAGCCCCAGCTGGCCTCACGTTTGCTATATAGCAGAGGATGACCTTGAACTTCTGATTCTCTTGCCTCTTGGCAAACTAGGCAAACTAGGATTTGACAAGCACTCTACCAACTGAGCTACATTCTCAGCCTTAAGTCTCTGGTTTCTAAGAATGTATACGTGCCTTTTCTAAAATGTTTGGCTCTGCAATTGATATTCTTTAATTCAGGGGTTGTACCTTTCAGAATAAGTGCATTCCAAGTGTTTTTTTTTTTTTTTAATTTGTTTGTTTGTGGGTTTTGGCTAATGTTCTGTTTTGTTGGAGTGCTAGGGATCCAGCCCTGTGCCTTGCATATGTTTAGCGAGCACTTGTCACTGGGACACTCCTTTAGACCCCATTGTAGTTTTAAGCATAAAACTAACAAACCTTGGGCTGGAGCTGGGCACCTTTAATCCCAGCACTCAGGAGGCAGAGGTAGGAGGATTGCCATGAGTTTGAGGCCACCCTGAGACTACATGACGAATTCCAGGTCCGCCTGAGCTACAGTGAGACCCTACCTCCAAAAACAAATAAACAAACAAACAAACAAAAAACACCTTAAGCTGGACATGGTATAGCTCTTTCCTGGGTCACGCAAAGCCCTGGACTCAACTCCCTGAACCATATAAACTGAGCTTGGTAGTGGTGAAGAAGTTCAATGTTGCCCTTGGTTACATAACAAGCTGAAAGCCAGTCTGGTCTACTGCAGCGCCTTTCTGCAAATCTGATATTCTTTTAATTCATCACATAGTTACTGAGCTTAACTACCATGGGATAAATTCCTAACAGAAACTGAAGAACCCCTTAACTCTGAATTCAATTGAAATGACAAAATCCTTTCTAGTGGCAAAATTCTGTTACTCTCTCATGTGCATTGCCTTTCCCATTGGCTTATCACAGGATTTCTCAACTTCGGTACTAGTGACTCCTTGGGCCAGGTAATTCTTTGTTGCATAGGCTACTTAGGGGACATTGCTGGGCTCTGCCTGCTAGGTGTCCATAGCACCTTCCTCTCAGGTATTGATATACTGACAGCTGTCCCCACCTGCTATAAACCATGTGCTTCTCATAGCTGCGTTCCCTGCTTCTCTGTCTTTCTGTGTTTCTTTGCTGTGCTAAGGATCAAACCCAGGACCTCATACATGCCAGACAAGTGTTTGATCACTGAGCTGCTCTCTCTGCCCTCATTTAATCTCATTTTGTATTTTCACTGTTGGGAATTGAACTCCAGAGGCTGCTATGCTATATTCCCAGCCCTGGTTTAATGTCTTATTACCTTTCTGTTCTTTGTTTTTTTTTTTCCCAGTCATGTCCCACAAGAGAACAGCAAGTGCAGACCTTAAGCAGCCAAGCCAGACCAACTTGAGCCTTCCTCGGAAGGAAGGACTCTCCTTCCTCGGGGGCCTTCGGTCCAAGAGTGACTCCCTTTCCCGCTCTAACGTCTGTATCAACGGGAGCCATGTGTACATGGAGCAGCCAGAGGCCAAGAGTGAGAGCAAAGACAGCAGCCCTTCTCATGTCCCATCCCCCCAGGGATTCAGGAGGAAGCACTTGTTCTCCTCGACTGAAAACCTGGCTTCGCAGTCTTCAAAGGACCCCGAGGAAGGAGGTAGCCTGTCTTCTGACAGGCGGCTATCTGACTCTTTCAATAAGGACTGTCTGGAGCACATATCTCTGCCATTCTGTCAACCCCAGGATGGCAGGGACACGAGGGAAACCATGGATCCAGCAAACTCGGAGGCTATGAAAGAAGCTAAAGACAGCAAGAAGCAGGAGAGCAAGAAGTCATCTTTGCTCTCTCTGGTGATGGGAAAGAAGGATGTGGCTAAGGGCAGTGAAGGAGACAGTCCTTCCACTATCCCAGGAAAAGAGAAGGGAGACACAGTCATGGAAGCCCAGCTGCAGGAGGAAGACCGTGTGAGAAAGCCCGAGAAAGATACTGCAGCTTTTGCCTCCAGACAAGGCAACTCACTGAACCCCTTTGAAGATGTGCAACTCTCAGAACCAGAAGCTGCACTAGAGCTTAAGTCTGAACTGAAGCTACCAGTTCCCGCTGTAAGAGCTCCCCAGACCAAAGCCGTGAAGCCTCGGTGAGTCTTGGTCCTTCTACATGGGCCTTTCCCTCTCACTTTCTAGTATTCTGCTAGTATAGAGCTAGAGCGAACCTGGCCTGTCCCACAGTGATACTTGGGCGTGCCAAAGGCTTGCTAGTCTTAAGTCACCTGTTTTAACCAGTCACCTCTGCTTATCTGGCATGCCCGGCACAAAGGGCAGTAATAACGTCCCAGCTCAAAGCCACTGCCTGTGACCTTCTGAACAAGCTAACTAGAGCCAGTGAAAGGGTGTGGTTTGTGGCAGATTCTGAGCATGTCAGTTGGGAATGCAAGGTTGGGGTTGGTACAAGGGTGAAACCTGTGTTGATTGAGTTTTCAGAGCGTGTTTCACTGTGAGACAGATGCCTTTCCTCCTCATACTGTGGTTTAGGTTTGCCAGTGTGAGAGGCCAATTCCTCACTTGAGTGTGCCTGTGACAGCTGTCTCTTCTGTGTCTGATTGTAAAAGCCTGCCTGAGCCTGCAGCATTCACACTGACAGTGTTTCTGTGGTATGGGGACTGAGAAACCTTTTTGAAGAGTTGTTTTTTTTTTTTTTTCTAATACACACATTTACCTTAGAAATCTGTTTTTATTGCCTGGTGTTAAATCTCCTTTTTTGCTTTAAACTTTTTAGATGCTTTTTTCCCCTGTCATAATCAAGTACCAGGAACTTTGTGTTAGCCTCTAAAAGGAATTATAGGCTGAGTCTTTTCACTCCTATTTCAGCCATCTCTGTGTGACCCGCATGCTTGGTGGTGAAGCGTATCTCCGTTGTAGAGTACTTGCTTAGCATGTGAGAGGCCTGAGTTTGATCTCCAGCACCAAGGAAAGAGGAGGTGCCCCATGTGTATGTCAAGGGTGGGTGTTCTCTTAAACTTCATAAATACTGTCCTGAAGGTTAAAAAAGTTAGCCCCCTTTGATGACTTTATTTTTATGTTTCTTTGTTACTCATAATGCATCTGCATCTGACCTGCAGATTTCATTTTGTCCTTTTTGCAGACTGGAAGTGTCTCCAGAGGCTCAGCCCAAAGCCAGGCTTCCTTCTCCCCTTGACTCTGCTCTCCTTTTTTCTACTCTTCCTTCCAGCTCTCCTCAGGCACCTGTCTCCTTTGAATTGGGGTGTGAGTTGGAGACACAGTCCTCTGAAAGTCCTTCTGTCCTCGCCTCTTTCTCATCTCCCATAGTACCTCCCATTTCTACATCCACTCCACTTGAGCACTGGCTTCCCATGGGCAAGGGTGAGGCAAGTTCTGAAGCACCATCTTTGCTCCTTAAAGTTGACTTGCAAAAGGAGAGTTTAACACCAGCTCCAGATATTGGTCCTTCTGCCTTGGGGTCACGTTGTGAGCAGCTGCTTATCCCAGAACAGGAAGGGATAGAAACATCTCCAGGGGACAAGACCAGGGAGACAGGCACAGGGAAGGAAGCTGGTGATGAAGAGTCAGGAAAGTGTCTCCTGGAGCAGCCTGATGTGGGGCAGCAAGAAGGACTTCAGAGGATCCCCTCCCTAGAGCAAGGCTGCCTCCCCTCACCTCAGAAGGCTCAGGAAGCTCCCTTTGCACCTTCTTTCCATGGTGGCAGCATTGCAGGCCCTGTTGAAAATTTCCCTGTGGAGAGAAATACAGACTCTGAGGGTCTGTTTAGGTCTTTTGAGAAGAATAATGTTAGTGATGATGGAATGACTTCTGCAATCCCAGAAGTGACACCCCCTCTTCAAGAGGGAGAAGTGGCCACCCCACTTGACATCATGATGCAGAAACATGAAGAGATAAGTGTGGATGCTGGTAGGAGCCAAAAGAAAGTCAAGAAGCATGTGTCTTTTTCCAAGCAACTCTTTATGGAGGAAGAGGCAGAGAATCCTGCTGGGCTTAGGGAAGAAGATGAAAATCATCCTCAGCGGTTGGCACATGAAGGGGCTGCTGCTGGACATGAGGCCCATGCAGAGACCCCTGTGTCTTCCCACACAGAAGACATAGGGAGGGGACCTGTGGCCTCTGAGGCTGCTCTCCTTATCCACTCTCATGTGGATAGTTTCTCAAAAGGCCCCACGAGTGAAGCCAGTTCAGCGAGGGATGCTCCACTCTCTGAGACTGTGGAGGAGGATGCCCTCATGGCTCAGGGTCAGAGCAAAGCTAACGATCATGACGGCTGGTTGTCCAACCCCCTGAGCGGCCTTCCGTCTGCCTCTGATGTGAAATCTCCCATCACGGCCGATCTGAACTTGTCCTTGCCTTCCATTCCTGAAGTTGCATCAGATGATGAAAGAGTAGATGAGGCCGGAGATGTGAGGAAGGCAGCAAAGCCGGTCACTCTGGGAGCCGGATCTTCATCCCTGGACATGTCACCTCCCTGTCTGGAGAAAGCAGAGGACCTGAGTGGCGGGCCACTTGGGCCTGTGCCAGTGGAGAGTCTGCATGACTTAAAGCCAAAGGCCTCCAGAGCAGCTCCTTCAGCGCAGACAGTGGTGTTAGGCACCCCTGAAGAGCATCTTAACAAGAGCTCAAGTGTGGACAAACAGACGCCAGACCATGATGCTGGCGAGCAAGAAAAACTGAGGCAAAGCGAAAGACCAGGCCTGCCTCTGTGCGTGTCCCTGGACTGTCCTGTGCCTAAGCGCTCCCTCTCTGAGCCCTTTCCTGCCATACACTCTTTCCCCAGCTCTCCACATTCTGATACTCACACCACCAGTTCAGCAGAATCCCCCCAAAAAGCAACGCCAGAAGGCCCTGCTGGTAAAGTCGAAAATTTTGGCAAGAGGAAGCCGCTCCTCCAGGCCTGGGTCTCACCCTCAGAGCCGCATCTGGTCTCAGCCCAGCCGGGCGCTGGAGCTGGGGCAGCCAAGCACAGGTGAGATGGGGAGACTGTCTTTGTACATGGGAGAGATGGCCCCTCTTTGCTTTTACCTGCAAAGGCCTTGCCTTCAAACCGTGTGGCTCTCCTGATGCCATGTGACCTGCCTTTTTGCTGGCATGGCCTATCCCGAAAGGGCTGACTGTCCCCTGGGCTGGGAACAGTGCAAATCCTTGCTGTGTTGGTAGCAAGAGTGTAGTAGTCGCCTGTGAAGGCGGCTTAGGAGTGAGCGTTCCTGCGCAGGGGAGTTGCGCTTTCCCCTTTCCGAAGTGAAGAATAACTAGTCTCTCCAGAGTCTCACACCCAGCTGAGGCGGAGCGGTAGAATCAGATGCTGTTGAAAGCTTCTTGGGACTACCCAGATGTCAGCAGGCGCATGGTTCTCCACTTCCTTACTGCAGAAGCACAGAGGACCCTGTGGAATTCCTCAGCGGAGTCCTAGGCTATAGTTACCTCCAAGAATAAGAGACTTCCTTTCTTCCCTTTTAATTTACTATATTTATTTCTTCAGTGCTGAGGATGGAACCTGAGGCCTTCACATGCTGAACAAATACTCTGCCACTGAGGCACACACCATCCCTAAAAGATTGTTTTAATGTTCTCCTGCTACTCACAGCCAGGCGAAAGGGCTCAGAGACTATCAGGACACCTGGCTAGGAGCGTGTGACTTGTGTGTGGCTGTCTGCTTCCAGTTCCACAGGAACTAAGACATCAGAGTGGATGTGGGGCCAGAGAGACCTAACAGAGCGTGCTTCTCTGTTCCCCTCCCCTTTGTCGCGTTGGCTTCCATCTCTGAGATGGGCAGTTCTCAATGTTAGGGTTACAGGATTATTTAAGGACTATTTTCCTTTCTCTTTAGACTCCATCCTGTGAAGCCAATGAACACAGCACCCACCAAGATCACAAACTCCAGCTTGGGCACTGCCACGATCATCAGCGAGAACGTGATCAATGAAGCCATGATGAAAGTATGTGTTCTGAATAGTTGGCATGTTTTTCAGGATCTGTGAAGCTTATATTTCATCATCATAACTGAACATGGCTGAGTAGTTGCAGCTACTCAAGAGGCTGAGGTGGTAAGGCAGCTTGAGCTCATTGGTTTGAGACCAACCTGAGCAACATAGCAAGAGAACAGCAAAAGCTGAAGTACTTGTCTATGGAAGGATGCACAGTGCCTTCGATTTGATCCCTAGCATGTCACCATTACAGGCATTTCCTTGGGAAGCAGGCAGTGTTGAGTTGCCTGTCGAAGTCTTTGGTTAAGTAGGTCTCACTGTAGCTCAGGCTGACCTGGAATTCACCATGTAGTCTCAGGGTGGCCTTGAACTCATGGCAATCCTCCTACCTCTGCCTCCCGAGTGCTGGGGCCTTGAACTTTTTTTAAAATATATTTTTTAATTCATTTATTTGCAAGCAGAGAGAGAGGAGAGAGACACAGAGAATGGACACACCAGGGCCCAGCTACTGCAAATGAAATTCAAATACATGTATCACTTTGTGCACCTGGCTTTAATTTATTATTTATTATTTATTTGCAAGCAGAAAGAGAATGAATATGAAAATGGGTGTGCCAGGGCTTCTTGCCACTGCAAACAAACACCAGTTGCCACGTTGTGCATTTGGCTTTACATGGATATTGGGGAATTGAACCCAAGCTGTAGGGCTTTGCAAGCAAGTGCCTTTAACCACTTAGCAACCTCTCCAGCCCTCCCTTGACCTTTTGATTCTCCTGCCTCAGCCTCCTGAGGATCTGGACTTCCAGGCTTGTACCACCACAAGATCTGGATTTTTTTTTTTTAATTTTAATTTTTGTGGTTCTGGGATTGAACTCAGGGCCTCCCATGTGGTGGGCAAGTGCTGTACCACTCAGCTGCACTTCCCCAAACTTTGGTTCTTACTTTCAGTAAAAGGTGAGCAAGTATGGGGATAATTTCTTGTGTGTGTGTGTGTTTAAAAAAATTTTTTTTGAGGCAAGCCCAACAGACTGGCCTTGAGAGAGAGAGAGAGGGAGAGGGAGAGGGAGAGGGAGAGGGAGAGAATTGACGTGGCAGGGCCTCCAGCTACTGCAGTCAAACTCCAGACACATGCATCACCTTGTATGCATGTATTGCGTCATTTTGTGCATGTGGCTTATGTGGGACTTTGAGTGGACAAAGATGTGTTGTATTTCAGATAATGTGGAAAACAACTTCCTGACTATGGCAATTTGTAGATGTAAATAGTGTTTGCCTTGGTTTTTCAATAATGTTTGTTTTTGTCCCTTTCACTTCTGAAAGATCTTCCTATGAGTGTGTGTGTGCGCGTGCGTGCGTGCGTGCGTCTGTCTGTCTGTCTGTCAGTCTGTCTTATTTTGCTGAGTATTGAACCCAGGCTTTGGGCATGCTAGGCCAGCACTCTACTGCTCAGCCACATCCTTGGCTCTTGAAAACATTTTTATTTTGTTTGTGTTTATTTTGTTGTTTTGTTTGGTGTGTATGGAGGCCAGAAGTAGCTTTCTGCTGGAGGTAGGTCTCATTTTCACCAACTTGGCTAGACTAGCCAGCCAGTAAACTAGGGCTCATCTTGTCTCTGCCTCTGGAGCTGAGGTTACAGGCACATGCCACCACACCTGGCACTTTTGTGTGAGTACAGGGGATCAGATCCTCATGCTTGCTCTCCAGCATTCACCCGCTGAGCCATCTCCCCCAGTCTTCTTGAGTGTTTTTTTATTAGCCTGATCGTTGTTACTCACCTTGCATTGTCTGTTCTGCTTGCTTCTCAAAATTACCAGCTTTTGGCAGAACCCTGTACTTACTACATTTTAGCCATAGCGTAACAACTTGTATCTGTTGTAAATCAGCTGACCCACCTGTCTGTGTGATAGTTGCTGGTGATAACAGCACTGTCTTCCTGGAGTTAACAATATTTACCAGGAAGTTGGGTCAAATAACAGCATAAAGGTGATGAAAATGAAAACTAGAGCCATTTAGCAGCCTTCCGTCCCCATTTCCTTTTACTGCAAAGTGTTTTATAGCTCTATCTACTTAATATTTTTTTAGATTTTTTTTAATGGGTGAGGGGTGCTAGGCATTGAACCCAGGGAAGAGACAAACACTCCTATTTTACTTACTCTTCAAAGCTCATGGAACTAAGAAATAACTTAGCATAAAAGAAAGGACCCTGCTGCTGTTGCTGGGAACATGGAAGCTCATTGCTGCCCCTTTGCCTGCCACAAATCTCTTGGTCCTGGACCCTCTTAAGTAAATAAATATAGAAAGTTCCCTGGAGACTCCACTGTTGGCCTGCTGAATGAATAATGGATGCTTTGTTCTAAGCATAAAACAGTATGAAAATAACCACCCTTTGGAATGTTGCAAAATAGGAGGGAGGTTAGGAAAAGAAATTTCATAGCTAAAGTGAATGAAGAATCAGCTGAATCATTGCAACAGTGTTTTTTCCCTCCTTTGGCTACTGTTTTAGGGCCTTCATTCTTGAGTAACTTAGAACTAGGAGTGTATTATTTACCCAGGTGGCTTTAGCACTTCCCTTTATATTAGAAGAGCCAATTAGCTCGAAAGCTCTGTGTTTTACTTTTTGGAAAAGCTGTACAGGCATTCTAATGCACATCATTATTGCATCTATGTAAAAAGAAAATCCAGTGTGAAAATGCTGGGGAAAAACACATGACAGTGCTCACCATTTAGTAGATAAAGACTGGATTTGCTTAAACTTTTTTTTACTTGTATAACTAGAGTCTTTTAATGATTTCTGAATCCTAGATATCTTCTTTCCCCTTGGATGACAGAATTCAAGTTGAGTAGCTGTCTAGTAGTTTTGCATGAGGTGCCTTAAGTAAATCTTCCTCTTCAATCTAGGTACTTATATTAGGAAAATACTTAGAGATATAGCCAAAGATTTATGCTCATACATTTTAGTAAGAATGCAATATGTAATTGTGAAAGTTGAAAACAATGTAAAATATGTGCTCTGCAGAGAGATGGTTAAAATATAAAGAAATTTACCCAGCACTTGGGAGGCAGAGGTAGGAGGATCACCATGAGTTCAAGGCCACCTTGAGATTACATAGTAAATTTCAGGTCAGCCTGGGCTAGAGTGAGACCCTACCTCAGAATTTTTCTAAAGGGCTGGAGAGATGACTTAGCAGTTCAGGCACTTGCCTATGAAGCCTAAGGGCCCAGGTTTGATTCCCCAATGCTCACATAAGCCAGGTCCACAAGGTGGCACATGCATCTGGAGTTTGTTTGCAGAGGCCCTGGCACACCCATTCATTTCTCTCTCCCTCCCTCCCTCTCTCCCCCCCCCCCTCTCTCTCTCTCCCCCTCTCTCTCTCTCAAATAAATAAATAGGAAAAAAAAAAAGTTAAAAAGGAGAGATAGGGCTAGAGAGATGGCTTAGCAGCTAAGTGCTTGCCTGTGAAGCCTAAGGACCCTGCTTCGAGGCTTGATTCCCCAAGACCCATGTTAGCCAGATGCACAAGGGGGCACACACGTCTGGAGTTCATCTGCAGTGGCTGGAGGCCCTGGCACGCCCATTCTCCCCCCACCCCCGGCACTCTCAAATAAATAAAAATGAACAAAAAATATTTTTTAAAAAGGAGATATATAGAAAAAATATGAATTAAAGAAGGAGCAGATTTTGAAAAAGAAGTTTATTTCACCTGTTTATGTACAGGTTGACTTGGGTGTATGTGAAAATGCCTGTGGTTCTGAGCCAACATTGTGATCAGGCTTTGGTACCTGGCTCAGTGGGGGGATGGGATCCTTCCTCTGAATTCTGGGTTATATGTAAGCAGTTTGTTTTCCTGAATGGGATGAGGGCTTCTGTCATGTTGCTGAATTCTGCCCTTGACTCTGATTCTTGGAGAAGATAGGCATTTGTTTAGCCTTCCTGGGAGGCAGTGAAATTGTCAGATCCCCACAATGACTGACTGCTGTTCAACTTACAACCAGCAACCCCATGGTGAAGACCAGCAGTTGCACTGAGGAGGATCCTCAGTGGAGTAGAGGCAGAGAGGAGGGAAATGATGGTGCCCATACATGATGTGTCCATAAAAGAAGGCGGGGGAGAAAATTTCAGATCCTCAAAGCAAAACACTATTACTATTTCCAAGTTCTTTAAGCAAAATCACCTTGCACTTGCTCCAGAATCTGGTTTCTTTCAACCTATAAATTTCCTAAACTGAATATGATCCGATAATTCACTTATTTCTTCCTAACCACCTAGTATGGTATGATGTGTTATTTCTTAATCATTATCTTGTACTTCCTCGGTCAAGCCTCTTGGCTTGCAGTTGAGCCCCCGCTGTCCCAGATTCTTTTTTTTCTTTTTTTTTTTTTATTTACTTATTTGCGAGTGACAGACACAGAGAGAAAGACAGATAGAGGGAGAGAGAGAGAATGGGCGCGCCAGGGCTTCCAGCCTCTGCAAACGAACTCCAGACGCGTGCGCCCCCTTGTGCATCTGGCTAACGTGGGACCTGGGGAACCGAGCCTCGAACCGGGGTCCTTAGGCTTCACAGGCAAGCGCTTAACCGCTAAGCCATCTCTCCAGCCCTGTCCCAGATTCTAAACACTGGTTTAAAACAATTGCTCGGGATTCCTGCTTCTGTCAGAATGGGAACACTCAGCTCTGGGACAGGTCACTGTGTACACAGAGGGTATGCCCTTGGTGGCTGCCTGTGGCCTGGTGGTAATTAACTTTGACTCTGCGAGTGTGGAGTAAGTTCAGGTGAGGTCTCCTGAGTGGTTACTGCATCAACTTGCTGGAATGCTTCTAAGGGAGCTTAACCTACAGTAGGCCAGCTGGGACAAATGGTGCCCTGTTGTGTCAGCAAGAGTGCATTCCCATACTCCTCTCCCATAGGTTTCCCCGACTCCTCTGGGTAGGGGCTTGTCCTCCTTGGTTGTATAGCTCACTAAACTTGCCAGACTGATCTCAAACTTATGGGGTCAAGTGATCCACCTACTTCATTCTCCCAAGTAGCTGAGACTACAAAATCATACCATCAGACCTAGGCCTAGCTAATGACTCCTCTTCTCTGCCTCCCTACCAGGGCTTCATTACACTTCCAGAAATCTCACACCCAGAGCCTGTATCAGAGGTCTGGGGCCTGTGAGTCAAGTATGGTTCCTACTTTTTTTTTCTATTTTTGGGGTGCTGGGGATCCAACCTATGGACTCACATATGCTAGGCAGTTTTCAAAGGGTCTTGAAAAAAACCACATGCAACAAAAGCCCCATGCGCTCCACACAGTCTAAAATGTTTAACTCCTGCCCTCTACAGAGACTTCTGCAAATGACAACTTATTTTATCCCAAGAGTCTCCCATCACTATTTTCCTCTTCTGTATTTATTCCCTTTAGACATTTGATTTCTATGCTGACTTTATAACCTTTCCCCTTCCTTCTTTCTACAAAGAAATACAGCCCCTCGGATCCTGCCTTTGCCTATGCACAGCTGACCCACGATGAGCTCATCCAGTTGGTCCTCAGACAGAAGGAAACCATCAGCAAGAAAGAGTTTCAGGTCCGGGAGCTGGAAGACTACATCGACAATCTACTAGTTAGGGTCATGGAGGAGACTCCCAACATCCTCCGCATCCCAGCCCAGATCAAGAAAGCAGGAAAGATGTGAACGTCCAGAAGAAAACACTGAGATGGTTTTGTGAACTTGTTTCCACCTCCTGTTAAGGTCAAGGACAGGGTCTGCCCAGTAACTAGCCAACAGGTTCCCAATCTTTCTGTGTGTTATCTGTGAAGAGTTCTTCCAGTTGAAGCCAGGTTAATTATTACAATGAATCTTCTACTGTACATTCCCAGGATTTTATTTTTAAATGCCACTGTGCCTTTAACTAGGTTGCAAATTGAAGATCTGATCCTGAGTCAGAGATTCAAATGGCTCCATAGATACTAATATACATGCATAGCCCCCACACATATATATTTACAAAGAGGTTTCTTTGGGGTTGAGATCTTTCAAGTATGTATCCTCCAGCCATGAAATTGCTAGGTGAGGTGAGAACCATGTGATGGGTGCTATGTTGTGCCTTCTTTCTCAGCTTTTAATAGCTTGGGTGCAGCTTTTTGCCTGCAAATGCTAAATTTTTATAAGGTGTAAACTTCTCCAACTTTTTTTTTTTTTGGTTTTCTGTTTTAGTTTTGATTTCTTAAGATAGGCTCTCATGTAGCCCAGGCTGCCCTTATACTCACTATATAGCTGAGGGTAGCTTTGAACTCCTGAACCTTTTTCCTCCTTAGTGCTGGGATTACCACACCCAGCTCTCAGACTTGGTTCTTGTGACTTTAACTGGAGTAGAGCCATTTCGGGAAAACTTCTGAAAGTGTTTCTTAGTTAGATTCTGAAGAAACTGCCTCTTCCAAACACCACTTCCCACCCCTCTTCTTGCCTTAAAGATGTACTCTGTAGATCCACAGGGCCATGTCCTGGGGACAAGAAAGGTAAGGTGGGGGAATTGCAGACTCTTTGTACTCAACTAAGAGAGAGTCCCATCTCTTATCATGGCAGGGTTCTTACTGTTCCGTGCAGGTCTGTGAGGTAGAGGGTAAGTTCAGTGGGGCTCCTTTGGCTTTTCCATCAGTGCCTTTGCTTGCCAGTTTCCTGAAGGGGAGTGGACAACCCACTGGCCCCTCAAGATGAGGAAGCCTGGGGGAAAGCACTTGCTTAGCATGGGCGAGGCTCTGGGTGCTGTCCCCAGCACTGCAAAAATAAATAAGTAAAAATTATGAAGAACATGACAATACTTACTTTTGGATTGCTGCTCTTCATTTTTGTTTTTATTTTGCAGGGGGGTGGGGGGTGGTGGTTGCTGCTGCTGTTTTTGAGATGGGATCTCACTGACCCCAAGCTTTCAATCCTCCTGCCTCAGCTTCTCAAGTACTGGCATTACAGGTACGTTGAACCATGCCTAGTAGATTGCTCTATTTTTTAAAACTATATTAATATACACGTGCTTTTTGAACTCACCCCCCTTTTTAACTAAGGTAATCTCACTGTTGCTCATTTCATATTGGAATTAGAATGTTTCCTGTTCTTTTTCTTTCACAGTTGTGATAGAATCCCATTACATTTTAACATCTGCACTGGGGAGGAAGGACCACAGGCCAGTGGCGTGGGTTGGATAGTGGCAGTTCTTAGTGGAGCATCTCTGCTACATATATCCTTAGTATCCTGAGATAAGCAAGATGATCAGCAGCTGAATCCCTTTGCAGGATTGCACTTGCTGCATTGGTTTTATTGGAGCACTTTAATCTGAGGGACTATATTGTAACTTGATTTATATAATTAGCTTTTAATAATCCACACCTATTTAATTTAATCACTTCTACAGTGCGGGGGACCACTGCAAACTTTTGAAATGACTTGTGTTTTTATAGTGCTATGAAATTTATTACATACTTATGAAGAAAACTGTATTGCTTGAAGTCAGGAAATGTACATGTATATATGTGTTCAGCATTGCGTGTTTTCTACTGGATATAAATGTATTTTTACTGTGATAACCCAAGTGCACTTGGCACGCTTCCTTAAGAGAGCCAGCCTCGAGAGCTGCCGTCATGAAGGATCTAGACATACCTGCTGCTTGCACCTCAGCTACGAAACTCAGTCAGCGCTGGAGAGGAATGTCTGGGCGAAGGAGTGACTTTCTGTACTCTGAAATGCCACTTGGGAACTCTTAAGAGAATGAAGGACAGTTTACTTCAGAGATATCTGGCTTCTGCCAGTAAGCATTCCATTTATAGCATTGCTGTGCCTCACAACGCTGTTAACACAGTGCTTGTGTATTTTAACAAGTGTCCTTGAAGACACAGTTGGGGACTGGGGAAGGAGGCTTGTCTAAGAAAAGCTTAGCTTGTACTAAGCCATTAGTGAAGGTTACTTACTTGTAGCACTGGAGCTCTTATGACTGTTACCTCAGGGCACCCATGGCTTGTAGCTACCACAGATGTGAACCTGAGGGGCCATGGAAGGAGCCACGCTCTTCAGAACAGAAAGGGCTCTTCCCTTGCCCTAGCCTGGATGCCTCAGAAGGACCAGCCAGGATGTTAGAGCACTGAAATAATATCAGTGAACTCCGATTGGAGGTGAGCTCTGTGAAGACATGTCAGTCCTTGGCCTGGTCATTCGATACCATCTCGGTCCTTGGCCTTTGTCAAATGGCCTGCCCTCCCCCTTTTATTCTGGGGTGCTAACTTACTGCAGTAGCAGAAGAAAGGAGCAGGCCGCTGTGCACGTGCACCTGCCTGGTAGACGAGCTGCGTGCTTGCAGCTTTCTGCCTGCGTGAGTCCAGGAGGTCAGAGAGGGGAACGGGTCCGCGCACCTTTGCCACATACTGGATTGAGGCCAGAGGTTTGATCCTCCTGTCTCCACCTCCCAAGAGCTGTTCACGTGCCTGACGTGCTGCCAAGCCTGAACTTGCTTTCTTTGTTTCTTTCTATTAATGTCTATTAAGGATCCCTCAAAGCTAAAAAATAAATTGCCTTGAATGGCAAACCTAATTTCCTAGTACCCATCCAACCCCGTGAGTTAGTAAATTGACTTCCCCCTCCCTCCAACTGAAAGCTCACCTGTTTTTTTTGTTGTTGTTTTTCGAGGTAGGGTCTCACTCTAGCCCAGACTGACCTGGAATTCACTATGGAGTCTCAGGGTGGCCTTGAACTCACAGCAATCCTCCTACCTCTGCCTCCCGAGTGCCTGGATTAAAGGCATGCGCCACCACACCTGGCTCACCTGTTTTTTTAATTACAGAATTACTATTACTATTTCCTCCTTCATTACTGTGGGGATTTTGAACTTTAAATATGGTTTTAAGAAGTATTCTTAGGATGGGGCATGTATCTCAGTTGGTAGTAGTTTGCATGAAGCACGTGAGTTCAGTTCCCAGGACCATGTAAGCTGGGCATGGTGGCATGCACTTGTAAACCCAGCACTTAGGAGGTGAAGGCAGGAGGATCAGAAACTTAGGACTATCCTCTTCTATATAGAAAATTCAAGGCCAGCTTGAAATTATGAAATCCTTACTCAAAAAAAAAAAAAAAACCACCTAAAATTTCCTATAACACTAAATAAAATGTTACTATCTTATAAAGACTGTGTCTGTACTGGAGTGGTACAAGTCTCTTCTGTCTTCCTGGAAAACTGCCTAGGGTGGCAGTGTCTCATAAGGCCCTCTCACTTGATAAGCCTTGCTGCTTGCACCATGATCCATGCCCAAGGATCTCAAGGCCCCTTCTACAGAGGACAAAACACCATGTGAATGCTCTATCCAAGTGGTAAAGCAACATCTTCTCCCTTTTAACGGGTGCCCTTGACTAAGCCCGTGGACAAAGGTGAGTTTCTTACCCTTAGACAGAGGTTTTCCCATGACTTCACTTTGAGACAAGAGTTGAATTCACAGTAGGTTCAGAGGCACACCATCTGAGAAACAGGCAGTCAACTTAACTATCCACTTTGGGTAGAAGTTAGAGGGCAGGTTAAGGAACCTTCTGCTCAGCTCAGCTTCCTTGGCTCAAAAAGAGCATCTACTGACCTCAGTCCAAGAGTTCTGGAAATGGGACAGATGCTGTTTCTCTTACAAAGGTCACATTGCAAAACATGTGAAGTGCTGAGTTGGGACCCAGAGATTCTGTTGGGGCATCGGGAACAAGAACATCCATGTTAAGGGCTCTGAAAACTTTTTCTCATCCACAGTCTCTTTTCTTCTCCCCCCCCCCCACTCCATTTTTGTAGTGCTATAATGGGATGCTTGGGTTCCAGGAAAGTCCTTAAACCCCAAACCCTAGTTTAGTTTATAATTTTAATCAAAGGATTAAATTTAAAAAGACTGAGAAGGTGGCTGGAGAGATGACTTAGTAGTTAAGGTGTTTGCCTGAAAAGCCGAAGGACCTTGGTTTGATTCCCCAGAACCCACATAAGCCAGATGCACAAGGTGCATGCGTCTGGAGTTTGTTTGCAGTGCCTCTGGCGTGCCCATTCTCTCTCTCTCAAATAAATAAATTTTAAAAATGGAAAAAAAGACTGAGAAAGATAATTACTAAATTATTACATTTATCAAGGTAAGTACACAGCCAAGGAAAGACACCCACATGGCTAGAGATACCTGTGTGGGGGCAGGCCCTAGGAAACCATGGGGAAAATAAAAGTTCAAGGAGCTCCTGCCATGTGGCAAGCTGGAGGGGGTAAGAAACCCACATGGAGGGTAAGGGCTAGGGGCCTCTCTCAGCTCAGCCCCGGCCCAGCTGAGGGAAAACTCATCCACAGAGAAGTTCCCAAGTGGTCAGGGAGCCTGCCCTCCCCTTGCAAAGGTATTTATAACCTTACAGTGGTGGACTGTCTTCCCTCAGGTAAACCCGAGGGCAGCTGGTTGGTTAGGGCTAGGGGCTGTCTCAGGAAGAGGCTAGCCCTGACACCTACTTCTGGGGGCTGAACAAGACCTCCCTCCCAGGAAGGGTCCTGGTTGTTTGTGGGAAAACAGGTCTAAGGAACTAGGTAAGAGATAAGTTGGATCATCTTTGATTTCTAGCAAGTGCAGAATTTCCTCCCTCTTACTTTCAAGGGTCCAGTCACGCTAACTGTATTCCCTCTCAGTACGGGAGAGGTGAACCCAGTGCCTCATCTACCTTAGGTGCCATATCCCCCACCCCCAAACAGCTTCTTAATAAAAATTTACAGCCCTCTAGCATTCTTTTTTTGGGGGTGGGGGGCAGGGACAGGTTCTAGAAAGTCTTCAAGAGATGTAAGCTTACACAAACAACTAGCCTTGTGAGATTTCTCTCACCTTGTTTGAAATTTCCTCATTGGTTCCTGCTACTTCTGCCAAACCCAGCCCTTAGGGGCCAGTCTGTGAGCTTCCAAACTCCAGCCCCACAAGGGACACAAATATCTTGAGTTCCTTCTTTAACTGGGATAAGATTAGCAGGAAGCTTTTAAAGTATTAAGAAAACAAAGGACTCTAGTTGTGACACATGCTGGTAGGAAATTGCTGATGAAGTGTAGGGAAGAGGATCAGGAGTTCGAGGCCAGCCAGTGCTACATAGAGAAAGAAAAGAAGGAAGAGAGAAGGAAAGTGGTTGTAGGGTGTATAACAGGAAATTTCCTAATCTGGAATTTTGAGCTTGAAAGGAATCAACCCCCAGGCTAAGTGGCTCACCGTTTATCTGCCCATCTCATCAAGAAGGCCTTGGGTCCTTCTTCGCTGACCTTGATCTAGTACACTGTGGAAGAGCAGTAAAAATGGAGCACACCTATAATCCCAGCAATCAGGAGGTGTCTAGGGTGGGATCAGAAGTTCAAGGTTACTTGGCTCCATGGCGCAGATTTGAGATGCGTCTGAGTTATGTGAGACCCTCACTCAAAAATTTAAAAAAAAAACAAAAACAGGTGTGGTGGGGCACACCCTTAATCCCAGCACTTGGGAGACAGAGGTAGGGGCATCAATGTGAGTTTGAGGCCACCCTGAAACTACTAGTGAATTCCAGGACAAGACCCTGTCTCAGAAAAAAACAATAACAACACTTAAAATTATTTTTATTTATTTATTTGAGAGTGACAGAAAGAGGCAGATAGATAGAGGATGGGTATGCCAGGGCCTGCAGCCACTGCAAACAAATTCAGATGCGTGTGCCATCTTGTGCATCTGGTTTATGTGGGTCCTGGTGAATCGAAACTCAAACCAGGGTCCTTAGGCTTCACAGGCAAGCACTTACCCAGTAGCCATCTCTCCAGTCCAAATAGCTTAATTTTATTTTTTGAGGCAAGCCCAACAAATTGGCCTTTTTTCTTTTTAAATGCAAGAGAGAGAGAGAGAGAGACAAAGAAAAAGAGTTGGCATGTCAGGGCCTCTAGCCACTGTAATTGAACTCCAGAAATGCTGAACATAGGTCCTTTGGCTTTGCAGGCAAGCACCTTAACCATAAAGCCATATCTCCAGTGCCAAAAAGTTAATTTTAAAAAATACTTTTTATTTGCAAGAAGAGAGTGGGTGTGCCAGGGCTTTCTAGCACTGCAAATGAACTCCAGATGCGTGTACCGGTGTGTGCATCTGGTTTTACATGGGTGGTGGGGAATCAAATTTGGGTCATTAGGCTTTGCATTTTTTTAAATTATTTATTTATTTATTTATTTATTTGAGAGCGACAGACACAGAGAGAAAGACAGGTAGGAGACAGAGAATGGGCGTGCCAGGGCTTCCAGCCTCTGCAAACGAACTCCAGACGCGTGCGCCCCCTTGTGCATCTGGCTAACGTGGGACCTGGGGAACCGAGCCTCGAACAGGGGTCCTTAGGCTTCACAGGCAAGCGCTTAACCGCTAAGCCATCTCTCCAGCCCAGCTTTGCATTTTCTTAAGGAAGAGAGGTAATTCAAATGTTCCCCAAAGTCCTATATATTAAAGGCTTCTTGCCATGGTATTATTGAAGTGACAGAACCTCTAGGAGAGAGATCTAGTGAAAATAATGTAGGCCAGTGTGGATGTACTCTTGAGGGTGCCACTAGAAACCCTACCCTTCTCTCTGTGTCCCGGCTACCTCAAGGGGAGGGGCTTTGCCCTACCACATGCTCCAGCCATGGTGTGCTGCCTCAGCACAAGCTCAGGAACATCAGAGCCCGTGAACTCAGACCGAAACTTCTGAAGCTATGTCTACCTTTAAGTTGATTACCCAGGTGTTTTATCCCTGCCAAGGCAATCTAACAGTCACACAGAACATCCTGTTTTGTTTTTTTTTTAATTTTTATTAAATATATTTGATTATAAAATATATCCCATGGTAATTCCCTCCCTCCCCACCCCCACACTTTCCCATTTGAAATTCCAGAACATCCTGTTTTGAATTTGCCTTTAGCTTGTTTGCAACAATCTAGACCCTTCAACGGAGACTGCTAAGTATTGAGAAGATAGTACCCCAACTAACGCCCTCAACACAGAAGAGCTGAGGTGTCTGTGAAGATGGCCTGTGTCCCTCTGGCTTAGGTTATGACAGACTGTTCTGGGCCAACAAGAGAACTTGGGGGAGGACACTCTGCCTTCCTTCCACCCGTGAACAAATTATCATTTACAAGGTTTTTCCCAGTCTTTCACCAACCTTTCAACCTGTGAGAGGCTTGAACAGAGGCTCTGGGACACAACTTATTGTGCAGAAAAATCCTTTATTAGCAGCTCAATGTGGTAAGGTTTAAGAAAGAGGAAAAAGGACTGCAGCTGCCAAGAACCCAGCCACTGCCAAAGCCTACCACAGCAGTGCCCGTCACTGGCGTGAGTGGGTGTGCAGGTGTTGGCAGCTGTAACTTGCCCTGTGTCACTGGCACAGCCAGGCAGGTGTATGAGAACTCCAGAATTAGGGAAGACAGATCTGAGCTGGGGAAAGAGGGAGACAAGAGGATGCCTGTGTAAGAACAGATGAGAGGCTGAGACAGGGACAGCACAGGGAGAGATGCAGAACATAGGCATGCACTTTCAAGAAAGGGGGCCAGGGCTGGAGGGGTGGCTTAGCGGTTAAGGCACTTGTCTGCAAAGCCAAAGAACCCAGGTTCGATTCCCCAGGACCCACATTAGCCAGATGCACAAAGGGATCGGAAAGGGAGAAAATGGCATCTGAGGAGCTTTCATTCCCTTGGGAAGGGGCCACTGCCCAGTGAGAGGAGGGCCTTGCGGAGGTGTCGGCTAGCACTCAGGTATTCTAATTTCCATACCTGGCAGCCTTCTTAGGTCTTAGCCTAACCCCTTTTTTTCCGGGGGGGGGGGGTAGCTCAGAGACTAACAGCCCTTAAGTTTTGCCCAAAGTCTGAACAAATGGATCCTGTGCCTGGGGCTTTGTTTCTAGTTCCTTCATTCCAGGATAGCGTGAGCTATCACTTCTGACTCAAACTGGCTGAGTTTGCTCTGCATCTCCCAAGACAAAAAAATATTTTTTGTTTATTTGTTTTTCAGTTTTTCAAGGTAGGGTCTCACTCTCTAGCTCAGGCTGACCTGGAATTCACTATGTAGTCTCAGGGTGGCCTTGAACTCTTGGCGATCCTCCTACCTCTGCTGGGATTAAAGGTGTGCGCCACCACGCCCAGCAAAAACCTCTTGAGAGTAAATGTCCGCAGCCTTCTGAGTCTCTATTATCTCACACAGAAACCTGTATCCTGAGTTTAGGAAAGAGTCACCTCAGTGTTGAGAAAAATCTGCTTCTGCCCTTGTATTTTAAGTGCTCCCTTCAGGCTAATCCTTCACTCCACAAGGAAGGCCTTCCCACTCACTAAGCACTAAACCACTATTTCTAATTCTTGGCAAGATAGATAGTGACAAGGATTAGATTTAGAACTTGCCTGGGTGTGGTGACACATGCTTTAATCTCAGCACTTGGGAGGCAGAGGTAGGGGGATCACCATGAGTTCTAGGCCACCCTGAGGCTACATAATGAATTTCAGGTCAGCCTGGACCAGAGACCCTACCTCGAAAAACAAAACAAAACAAAGATGATAATAATAAAATAAAAAAAGAAAAGGTATTAGAAATTTAGTTTGCCTAAGTCATACCTGAGAGCTAAGTAAGGAGTTAGCTGGGAATGGTAGCCTGGAACTCTAGTCACAGCTACTCAGCAAAAGCCCAATATTCCTGAGGCAAGAGGATTGCTTCAGCCCAGGCATTTGAGACCAGCTTAGGGAAAATATTGACACTGTCTCCCCCATCTCCTATTTTAAAAAGAAGCTAGTATTTAGCCTCCTAACCTACCTGACTTAGAGATCTAGAAAGGGGTCAGCAAACTATGGCTTTCCACCTGTGTTTGAATAGCTTTCAAGCTGAAGAAACTTGCACATTAATGAATAAAGATTAAAAATGAGCTGGGCATGGTGGTGCATACCTGTAATCCCAACACTTAGGAGGATTCCAGGGCAGTCTGGAACTACAGAGTGAGTTCCAGGTCAGCCTGGACTAAAGTGAGACCCTACCTTGAAAGAAAAACAAAAAATCAAAATGAGGGGCTAGAAAGCTGGGTAAGTGGTTAAGGTACTTGCTTACAAAGCCTGATGGCCTGAGTTCAATTCCCAAGTACCCACCTAAATCCAGATGTACAAACTGGTACATGTATCTGGAGTTCATTTTCATTGGCAGGAGGCCCAGGAATACCCATGCTCCTCCGCCTCTTTTTCCTCTCTCTCTCTTTTTCTAATTAAAAAAAAAAACTTTTCAAAAAAAATTAAAATGGGCTGGACATATGGCGTAATGGTTAAGGTGCTTGCCTAAGAAGCCTAAGAACCCAGGTTTGATTCTCCAGGTCCCACATAAGCCAGATGCACATGGTGGTGCATGTGTCTAGAGTTCATTTTCAGTGGCTAGACACCCTGGTGCGCCCATTCTCCCTCTCTCTCTCTCTTTCTCATACACACACACACTCTCTCTCTCATAAATAAATTTCAAAAATAGTTTAAAAAATCAAAATGATAGCTTTGTATAGCAAAAGAATTACATGGAATTCAAATTTCAGTGTCCATAGATCAAATTTTACTGGGGCATAGCCATGCTCATTTGTTTTTGTAATAGAATGCTCATATGTTATATACTGCCTGTGGTTATTCTGACTTTACAATAGCAGGTTCAGATAGTTATAGCACAGTCCTATTTGTCCTTGAAAAATAAAATATTTGCTGTCTGGCTTTTACAGAAAAAGTTTGCCAGCCTCTACTCTAGAATTATTTTAGGGGCAAGGAGATGCAGGAAAATGGAGTCTTCATAATTCAGCAGGCCAGATAATCCACAGGCCCCTGGAAAAAAGTTCCAGGTAAGGTGATTAGAATTCCTGGTCTGAGTCTTTTCAGGATCACATTGCTGGCAGAAATCACCTGACCAAGAGCAGCTTGTGGGGGAAAAAATACTTATCTTGGCTTACAGACTTAAGGGGAAGCTCCATGATGGCAGGGGGAAATGATGGCATGAAAAGAGGATAGACATCACCCCCTGGCCAACATTAGGTGGACAACAGGAAGAGGAGAGTGTGTCAAACACTGACAAGGGGAAACTGGGAAACAAGCCCACTCCCAACAATACACTGCCTCCATGAGGTGTTAATTCCCAAATCTCCATCAGCTGGCATTCAGAATACCTAAGTTTATAGGGGAAATCTGAATCAAGCAACCACATCCTGCTCCTAGCCCCCATAAACTGATAACTGTACATGATATAAAATACAATGCATTCAGTCTAACTTTAAAAGTCCCCATAGTTTTATCAATGTTCAAATTATGTTCAAACATCCCCATAATTCAAGGTCTTTAAAAAAAAATTATTTATTTGCAAGCAGAGAGAGAGAACAGACACAGAGAGAGGATGGGCGAGCCAGGGCCTCTAGCCACTGCAAACGAACTCCAGACGCGTGTACCACTTGTACATCTGGCTTACATGGGTACTGGGTAATTGAGCCTGGGTCCTTTGGCTTTGTAGACAAACGCCTTAACCACTAAGCCATCTCTCCAGCCCCAATCCAAGGTCTTTTAATTGAGTCATAATACAAAAAAAGGAAAAAAAAAACATAATGGCAAAGAATAAACATTCACACTGCATCCCTGACAATGAAAACCTACAACCAGGGTAGTCATGAGCCCTAGAGGTGCAACGTCTGCTGGTACCTGCCTAAGTGCATATACTGTGCTCACCAAATTGCCCAGTAAGCACTTCTCTTAATGTTCACACTTATATATTAATGCTACTCTCATTTTTGGTTAGCGAAACTTCTCTTTTCAGATGGCAATGACCTTGGGTTGACTCAGAAGGTACCATGATGCTGAGAAGAAGTGACAGAGGAGTGCTCAACACTGCAGTATCTCTATCACATCTTTCAAGGCTCAGGGTCCATTGTGAAACAGGTGGTGGAAAGAATGTAAGAGCCAAAGGAAGGGTAGGACTCCTTACAATGTGCTCCTCCAGACACAGAATGGCCTGGATATCCATGACCTTGCAGTACCTGACACTACCTACACAAGACCATCATAATAAGAAGAAAAGATCATGCCATCAAAGTAAAAGACTGATTGAAAGTGGGAAGGGATATGATGGAGAGTGGAGTTTCAAAGGGGCAAGTGGGGGGAGGGAGAGAATTACCATGGGTTATTGTCTACAATTTTTGAAATTGTCAATAAAAAATAAGTTAAAAGAGAGAGCGCTCCAGGCATGGTGGTTCATGTCTTTAATCCCAGCACTTGTTAGACAGAGGTAGGAGGATTGCTGTGAGGTCAAGGCTAGCCTGAGACTACACAGGAAATACCAGGTCAGCCTGGGCTAGGGCAAGGCTCTACGTGAAAAAAGAAAAAATCAAAAAGAGAGGAGGAAAAAAATAACAGATGCTTTTGTGCTAGGTAATCAAGAAATTGAACATAGGGGGCTAGGGACCTGGCTCTGCTAGTAAATTGCTTACCATGCAAGTGTAAGGATCTGAGTTCAGATGCTCAGGACCCACTTAAATGCCAGGCCTGGTGGCACGTGTCTGTAACCACAGTGCTCAGAAAGTGGAAAGACAGCTAAACTAACCCAGTAAAGGAGCTCTGGGATCAATAAGAGACCCAATATATAAGGCAGGAAGATAGAGGAAGAGACTGAACATTGACCTCTGGCCTCCACATGCCCATGTACACAGTGCTTGCTTGCATGCCTACATACATGGATGCTCGTGCATACACGTGCAAAAAAACTGAACATTCATCATCAGCTCAGGATACTGAGGGGCATAATAAATACAAAATGAAAACTGAACATGAGGATAGTCTGAGGTGTAGGAATTTCTGTGGCCCAGAACTAAGGGAGGAGGGGCTTCAGGGGTACTTGTGAACCCAGAAGAAGCACATGTGAACCAGAGGCACTGCTGAGCAGACAATTCTTGTAAGGCACAGCATTTCTTTCTAATTAAAATTATATAGAAGAAGGGTTGCTGAAGCAAGGAAGACCAATGGTCGGTTATAGCCCTGCTCTCCACTGTGATCCAGTGAACTTACAGTCTCTTTAAAGGCAGAGGGAGACCTCTTGTATCTCACTTCTCATCATACCTCCTTCAGAAAAGAGACAGCCCTGCCTAATCAAATTCTCCCTCTCTCCTTGCAAGTAAATAAAAAAATAGTTTAATAAATCTTGATTATTGGGCTAGAGAGGTGGTTTAACAGTTCAGGTACTTGCCTGAGAACTCAGGGTCGATTTCCCAGTACCCACAAACACCACATGTACAGGGTGGCACATATGTCTGGAGTTCGTTTGCAGTGGGTAGAGGCTCTGGCATACCCATTCTCTCTCTCACCCCGCTTTCTGCCAAAATCAATCTCTCTCTCTCTAATGAAAAAACAAAATAAAAACTTTAAAAAAATCTTGATTGTTGCCAAGCATAGTAGTGTACACGTGTCCCATTTTCTCTTTTAAAATATTTTATTTTTATTTATTTGAGAGAGGGAAAGGGGGAGAGAGAGAATGGGTGCACCAGGCCTTCCAGCCACTGCAAACAAACTCGAGACACTTTGTGCATCTGGCTTATGTGGGTCCTGGGGAATTAAAGCAAGGTCCCTTGGCTTTGCAGGCAAGCACCTTAACCACTAAGCCATCTCTCCAGCCCCTTGTTCCACATTTTTGATGACCAGGAGGGTCCCTTGAACTCAGGAGTTTGGAGCCAGCATGACAACATAGCACAATAGGTTTGTTTTGCTTTGTTTTGTTTTTGGTGGTGCCAGGCCTTGGGCTACTTAAGCAGATGTTCTACCACTGAGCTATACCCCATCCCTAAAAAATTTACTCTTAGTGAGTACAATTAGAACTTTTTATATGAAAATATCATCTTTGTTGGATATGGTGGTACCCACCTCAAATCACAGAACTTAAAAAAATTTTTATTTTTATTTGTTTATTTGAGAGAGAGCGAGAAGGAGAGAGAAAGAGGCAGATAGAGAATGGCATTCAGTCGAAGAGGTGGCGGAAAGAATGTGAGAGCCAAAGGAAGGGTAGGACTCCTTACAACGTGCTCCCTCCAGACATAAAATGGCCTGGATATCCATGACCTCACAGTGCCTGACACTACCTACACAAGACCATCATGAGAGGAGGAAAAGATCATGACATCAAAATAAAAGAGAGACTGATTGAGATGGGGAGGGGATATGACGGAGAATGGAATTTCAAAGGAGAAAGTGGGGGAGAGGAGAGGGAAGGTATTACCATGGGATACTTTCTATAATCATGGAAAATGTTAATAAAAATTGAGAAAAAATAAAAAATATTTTCGGGGCTGGAGAGATGGCTTAGCGGTTAAGCGCTTGCCTGTGAAGCCTAAGGACCCCGGTTCGAGGCTCGGTTCCCCAGGTCCCACGTTAGCCAGATGCACAAGGGGGCGCACGCATCTGGAGTTCGTTTGCAGAGGCTGGAAGCCCTGGCGCGCCCATTCTCTCTCTCTCCCTCTACCTGTCTTTCTCTCTGTGTCTGTCGCTCTCAAATAAATAAATAAAAACTTAAAAAAAAAATATTTTCGGAAGCCAAAAAAAAGAATGGCATTCAGGGCCTCCAGCTACTGCAAATAAACTCCAGATGCATGTGTCCCCTTGTGCATCTGGCTTATGTGGGTCCTGGGTAGTTGAACCTAGGTCTTTTGGCTTAGCAGGCAAACGCCTTAATGGCTAAGCCATCTCTCCAGCCCCACTTTCCATTTTTTAAAGATTTTTATTTATTTATTTATTTATTTATTTATTTATTTATTTATTTATTTATATATTTGCAAGCAGAGAGAGTATGGTGCACCAGAGTCTCTAGCCACTGCAAATAAACTCTTTTATTTCTTAATTTTTTTAAAAATTTATTTGAGAGCGACAGACACAGAGAAAGGCAGATAGAGGAAGAGAGAGAGAATGGGCGCGCCAGGGCTTCCAGCCTCTGCAAACAAACTCCAGACGTGTGCGCCCCCTTGTGCATCTGGCTAACATGGGACCTGGGGAACCGAGCCTCGAACCGGGCTCCTTAGGCTTCACAGGCAAGCGCTTAACCACTAAGCCATCTCTCCAGCCCCACTGCAAATAAACTCTTGATGCATGCACCACTTTGTGCATCTGGATTTACATGGGGAGTTGAACTCGGGTCATTAGGTTTTGCAGGCAAGTGCCTTAACCACTGAGAAATCTCTCCAGCCATAAGCCCAGCACTTTCGGAGTGAATGTAAGAAGATCAGGAGCTTAAGATTATCCTCAGGAAGCAAGTTCATGGCCGACCTCATGGACCCCTCTTCTCTCTGAGGAGAAATTTCCCTTCAGTTGTGTAGTCATTGGTAAATTGCCCATGCTTAGGTAGGCAGCCCTAATTACACTCCTTGGATCACACATACACACACACACACACACGCGCGCGCGCGCGCACACACACACACACACACACACACACACACACACCATGAAAGTAGAAGAGGGTGTAGTTGAGAGTAGGAAGAGGATCAACAGGAGTGGGAGGAGGATAAAGGAGATTAATGGGGTTAAATATGAGCAAAATACTTTATATAGATGTATGAACTTATCAAATGAATAAATGAATAAACCCAAACACAAGACACACTCCTTGTGGTCATTTAATTTATATTAAAATGTATATGTCATACACAATATATCTTTTTTTGTTTGTTTGTTTGTTTTTGTTTTTCGGGGCCGGGTCTCACTCTAGTCCAGGCTGACCTAGAATTCACTATGTAGTTTCAGGGTGACTTCGAACTCATGATAATCCTCCTACCTCTGCCTCCCAAGTGCTGGAATTAAAGGTGTGCACCACCATACTCAGCCAACATATCCTAATCTGTGCTATTATTACAGAATACTCAAGAGTAGGTAATTTATAAAGAACAGGAACTTCTTTTCTTTTTTTGTTAAAAATATTTTTTATTATTTCTGAACACACACACAGAGAAAGAGAGAGAGAGAGAGAATATGAGTGTACCAGGGCCTCCTGCTGCTGCAAATTCCAGATGCATGCTCCACTTTGTGCTTCTGGCTTTACATGGGTACTTGGAGAATCAAACCTGGACCAGCAGGCTTCACAAACACTTTTAACCACGAAACCATCTCCCCAGACCTCTTTTTTTGTTTTTAGCCCAGGATGTCCTAGAACTTACTATATAGCCCAGGTTGGCCTTAAACTCCAGACCAGCCTGAGGCAGAGTGAGAACCCTACCTTGGAAACAAAACACCATAGCACAAGCCAGGGTGGTGGCTCATGCCTATAATCCCATCATGAGTTTGAGGCCAGCCTGGCCTACAGAGTGAGTTCCAGATCAGTTTGGGCTAGAGTGAGACCCTGCCTTAAAACAAAAAAACAACAAAAAGACCATGGCAGGGGCTGGAGAGATGGAAGGTTCAGTGGTGAAAAGCACTTGCTTGAAAGTCTGCGAGCCCAGGTCCAAATTTCCAGTGCCTACATAAAGTCATATGCACAAAGTGATGCATGTGTCTGGAGTTCATCTGCAGTGGCAGGAGGCCCTACCATGCTCATATTCTTTCTCTCTCTGTTAGTAAATATTATTTATTTATTTATTTATTTAAATATTTTTTGTTCATTATTTATTTATTTATTTATTTGAGAGCAACAGACACAGAGAGAATGACAGATAGAGGGGGAGAGAGAGAATGGGTGCGCCAGGGCCTCTAGCCACTGCAAATGAACTTCAGACGCATACGCTCCCTTGTGCATCTGGCTAACGTGGGACCTGGGGAACTGAGCCTTGAACCGGGGTCCTTAGGCTTCACAGGCAAGCACTTAACCACTAAGCCATCTCTCCAGCCCTATTTATTTATTTTTGACGTTCTAATTTATATTTTATTGCATTATGAAAATAATACATTTATTTGGCAAAGCAACTAGACTCCAAATTCAAATAAAAGAAAATTCTGTAGTGTACGGATTATTTTAAAATGAAATAGATGTATTCTAACCAATACATACTAGCATCTTTATTAGACCAATAACCCATTAAGCTAATTTTAATAATTCCATATGAAATTACAAGGTGTTTTTGAATTCATCCTTTAGTGATTAGAACAAATCTCAAGAACTGACCTTCATTTTGTCAAAATGAGTATTGTTAAAAAATTCCTGGAATGGAGTTTCAAAGGGGAAAGTGGGGGAAGGGAGGGTATTACCATGGAGTATTTTTTACAATCATGGAAGTTGTTAATAAAAATTTGAAAATAAATAAATAAAAATTTCTGTTCAGCTGGGCATGGTGGCTCACACCTTTAATCCCAGCACTTGGGAGGCAGAGGTAAGAGAATTGCCGTGAGTTCAAGGCCACCCTGAGACTACATAGTGAGTTCCATGTCGGCCTGGGCTAGAGCAAAACCCTACCTCGAAAAACAAAAAAAAGAAAGAAAGAAAGAAAATTCCTGTTCAGAGGACAATTTGAAATACTACCAGAAATTACTTCCTTTGGTTCTATAAGTTGCATTTTCATCCTTAGCACATTACATTTTTCATCAACAAACACTGCAGCAGCATTAGGCTCTGCCCAAGTATTTTTAAGTAAACTCATGTATTACATTTGTTGAAAAACTGTTTTTACAAATGCAAAAATGCATTTAGTACATGCCTATCTACACCAGCAAAATAAAAATCTCTGGATCTCAATGCCACTTTCTGATGGGAGATTCCTGGGATACCTTTCCAAATCCTAATGGTCATGGTAGCCTGATTGGAATTGTCACCTTGGCCACACGTTTGAAAGGTACAGTTGTGAGGAACGCTAAGTGGGTTAAACTCAATACCTAAAATACCATTTTCACTACTTGTTTTTGTTCCACCACATTTTCAGAACTAGTTTTCGAAAATGTGTGAGGGTTTGTTTTCACTTTTTAAAAGGGAAAAGTGCTAAAAACGCATTTACGATTTCCTCCTTGGCATCAGATTCCATCTCATTTCAGAAGATGGCCATCTGCTGAGTCTAAGGACCAAGAAGTAGCTGGGCATGGTGGCACACGTCTTTAATCCCAGCACTTGGGAGGCAGAGGTAGGATACCACGAGTTCAAGGCCACCCTGAGACTATATAGTGAATTC
This sequence comes from Jaculus jaculus, assembly GCF_020740685.1. NCBI lineage: Eukaryota > Metazoa > Chordata > Mammalia > Rodentia > Dipodidae > Jaculus > Jaculus jaculus. Next base: position 22,934,844 of record NC_059113.1, read on the forward strand.
CAGGTCAGCCTGAGCTACAGTGAGACCCTACCTCGAAAAAATGAGAAAAAAAAAAAAAAAAGGACCAAGAAGTAATCACTAACATCCTGACTCCCTTTTATCTTATACTGGGACTTTGCTGGGCAGGTTTAGGGAACTAAGTCTGACGTGAGCCTTTTCAACATCACCAGTGAATAAATATTATATTTTAAAAACAGATCATAGAACATTTCTACTTTGTAACTTGGTTTCTGTAATAGCCTCAGTGGAGGCAAAATTTTTCTAAAGATTCTTTGATCTATACCAAGCTAATAACTCTGGAGTCAGAATTTTGGATGGTCTTAAAGGTCAAAGTTTTATTTAATTAATTAAGTTATTCATTATTATTATTGCTATTATTTCGGTGTTTTCAGACAGTCTCATATAGGGCAGGTTGGCCTGTAACTTCTAATCCTTCTGCCTCCACCTTTCGAGTTCTGGGATTACAAGTATGTACCATCATGCCCAATTTAGAGCTCAAGGTTTTCATTACAGAAAAATCTGCTAGGATCCCCCACTTTGCCAAAAGCCTCACTACTCTTTATTCTTTCATCCAAAGATGTCAGGTGTCTGAAGGCATCTACATTTGCCACAACAGATTTCAATTAAGCTCCCTCATTTTATTTATTTACTTATTTATTTAAGCTCCCTCATTTTAAAGTTAAGAAAAACCGCCTTCAAAGAGAGGAAACAACTTGCTGGGGAAGCAGCTCTGGTAATAACAATTTACTGCCCTCTTGCCTCTGAGTGATGTACTTTCTTTTTTTTTTTTTTTGGTTTTTCGAGGTAGGGTCTCACTCTGGTCCAGGCTGACCTGGAATTAACTCTGTAGTCTCGCGGTGGCCTTGAACTCAAGGCGATTCTCCTACCTCTGCCTCCCAAGTGCTGGGATTAAAGGCGTGCACCACCATGCCTGGCCTGAGTGATGTACTTTCTATTGTGGCTAAATCAACATTCTTTACTGGGGTGGGGGGGAGAACTGGGAACCAATTCTTTAGCTTTTTTTTTTTTTTTTTTTTTTTTTGAGGTAGGGTCTCACTCTAGCCCAGGCTGACCTGGAATTCACTATGGAGTTTCAGGATGGCCTCGAATTTACGGCAATCCTCCTACCTCTGCCTCCCAAGTGCTGGGATTAAAGGCGTGCGCCACCACGCCCGGCTTCTTTAGCATTTTAAAAAGAGGATGGAAGGGCTGAAGATATAGCTCAGTGGTTAAAGGCACTTGCTTGTAATCTCTGGTGGCCAGGGTTTGAATCCCCAGTACCCACATAATGCCAGATGCACAGGATGACTCATGCATCTGGAGTTCATTTGCAATGGAAGGAGGCCCTGGCATATTCAGTCATTCTTTCTGTACTTGCAAATAAAAATTTTTATACCGGGCATGGTGGTGCATGCCTTTAATCTCAGCATTCGGGAGGCGGAGGTAGGAGGATCCACTGTGAGTCCTAGGCCCTGGGACTGAGTGAGTTCCAAGTCAGCCTGGGATAGAGTGAGAATCTACCTCGAAAAAAACAAACAATAACAAAAGAAGAGGATGGACCAGGCAAAGAAACATATGCCTTGTGATCTCATCACTAAGAAGGCAGAGGCAAGGCCTGGCGTGGTGGCGCACACCTTTAATCCCAGCACCCGGGAGGCAGAGGTAGGAGGATTGCCGTGAGTTCAAGGCCACCCTGAGACTTTATAGTGAATTCCAGGTCAGCCTGGGCTAGAGTGAGACCGTACCTCGAAAAACCAAAATAGAAAAAAGGAAGAAGAAGAAAAAGACGGCAGAGACAGAAAGATTAGGAATTCTAGGCCAGCCTGGGCTACAAACCAATAAGCTGTAACATACACACACACACACACACACACACACACACACACACACACACACACACACACACACAAACACATACATCACCAATTTATTCCTGTCTGTGATATGTGTCCATTTAGGTGGAAAGAAGACCGAAATTCAACTCCCAGTATGGTCTGAGGCAGGAGACAACCTGAAACTCAGTTCAGGCCGGAACCTCTCTTCCTAGCGCTTGTTTCTACTCGAGCCTGTAAGAGAAGATCACACGGCACGCAGCCGCGCGGCGGACGCAACCACTTAAAAGCGCCGGTTGTCCAGCTGGCCGGAAGAGCGAGAGGTGCATGCCTTATAGAGGTCCCTCCTAGTTCCTGCTACGGCTGCGCTGCGTTTTTAGGAGTGGGCTCCCGAAGGCTACGACGGCGCTGGGTAAATGGTGAGATGCCGGGCGGAAGCTGCCCCGACTGTGGCTCTTCCGAGCTCGTGGAAGACTCGCACTATTCTCAGAACCAGCTGGTGTGCTCGGACTGCGGCTGCGTGGTCACCGAAGGGGTCCTTACCACCACCTTCAGTGACGAGGGCAACCTCAGAGGTAACCTGTGTCTGCCCTTTCTCGCTGCTTAAAACTAGATTCCTCTCGCTGGTTTTCCTGCTCAAGCGCACAGTTAAATATGGAAGGATCCCGCCTAAAGTAAACAAATGAGGTCGCGGACTACCGTTCATTCGGTTTCCCCAGTGCTTAGTGCGGTGGCTGGCATATAGTAAGTGGTCAGTAAGTGAAGCAGAAATTGTTCCCCTCATATTGCTCGGGCTGGCCAGTGTTGAGGAATTGTGGGTTCTTTAGGATTATAATACCAGTATCCAAAGTGTTTAGCCTGGCAAGACAACAACAAAACTCACTCTTTTTTCCTGCACTGTCCCCTAGCCCCTGACCAGTTGTACAGGAGAAGATTGGAGTAATTGGAACTTCTTTAGTGCAATCCTGATCTTCCTCTGTAAATGTGTTGGCTATGGATAACCAGATGGGTGCTGGGGATGTAGCTCAGTGACCGTGCCTTTGCCCTTCATATTCAGTCCTTAGTACCAGAGGGGAGAGGAGAAGTGTGAGGAGAGAAGGCCTTTATAAGAATAGAGTATCATCTGTAAGATAGAGAGCAGGTGCGTACTAATACCTCTCCCTTTCTCTTTCTCTCTCCCAATGACTTGTGTGGTGGGAGGGCAAGGGGTTGAAGGATAAACGTTAAGTGTTCTGTTTGTTTATTATCTTACAGAAGTAACATATTCCCGAAGCACTGGGGAACATGAACAAGTTAGTCGCAGCCAGCAACGAGGTGAGAAGAAACTTTTTACTACACAGTGGCTTTAAGCAAAATTATGGGGGCTGGAGGGATGGCTCAGCAGTTCGAGGCACTTGCTCACAAAGCCTGACAGCCTGGGTTCAATTCCCCAGTACCTACATAAAGCCAGATGCACAAAGTACATGTGTCTGGAGTTCATTTACAGCAGCAAGAGGCCACAGCGTGCCCATTCTCTTTATAATAATGAATAAATAGAAATTTAAAGAATGAAAATTATGTTGACAGCCTAGTCCATTTGTGTGCTTTTCTTGTTCCAAGTATACTGGTTTAAGGTAGATTAGAAAAGATCAGTAATTAGAAATAAAGGCTAGAGGAGCTGCACATGGTGGTGCATACCTGTAATCCCAGCACTCAGGAGGTGTAGACAGGAGGGTGGAGTGTTTGAAACCAGTTTGTATGACTGAGTGGCCCTGTCTCAAAAACCAGAAAAAAGAGAAGTAAATGTTGGGAGATGGTTCTGATAGTTGTAGCAATTCAGTATAAGGTTTAGGTCTGCATAAAGTTTAAGGTAGCCTCAAAGAGCCTGGTGAGCTGGTAGAGTGTGTGTTTAGCTTATGTGAGGCCAGGGGTTCCATCTCCAATGCTAAATTAAAAAAAAAAAAATGGTTTCACCATGAAACAAATCAGTCCCCCAAAAAGTGGTGGGATGAATGTGACCTCTTTCTACAAATGCATCTTTAGAACAGCTATACTGGGGTTAGGTGTGTAGCTCAGTATTAAAAGAGCTTGCCTAGCGTGCCTGAGGACTTGAGTTGAGCCTTGGCACCACAAAAGAAGTGACTACACCAAAACGCCTGTTATACAGAGAAGCAAGTTATATGTCCATTTAATATCTGTGATAAATTCAGCAAAATACACATAAATCCTAGCAGAACTTGCTAGTAGCTATACTCTACTTCCTTTGACCCCTGTACTTGTGGTTTTTCCTAGGCCTTTGCCGAGTGAAAGACCTTTGTCGAGTTCTGAAGTTGCCACCTACATTTGAAGACACAGCAATTGCCTATTACCAGAAAGCATACCGGCTGTCGGGCATCCGTGCTGCTAGGCTGCAGAAGAAGGAAGTGCTGGTAGGATGCTGTGTTTTGATCACCTGCCGGCAGCATAACTGGCCCCTAACCATGGGAGCAATCTGCACCCTACTATATGCAGATCTGGATGTGTTTTCTGGCACCTACATGCAGATTGTGAAGCTGCTGGGGCTGGATGTGCCATCTCTGTGTTTGGCTGACTTGGTGAAGACCTACTGTAGCAGGTACCTGCCTAAGAGACACTGACATAGATGTATCCTGATAGGTGCATGCTTTCACCCGTGGCTGTTTTCTTATTTTCTTTTCTTTTTTTTGAGATCCTTCTACCTCTGCCTTTTCCCAGTGCTGGGATTAAAGGCATACGCCACCACACCCAACCTGTGGCTGGTTTCATCAGAGGATATGGGAGGAAAGCATTCTTCCTATCCTGTGCCTACCACTAACAAGGTTGACAACACTGTATGTTTCCAGAATGCTATGCTTTTCAAATTCCTTTTCCTTCACAGCACTGTGTGATATAGAAAATTAGCTGCCAACCTTAGCATAGGGCTGCTGAGATGCATGGCAGGAGCTGTGTGTCTTGCTGAGTGCAGCAGCCCTGCTTTAGCAGGATTACTTACAAATGGAGCTTAAAGGATATTAATTAATGGAAGAACAAGATTAAAAACTGGCCTTGAACTCCTGGTCTTGCTGCTTTCATCTGCCTAGTGCTGGGATTACAAGCAAGCACCACCATATATAGCCCAACTGGTATACTTAAAGAAATGCACTGGCTGGCCAGGTGTGGTATTATACACACCCTTAATCCCAGCACTAGGAAACCTGAGACAGGATGATCAGGAGTTGTAGGCCAGTGTGGGCTACATAGTGAGTCACTGTCGGAAAAAAAACCAACAATGATTGTTGAAGCTTGGTTACGGTGGACAAGGGCAAGTTTTCAGCTTTAATAAATGTGGAATAAGGAGCACTTATTCTACGTTCATTATCACCGCTGGCAGGGAGGTGCTCAGTGATGTTAGTACACTGCTGCTTGCTTCTGTCCTTCAAGCAAAACACCTGCCAGGTTTATCTCAATGCTTTGAACCTGCTCCCCAGTGAACTTGAGTGTCCCCAGGTTAGAACAACTTCCTCATGTATAGTGGGCTGCCCTTCCTCATCTTGCAATAGCAGCCTGTCATTGACCTGACTTTCCTTTTGGTTGTTCCAGCTTCAGACTGTTCCACGCTTCCCCGTCAGTGCCAGCCAAGTACATAGAAGACCAAGAGAAGATGCTTTCTCGAACCTTGCAGTTGGTGGAGCTGGCAAATGAGGCGTGGCTGGTGACCGGGCGGCATCCCTTGCCTGTTGTCACTGCAGCCACCTTCCTGGCGTGGCAGTCTCTGCGGCCTTCTGATCGACTAACATGTTCACTTGCTCGGTTCTGTAAATTGGCGAATGTGGACCTGCCCTACCCTGCTGTGTCCCGTCTCCAGGAACTACTGGGTATTCTGTTACAGATGGCTAAGCAGCTGGCCTGGTTGCAGGTTTTGAAACTCGATAAGCGGTCTGTAGTAAAGCACATTGGTGACCTGCTCAAGCACCGCCACATGCTGCTTCGCATGGCTTTTCGAGATGGAACTGCAGAACTGGAAACCCAGGAGAAGACACCGGAGCAAGGACGGGGAGAAGAGGTGGGGCTTGACTCCTTCAGTTTGCCCAAGGGGAAGCGACCAGCCAGTCCTTCCCTTCTCCTCCCACCCTGCATGTTGAAGTCCCCAAAGCAGGCACAGCCTACACCCCCTGTCTCCACAGTAACAGGAGATGAGGACATTTCTGATAGTGAAATAGAACAGTATTTGCGTACCCCTCAAGAAGTTAGGGACTTTGAGAAGGCCCGGGCTGCCATAAGTGTCCCCAGCCCTTCTTGATGCTCACTCATTAGGGGCATTTGGCTTAACTGCAGCTTGATAGGCCAGGGACTAAGTGTGTGTGGCCCTTTGGATATTGCTGTTCTTGTGTTAAGGAATCAGAAGTGGCCCTGCAGTCAGTTGGACCTAGGTCCTAAGGTAGAAATTGGGAGTGCAGGGAGCCTTGTTGGGAGGGTCCTGTCCCTTGGTGCGCGGGAGCAAGTTACCTGTCTGTATTCTGTACTAAGGCTTTCTTCCTAAGATTGCTGAGGGAAATGCAGGCACCTTTTGGCCTGGTTTAATTAAACATTGCCTAGGAAGCAGCTGGCATCCTAATGGTGCCAACCCACAGAAGAGCAGAAGCTGAGGAATTCTGGGCCCTTTGTTATAGGCACTAGCGAGTTTGTATCTTGCAATCCTCGACCTCATTAACAAAAGGAGCATTTGTGTGGACTAGTTACAGCTCGAAGGGCTTTAATTTTAATATATTAAAACAAGAGGCATCTGCTAGAAAAATTCTATTGTATAAAACCCAAGCTTTTAAAAACATGTTTTCTTTGGCACTTTTCATTCCCTCCCTCCCCTTTCCCCAGCGTATTGCAAAAAGCTCTCCAGTGCTAAGGCATTGGCAGGGTGTGTAAACAGCAGCCAGCATATGTGGAAAAATAATACAAAGCTTTTTCTTCTACTGTCGTCTTGTGCAGCAAGCATAAATAACAGGACCCATCTCAGGGAGCATGGGCTCCTCCCCTCCTTCATGTCCTCTCCACCGGACCAGACCTGGGTGACACTGAGGGAGGGTTCCCTGTGGCTCTTCACAAAGCCCAGGGTTCCCTGTACTTCCAGGTGGTCCTGTGCTAGAAGCCTGGTGATTGCACTGTCATTGGGGAAAAGTTGGACACTGCAATTTTAGAAGTAGTAAGGCCACAGACCCTCGAACAGCCAGGACCCTAGCTGCTGCCTCGGGGTTTGGTTCACTTCCGACTTGAAAAACTGACACTCTGGAGGTTCCTCCTTACTGTCGAGTTAGAAATCAGATTGGTATGGTTCCCATAAGGCCTACCGAGGCATTCCTTCCCCCAATGTCTTGGGAAGCTGGGACCAGATTTGTAATTGAACAGTGCTTGGACACCTACGGCCTGTGGCGGAGCTACTGTTAGCATTGCTTACAGGCTGAGCCTAAGCCAAGTACCCACTCCCTCCTTTGCTCAGGTCAACCCTACAGCGTGTTCCTTGGGCTCCGGCTTTCTTCTGAATACTGCTGTAGGGTTTGTACACCAACTCCACTGAGGATGTCTGCTCCCCTCCCAGAGGACTCCGCTTGCATAGTTAACCTGAAAAGCAGCACCTGCTACTCCCACCGGGCCTGGCACCTGGCTCATCTCCTAGGATGGCTCCCTGGGGTTAGGCCTGGGATCTAGGCAGTGAACTGGATTCTCGGGCTCCTCTCCTCACCTGTTTTCCTGAGCCCTCCTGGGGCTGGGCCTTTCCACTCCATTCACGGATCACCCCTGGCCGTCAAACCCAGTTTGAGCGATTTCTGAGATTGTCCCTACTGCAGAAGGGTGACCCTCCAGGCACGTGGCAAACATCCGCCTGTTCTTTCCCCAGCCTCAGGACTTAGAGCCGGTGAGCCCCGGAGCAGCCTGACATCAGCAAGGCCACCTCCAGCCAACTGACGTCCCACGAGACGTCTCTGATGGCCCGGGAGGAGCTGGGGTAACGAGTGCCCGGGCTGTCCTCGCCCTAGACGGTAGTCTCGCTTTTCCAGAGGCCAGTCTTCATAGAGCAGCCCCCCGCGGCCTCTGCCCCGGTCACGCCGGCGTCCTCATACCTTCCCCCCTTGGGGGCACCGTTGAGGCTGGCGGTGTTGAGCGGGTACGAGCGGCGCTTGCTCTCCTTCTCCAGCGCGCCGCCCCTGAGGTTGTCGCGGCTGGCGCTGCAGCGCGGCCCGGGCCGCCCGGCCTCGGGGAACGGGGCGGCGCTGGCGTCGCTGCCCTCCGACGGCGTGAGCACGGGCTCGCCGTCGAACGGGAGGCCGGCGCCGGGGCTGTTGCGGCTGCTGCCCAGGTAGCTGTCGGAGGGGCTGTGGCGCAGGCTGCCGCTCTCGCTGGACAGCAGCTCGGGCGCGCCGGCGGCCGCCCCCGCGCGCAGGGCCCGGAGCGGGCTCCTGCCGCCCGCCTCCCCGGCGCGGTGCCCCTTGGCCCGACCCTTGTGCGCGCGGCGCCCGTGGTGCAGGTTGTTGGCGTGGCGGGCGGCGAGGCTGCCCCGGGAGCCCGTGGAGTCCGGCTCTCCGTTCTCGCGGGCCGCCAGCCCGGCCTCGCACGCCTGGCTCTGGGCCAGCTGCAGGTTGGTGAGTTTGCAGGGGGCCCCGGGCGGCCCGCGGCCGCCGCCGCTGCCGCCGCCGGGGGAGGACGTGAGGGAGGCGGGCCCCTCGCCCGGCGCGGGGGAGCCGTCCTCCGAAGCCGGGGCCAGCGCCCGCGGCGGGGCTCGGGAGGCCGAGGCGGCCGGGGGACAGCAGGCGCGCCAGGAGGCGCGGACGTCCGTGCGCCGGGCGCAGTGGTGCGCGAAGACGAAGAGGCCCAGGGCCGAGGCGGCCGCCCCGTACAGGCAGCTGCAGACCACGCGGGGCAGCCAGCGCTGGGACACGGCCAGAGCCCCGCACGCCCACATGGCCAGGTACAGGAAGTGTGTGGTCACGAGCGCCCCCAGCTGCGCCCCCGGGGAATACAGACCGTCCCCGTCCTCCCGGGGCGCCGGCGTCCCCGTCCCAGCGCTGCCCGCGGCCAGAAGGGAACCCGAGTCACTCAGGAGGGCCCCGCCGCCCCGGAGCCTGGCGGGACTCCTCAGTTCTTCTCCTGGCTCCAGGGAAAGCCTGCTGTTGCCTCCCTTTGGGCACTGGGCCAGATGACTCCTTAAGTGCAGCCCCGAACACAGGAAGTAGATCCAGGTGACCGGCAGAATCAAGGCCACCGGGATGTAGAAAGCACCCAAGCTCGGACGCCACACCAGCCAGCAGCTGAGGGAAGACAGAGGCGGTGGATGAGGAAGGGGAGCTGCGGAGGGGACGGGTGATGGGTGAGACGGGATACGGGGAGTGGAGAGGCAGGGGCTGGCTCGGCATGCACGGGCTCCCTGGCAGTGCAAAGATTTGGGGCAGACCGACAGTGGCGATAGGTGCGGGAGGGAGGGGTGCTCACTAGGGACTGTGGTCCCGGTAGTTGTGGATGTTGACCGCAGCCGTGACGCCACAGATTATGAGGGGGATCCCTCCAGCAATCAAATAGAACCTGGGGAGTGTTGGGTTCGGAGGTCAGAGAGATGGGGCAATGGAAGTTAAGAACCAAGTGCTCAGAACCTTCCACTTGGTGTCGCTGTCCCTTCCTTTATTCTCTCAATCTGTTGGGAGTTTTTCCTTTTAAACCAGGGATGTACTAGGGCCCCAAAGAGCAGGGCTGCTCCCTCTAGACCTTGGCCAAGACAATTCCAAGGGTCAGGAGTCAGAACTGTTCTCTCCAGCCTTAAACCGTGCAGGACTCAGAGATGTCAGTTTTATTGGGATCCCTGCCCAGTGTCCTATGAAGTTACCACCTTCCCTATCCTTGTCATGCCTGAGAAGCCAGCACAGCGTACCCCACTCCAGGTCCTGTGTCACCTGGCTACAATGACAGCCTTGCCTCTTGTATTTGGAGAGTGAACTCCCCTCCAGAGAACCTGCGCCCACCCCCAGGAGCTTTGCTACACTTTCTATGAATCTCCTCCCATTACAAAGCTGACAATAAGAAAGCACTTACCGGAGCATGGGGCGGGGACCAGGTGGGGTGGCATCCCCTTCTTGTGGAGGGGGTGCCCTCCAGGTGAGCTCCTTGTGAAGGACGCGGGCCTTCACCCCCATCCAAAGCAGTGTGGACAACGAAGAGTAGTGTAGAGTGATGCCCACCTGCAGGGTCGAGGCACCGAGGCTTGGGGTCTGCACTGCTGACCGGGCCACCCTGGAACCTCAGCAGCGCGTAGGTTCCCATGCCTCCCTGTCTCCAGCCCCAACCCCAGCTCGCGCTCTCTACCCACCCCATCACCCAGGTGTTTGCCTTGCTCAGCCCTGCTGCTGTCCTCTCTGCCTCCACCCAGGGCTCCCTCCAACCACAGGAGTTCTCTGGGATCGGGCATTGCTGGTCGGCCAGCCCACGACCTCTCCATTGTCCTTTCCCCAGCCTCCACCTTTGAGGCTCCATCTCTCATTTTCTCAGACTTGGTTCTGACCACTTCCTGTTGCTTTCCACAGTACCCCCCCCCCAAGGCTGGCACAGAGAACAGTGGAGCTGGGGTCTTTTCCTATGGCCCTTTTTTCTTGCTGTCTACCCTCCTACTCTATGCCTAGACTGAAGTCCCTCATTTTGGAATCCCTAGCCCCTTCTTACCGCCTGGCAAACCATTTGGTAATTGGTGAGTGTGATGCCCCCAGCAAAGACAGCAGAGGTCATGGCCATGTGGAAACACAGATTCAGCAGCATGTGCCAGCCCTTGCGGGACACATGGATGGAGCTGCCCAGAAAGAGGCTTTCATTAATGGGATATCTAACTCAGTGTCAGGCCCACAGTATCTCCAGACCACTGGGTGAGCCGAAAGGACAAGGCAGATTATCTGGGGGCATGTGTGTGAATGTGATGAGGTCACATGAAGGCAGTCTTATCTTCCAAGATGTGTCCTCCAACCCCAGAGCCTTGGCAATTCATATGGACCTGACTGAGGAAGAAACTCCTGCCGGTCCGTGGTGAGACCTGGCTGCCTTCCTCCCTCGCCCTGCTTTCCCGGAGCGACTCCCACCTGTGGTTAAGGATGTAGGTGATGATGGTGGAGAAGAGGCAGAGCAGCAGTAAGGCTGTGCAGGGGTACACAACAGGATGCAGCCCAGCCCCGGAGCCCCCTGCCTCCCGGGAAAAAGCACTCAGCTCCTAGGAAAGAAGAGAGAAGAGGACTTAGCAGATTCGCCAGTTTCCCTCCTCCCGAGCTTTAGTTCTGTACCTGAGTGCTTAGACCATCCAGGCAAGCATGGATGGATGTGCCGGGATGACCACTCAGCAAGCCAACCTCAGGGGACACTGGCTGACAGTCCCCTGGCCTGTGCCCCTTCCTACTGTCCTTTCTGGAGACTTCTTTTCAATGCCCCGTGGTGAGGAGAAAAGGCTGTGCGGCAGTGCTACAGGTTTCCTCAGTATGGGCAAAAGTTGTTTGGGTAACGAATGGCATGAGGGTGGGGGAGGGGAGACGGGAAATATTCCAAGATTGCTTCTCCCCTTTATAAATCTGGGTCTCAGGCTGGGCATGGTGGTACACACTTGTAATCTCTGCACTTAGGAGGTAGAGACAGTAGGGTCAGGAGTTCAAGGTCATCCTCAGCATCCTCATGACCAACCAAGGCTACATGAGACCCCATCTCAAACACCAATAACACAAGCAAGGGTCTCAGGAGGTACAGGAGCGAATCAGTCATCTCTGCCTCCTAAAAGATGAAGAGGCATGCGAGGAGCCAGAGGGCCATTTCCCATCCTGACAGGAATGGAGATTAACAAAGCCGAAGTCCTTTCTGTATTTCTCTGTGGCCCCAAGTGATCAGAGTACCTCAGTCCCACTTCCCACACATTTTGTCCCCTTGCTTCTCCGCTCCCCATGAAACCCACCATGAGCACGGCCACATTGCCCAAGTGCTGGCAATGCAGGGAGCTGACATTGGGCTGGCTGGAGCGGAGCTGGCAGCCTTCAGAGCTCCAGCCCCCTGGCCCTTCCTGGTTCCACCAAGCTGCCATGGGGTCGGCCCCCTCAGCCCAGTGCCGTAGTGAAACAGCCACTGGCTCCGTCAGGTTTCCCACACCACAGCCACCTGCAGGGAGAGGGAAGTCCAAGTAGACACACCTGCCTAGCAGGGGGCTAAGCAGGGGCTGTTACACTGTTAGCCTGGGGTGGGGATGGAGTTGGACTTGGACATGGGAGGTCTAGACCTGGGACGACAGCCTGCTCTAATGTCCAATGAGAGGCGATGTGTGCTCTGAGAGAGGACTTGGGCTGCAGCGCTAACATAGAAAGAGAAAAAGGTCACCTCAGAAGGACAGACAGCACATCGGGAAGGAGGAATGGAGGGGCAAGAGAGTTTAAGAGAAGAATTAAGGACAGGTGGTAAGGGGAACATGCCTGTAACACGGGTCACATAGACCAACCCCGGAGACACACACACACCTCTGTCAACCCATGTGGCTACTAACACTGACTCTGCCCCTTCCTCAGGATACTTATCTTTCAGTTCTCAAGGAAGACCCCCCCCCTGGCCCCTAACTAGGTTCAGCTGAACCTCATAACTACCCTCGAGCAACTTGTACTGCTGCTTGCTTACAGTGACTTGTTCAGTCATCTCTGCAAATGTGTATGCTCTTCAAGGACAAGGACACAGCTCTCTGCATGGGTGTGTTTCACCCCAACACAGACTGGCACCTGCCAGATACTCAGCAAGTGTTTCCACCCAGATTGGAAAGAGGCTATTCTAGAAGAAGGAAGGTACTAGAAGGGAGTACTGACAGCAACACTTTCAGGTGCTGAGAAAGGCATGGCAACAGGTAGATGTTATGATGCGAAACCATAGAGGCTTGATGTGCATGGTGGCATTTTCAAATGAACCTAGTGTGGCAGTGTGAGATCCACTGAGGACAGCCTGGTGAACAGGCAGAGGCTGGAGAGTGGGAGGAGTCGTAGAAGACTGGCATGTGTGGGCGGCCGGAAGGAAGAGCTCTCCTTTCTGAGACAAGCAGCTGGGCCATGAGGCTGCAGGTGACCCCCAGTTGCTGTTTCCCCCACCCTACTCTTCACCGCCTCTGACTACATGCCAAAGCTCTTCTGCCTTATTAGGACACTTCTCACCAGGGCTGCCTGTCCAGCAGCCTGGTGAACCTCTGGCTAGGGTGGCCCTGAGGTGTTATTCAGGCTTTCCACAAGTCGGGGAAGCGGCGGTCCCTGTAGAACAAGGCATGGCCTTCAGGATTTTCTCCTTCTAACACTACAGGTAGTACCTAGCTATCAGGAGGCACCTATGGTGTTGCTTGTCTGCCTCGGGCCCATGTGTCAGTACAAGAAGTCTATAGGTTTTGAAATGAGCAGAGGGAAGGAGCTGAGGGTGTGTGCTTACAGCTTCCTTGAAATGGGATACACCTGGAATGTAAGAGTGTGTCCTCCTAAGCCTTTTCTCCATCAGACCCTTCCTTCACAGGTTGGACAGGCTGGGTGAGGGGCATGGGACAGAAATGTGCCGGGAGTTAGTCCCTTACTAGTTCCTGCAAAGATGACCGGAGTGGCCACGCCACGCCTCTTGCCAGGCCCAACTGCTCCAGAGCGGGAAGTGTTGCCATGGCTGCGGAAAAGGCGGCCATTTCGGAAGACCAGCAGCTGCAGGGTGCAATCTGGGGGGCCTGGGGGAGCCAGGGCAGCCGGAAGGGTTGAGAACAGGCTGGGAGGCAGCTGGATGGAGGCCAGGGCCACGCTGTTCTGAGGGGACACAGGAGCTCCTCAGAGACACTCGGCACCCCTGGGCTCTGATGTCTCCCGCAGCCTTCCTGTCTTCCTCTTCCCCACCTCCCACCTTTTACCACCTCTTATACCCACCTCTGCACCAGACAGCTGCATCCCTCAGCACCACCCTCCGCAGCTGCTGGTCTCCAGCCCCACACCTCCTCCCCCAGTGCCCACCTTGATGTGGAAGGAGGACAGCGAGATGTTGGGCCTCCCAGTGGTGCAGCGGAAGCGGAGCTGCTGGTCGGCCAGGGGCTCGGGCTCGGGCAAGGTGTTCTGGCCAGCGTTGCCCAGCGACGTCCCTGACGCTCCTACCTCCCTCCTCTGGAAGGCAGTGCAGGTCAGGCCCACATAGCTGTGCGGCTTGATGAGGTAGGCCTCCAAAGCCACGTTCCGTGAGTTCTAGGATGGGAAACTTGTCACCCCTGAGTTTCAGATATGGTGGCCTTCTGCCCAAGACCACACATTCCCTCTCTGCAGATCTGTTCCAGCTGAGTCCTCACCCTTTGTTCCTCACTGACTTTTCCAGGCATGGCCATTCTGACACAGGCCATGAGACCAATCACCCACACCACCCCCGGCCCCGCGGGCCTTCTTCCCCCAAGGGTCTGGCGTGCTCCCGCACTCGCTGTATCTGCTTATCTTACCTCTTAACAAGTGCTAATCCTGTTGCCCCATTTCAGCTGCCATGCAGGGTCCATGTCTCACCTCCCCTGTTTCTCCCAAGGTACCTAACACATGTTACAGAACGCTCCCATGATTGTTCTCTCCTCCAGCTTGGAAATGTCAGTGTCCCCTCAGTGAACTTCAGACACTCCTCAGTCTGTTTCAAGTTCTGAAAGCCCTGGGACCAAGCCTTCCTCTTCCTTGCACTCCTTCCCTGTGTGCACCTATTGGCTTCCATCAGGCTCAGCCTCCTACTCGGTTCCCCACCAGGCAGGCAGTCCTGCATAACTCTAGAATTGCTGGGACCCTTTCCTCTGCACTACCCTGATAGCTCACAACTCAGCCATGTCTGCTTCACTTGCCAGCTGGAGCCTGGTGACTGTATCTGGAAGAGGGCATCACTTCCCTTCTGTGCATTATGAAGGCTGGCCCCATTCTACTCTAAGGCACCCCATCCCCAGTCCTCAGCCCCTGAGAAGTCCCTCCCACGCCAACCTACAGTACCACAGAGATGTGCTGGGCATGGGGGCTGAGGGCAGCTCCCCCAATGCGCTCCAGGGCACCCACGATGCCACTGCAGGCCTTGTCCTCACGCTGGGCCAGCCACAGAAGGTGCTCATCCACCAGCATCAGGTTACTGGCCATGTCCACCATCACCTCCACCAGCTGTGGGGGTGGAGCAGGGCCATCACCGAGGGCAAAAGTGGGGTTTGCCACCTAGGACTGGGGCATGAGAGGCCTCAGCTGGTGGGAGGGTGGCATCCAGGAGCCCTGAAGGACAAATTCATTCTCACCTCTTTGATCTGGTCAACATAACCCAAAAATTTCTGGATCATCTGAGCCACATAGACTACATCCATCATGTCTGAGAAGCTGGCGGCCTCCGCGGTGTACACACGCAGCTGGTGGGCCAGGGTTAGTGCATTGGAGGCATTGATGGGCATCTGAGAGCACCAGGGGGAGAAAGACAAGGTCACTTGCTGGGTCTGTTAAGATTGAAGGCCACTTGGGCTGGAGAGATGGTTTTGTGGTTAAGGTGCTTGCCTGCAAAGTCAAAGATCCCAGGTTTGATCACCCAGGACCCAAGTAAGCCACATGTGCAAGGTGGCATATGCATCTGCAGTTCAGTTGCAATGGCTGGAGGCTCTTATATGCTCATGCTCTCTTTATCTGCCTCTTTCTCTCTCTTAAAAAAAAAAAAAAAAAAGACTGGAGGCTACAGCTGGGCGTGATGGCACAGGCCTTTAGTCCCACCACTAGAGAGGCAGAGGTAGGAGGATCACTGGGAGTTTGAGGCCATCCTGAGACTACGTAGTGAACTCCAGGTCAACCTGGGCTAGAGAGAGACCCTACCTTAAAAGAAAAAAAAATTAAAAAAAAAAAAAAGACAGGGCTTAGCAGTTAAGGCGCTTGCCTGCAAAGCCAAAGGACCCACGTAAGCCAGATGTACAAGGTGGCACATGCATCTGGAGTTCTTTTGCAGTGGCTGGAGGCTCTGGCATGCCCATTCTCTCTTTCTCTCTCTCTTTCTATCTGCCTCTCTCTCCCTCTCTCTCTCTCTCAAATAATTAAAAATAAAATATTACAAAAGACAAAGTTTGGAGGCCACACATGAGACCCTGATCATCACACTAGGTCACACAAGCATCTTCCACTGACCTAAGACAGTGGAAGTGACTCAGGGCACTGAATAAGGCAGGGAGTGGGGTGGAGGAGGCCTGGCCTCTAAGAGGGAGGTTGGAGAAGAGTGCCACAGAGAAGGTGCCAGCCCAGTGGTCCCACCTGTGCCCACCCTCTATGTTCACCCAAGGGCACAGGGGTTGGGTACCCATCCCTCATGGAGCACAAGGCTCCATCCCTGGCTACTCTAAAAGACCAAAGCACGAAGGGCAGCCCCTGCCCACCCCAGCTTACCAGCACAAAGGTGTAGAGCACCCTGGTGATGTCATTGGTGTACAGACAGTGGGAGTAGTCCCCTGGCTCCCAGCGGCCAGCTCGATCACAGCGGCGTGAGGCTCGGGTACCTGGGGCCCCTCTACTCAGGGGCACCGAGGTGAAGGGATACTGTAGGCAAGACTGGTAGGCTGTGATGCCCGCCAGTGTTCGGGGCCATCTGGAGGAAAGGTGGGAAGGTGTCATGACTCAGGCTCCTTAGGACAAATGCCTCTCCCCAGCCTTGGGATTATGCCAGTAGACCCTGAGGCGTGTGCTTCCACTATTGCTTTTCTGCTTGTCTTCCTGAGATGGAGTCTCGAGCTGAACCAGAAGTGGCTGTATTTTTGGTCACAGTGGCTGTCCAGCAAGCCCCAGGGGTGCTACTGTTTCTGGTTCTGATACAACTGGAGTGACAGGCACACATGACCACATGCAGCTTTTTACAGGAATGCTGGGGATCAAACTCAGTTCCTCTCAGGCCCTCATACTTGAGTGGCAAGCGCTCTTACCCATCTCCCCAGCCTCCATGTTCTGCTTTCTCTCAGTTTATTTGGGCAATGCTGTGGCAGGTGATATGGGAGTACAACTCAGAATTACGTACTTAAGTCCAACTTCTACCCTTTATTAGCCAGGTCCCCGTTCCTTTCTGAGCCTCTGTATTTTCAGCTGTACTGTGGGGAGAATAGTACCCCCCCCCCCTGCCCTGCCATACACAGGGTCTGTAGAATATTAAAATTTGACACTTATTTGTGGGGGGCCTTTGCAAACCAGTAGTGGACAAAAGCAATTAAAAGCCTTTGTTTGGGCTGGAGAGATGGCTTAGCGGTTAAGCGCTTGCCTGTGAAGCCTAAGGACCCCGGTTCGAGGCTCGGTTCCCCAGGTCCCACGTTAGCCAGATGCACAAGCGGGCGCACGCGTCTGGAGTTCGTTTGCAGAGGCTGGAGGCCCTGGCGCGCCCATTCTCTCTCCCTCTCCCTCTATCTGTCTTTCTCTCTGTGTCTGTCGCTCTCAAATAAATAAATAATTAATTAATTAAAAGCCTTTATTTTAGTTGTATGAAGATAAGGTCTCTAGAAATGCAACAGCAGGGCTTCGGGCTAAATGACAGGCTGGAGTGTCTGGGGCTCAAGGGAAGAGGTGAAGGTGGAATAGCTGGGCATTTGTGCTCACAAAGGATGCAGGGGTGGGAGCGGCCGGCCCTCTGCAAAGCAGGCTACCTAACCTGAAGTCCCCGCGACTGTTGGCCACGCGCTCAGCAGGGCAGTAGGAGGCGGACGTCTCCAGCACCACTATCTCCACCCTCCTGCTCGCGTTGCCCTGGACTGTGGACACAGAGCACTCCCACTCGCCGGAGGCCCACACGCCGATGTGAGACAGGGTCAGCTCGCTGCGGACGGGGGTGGGGGTTAGCAGCGGAGGTGGGGCAGGGCCCAGCCCTGCGGCCACTGCCCTCCCCTCCACGCCCTCGGCCCGCCCACCCACCTGTACCTGGTCCTGAGGCATCAGCTTCAGATCCTTTATTTTATTTTTGAGGGGGGGGGGCATTCTTTTCTTCAAGGTGGGGTTTCACTCTAGCTCAGGCTGACCTGGCATTCACTCTGTAGTCTCAGGGTGGCCTCAAATTCACAGTGACCCCTATCTTTGCCCCCCCCCCCCCAATGCCGGAATTAAAGGCATGCACCACCACACCCTGGCTCAGGTCCTTCCTTTAAATACACATTCCTCCCCTTTATCATTGAATGCCACTATAGGCATTGTAAAAATACTAACATTTCAAATGTCACTTTTCCCTATCAGGCATTTGTTTACTTTTGGGGGGTATTAATTTCTAACTTCTCTTTGTTTGTTTGGTTTTCAAGATAGGGTCTCACTCTAGCCCAGGCTGACCTGGAATTCACTGTGTAGTCTCAGGGTGGCCTTGAACTCATGGGGATTCTCCTACCTCTGCCTCCCAAGTGCTGGGATTAAAGGCATGAGCCTCCATGCCTGGCTAGACCATTTATTATTGCATACTAGCTTTCCATAAACAGAGACGGAAAGAGATTTTGTCAGGAGCATGTCCACAGGGTGATAGAAACCGTGGCTGTCCTTCCCTATCCCCTGGGCTAAGAGAGGATGCAGGAAGCAGGGCCTTTACCTGGTGATAAAGGTGCAGTCATGAATGAGACTCTCAGCCAGGATGATGCCTGCCTGCTCATCACCCTCTACGGGTGCCCCATTGTGGTACCAGTGGATGTGGGTGTCGTTGCCCAGGTAGCCGGCAGAGCATTGGAAGGGCAGCCGATCACCCTGGAACACCACTTGGCGCAAGGATGGGATGAGGTGGTGTGTGTGCAGCTCCAGAGTCCCCTCTGTGGACGAGACACCAATGGTGAGGCCTGAATGCACAGATATGTGAGCCTCTGTGTGTGAATGGGACT
The DNA here is from genome assembly GCF_020740685.1 of Jaculus jaculus. Taxonomy (NCBI): domain Eukaryota; kingdom Metazoa; phylum Chordata; class Mammalia; order Rodentia; family Dipodidae; genus Jaculus; species Jaculus jaculus. Next base: position 22,953,504 of record NC_059113.1, read on the forward strand.
GACCCACTGTCTGTAGCCTGCTCTGGCTAGGAAGGAAAGGGGTCAGGGGAAAGTCTGCTAGATAAGAGCAAGGGAGAGGAGCAGATGAAGGCGTTATCCGGGGTGTGAGACAAGATGAAAACATAAACAGGCAAGCTTTCCCCAAAGAGGGTCACCCACTGGGGGATTAGAGAAAGGGTTGCCTCAGGGCATGCTCATTACACAGCCACACACAGGACCCAGAGAGTCTTAGGCCACTGGACTGTAGGTGGAGGGATGGATCTCTTTGCCTGGGACCTGAGGTTGGGGATGGTCCCTGAGGGTTGTTCAGGCTGAAGGTTTGCTCACCACAACGGAGCTGAGCCTCCTGGAGGCTACCCAGGGCCTGGGCATGCAGGGTGCTGGGATAGGCACAGAGTGTGCGTTCAGATAGCTGCAGGGAATGATTCCGGGCCCAAGGCAGCAGCCAGCGCAGATGGCAGTCACAAGTCAGGAACTCGGTGCCAAAGTCCCTGCAAGGGCACAGTGTGGGCTGGGAGTGAGGCAGGCAACAGCTAGAAAAGACAACCTTTTGTACATGTGTACCCTACTGACCAGGACATGGTCAATCTAGGGCATTTCTGATGGTCTGCCTACTCAACAGGCTGTCTGGGATGGGCTTGGCAGTGCCACAGTCATGCCAGAAGTACCCACACATTTAGACCCAGTCAACTGGATGAGTAGAAGCTTAGGGATTGAGAAGAGGCTGGATCTGAGATGTTCATTAGAAATAAAGGTGGGCTAGGTGGATGGGCTTCAGATCCCTCAGGCCCAGCATGCTTAGGGGTGTCCCTCTTGGGCAAAGGATCAGAACAGGGCTTTGGTCCTGGTCAAGGGAAGATACTCACACCACCTTAAGGGCTAGCAGCTCGTCAAAAACCCCAGGCTGCAGACTGGAGAAGATGTTTCCAGATATGTTTCTGCAGGGGGATGGGAGAGATGGGCTCTTAGGGTCTCTCTAGGCCAGAGGTGTGGGGAATGGAAGAAAAGGAGACAGGAATCAGTGGAGGTACACCACCACCTTCTTCCTCCCAAGCACTTCCCTTTCTCCTTCCCCCTTCTTCCCACCTTAGGCCCATCACTCACAGTCTGAGCAATCTGGGAAGGCCTTGGAAGGTCTCAGAGGAGAGACAGCCAATCCGGTTATTAGAGAGATCTCTAGAGAGAGAGACACATTCAGCAAGTTGGGTACCCAGCAGGTGATGGATCCACTTGGGAGAGACACATGTGTGGCTGGAACTATGTTGGGGGTGGGCTTGGGGTTGAGATGAGATAGCGGGAGAGTAAGATGGGCAATTCATAGGATTTAGGAGTTTCTCTGGTGAGAAGGAGAGAACCGGAAGGCTCCAGGTTGCATAATTTGGGGCTCAGGACATGCCACTCACAAGCGCTTCAGCTCCCCCAAGCCCAGGAAGGCTCCAGGCTGCACAGTGCTGATGACATTGTTCCTCAAGTCCCTGTGGGAGACAACAGGAAAGCCTTTACACCTCTCCCAGTCTGGGGACCGCTCTGCTTCCAGGGCAGGGCATCTACTGTCACCACAGGTGCTGGCCTTTAGTGGGACTTAATTGCCTTCTGAAATTCAGCCCTTCTCAACACTGGTTGAGAGGCTAGGTTAAGGACAGCACCCCTTGGCAGGTTTCTTCAGCTCCTCTGGTCGCCATCAAGGAGTACTGTTCAGAGATTTTTGTTTGTGAACTGAACTTTCCCAAAAAAGCCACCCATACGTTGAAGATTCTGTGGACTGAGTCATTGAGTAGAACTTCATGACTGCAGAGAGCTGGACTATTACACGTGGAAAAGCCACAATTATCTTGAGTTATCATTAGTCTCAATAGCCATTTATCACACACCTCTGGATCAGACCTAACATTCTTGAAACTACCAGGTAAGACCTTTGTAATATATTAACTTAGGAGACCACCAGCTTCCACCAACCCAAAAGCTAAGAATGTTATCACATAGTCTCTGAGGCCTAATCCAGAGATTTCCCCAGTCTCCTGTCACCCACCTACCTGTGGGTCCCACCAATGTATTTGGTAGGCACATTGGTTTATGATTTCTTTGTTCTGGGACTGTAAATGTTCGTGTAACCTCTTCCACATGGAACAAGTCATTCGGAGCAAACTGAGTCCGTATTCTTGGCCATCATCACCCACATGTGGCTCAGAGTGAACAGTCTCGTTTTGTATCACTATCTTAGAGATAATGTAGGAGACAAGAGACATGTGGGAAGGGCTTCAGGGACAAGGAGTGGAGGAAGCTCTGAACTGGAGTTACCAGATTTGGTGTTCCACACCCCTCTACCTCCAAGCTGCTCCAGGACACCAGAGGGATGCTCTGGAAAACCTCTGAAAATAGCTAGGTCTGGCTATCAAGAGGAAGTGAACATTCATTCTATCCCTGGAGAACAGGAGGAAGCAGACAGGGTGGCTGATGGGTGAGCAATGGACTGTGCCCCATGTACAGTTCCAATTCAAGCTTGCAGGTAATGGGTCCAGATAAGGCCCAGGGCTGATGCTTGTTTAAGGTCCTCAGCCTTGACTTCCCCAAAGTGTTTCTTAGGATCTCAGTACTGACTGGAAGTGGCAGGGAAGCTGCCTGCAAGCTGAGGAGATTATGGACAAGACAAGAGGGATCTCAAAGGTTGCCTCTCCAGAGGAGCAATTCATACTGAGTTTCACAGCAGCCAGACCCTAAATCCAGTGCCTAAAATACCTCTGAGACTAAAGTTCAACTCTCAGCTCCTCCTTTTCAGAGACTGCAGGTGATTCCAGATGAGGGAGGTAGAAGGCTGCTGGTGCCCACCTAGGCCTCAGCCCAACACCTCATATATAGGCCTCTGGGTACCTGGGACTAAGGTAAGTCTTGCCCCCCCCCCCTAATATTCTGCAGCCTGTCCTCTGTGCTGGGTATGATTAAGGAAGGCTGGGGGTCATAACTTACCTACCCAATACAGAGCAGGCCCAAGTATACAGAGCACTTCCCAGGGAACATTCTCTCTATCCTCATCCAAGGGCCCATAAGACTGGGAAGCAGAAACTGAGGTTGGGCCACTGGCTGAACAAGAAAACAGGACACTGACAGACATCAGGGGTTAACCTGGTTTCCAAGGCACTGCCACCCTACCCCACCCCAGACAGAAGAGGCAAGGGGTCTTGGCTTTGTCTGAAGCCTTAGGAACAGGTCTGGTTTATGGACAGGAGAGGGTTAACTGAGCCAGTTCCATGCTGGGCAAGAGGAAATGGTTGTCCTGGACAGGGAGGTGCTGTCCTGTCCCACCAGGGAGCCTGTTTGTGCAGTCACCTCTTGAGGACGGAAGCAGAGACAGAGATAAGATACCTGATCAGTCTTTACCATGACCACAGCTGCTTATACCTCAACTCCCTCTATGTGAAGGATTCACTGGTGGCCTAAGTCGCTTGAGGAAGAAGAAAAGCCACTAGTAGGGCCCACGTTTCTAGAGAAAGCTGGAGCACTTGGAAGGTGACCCAGTGCTGGACATACACAGGGTATGTACCAGGGTTCGGCCGGGCCCTAGATTTGCCCTGCATGCCCCACGCAGAGGATACAGGACGAGTCTCTCTGCCTAGGCTTCCTTGCCTGTGCATTCCTCCTCCGATGGCCAGGCCCCGCCCTCTGCGTAGCTCCAGCATGTGCCCCTGGCCCTCGTTGGGGTCTGGCCATTCTCAGGGATCTGCCTCCCACCCCCATGGAGGGGCGGGCAGAGGGAAACACATTTCTCATTGTGTCACTTCCCTTCATGGGCTGCCAAGGGGCTGAGCCCCCCCACCCCTTCCCTCTCTGCTCACTTGTGTTTATTCTCATTTCCTCCCTGGCCCCCCTTCCGAGCCCCACCCGCCTGCCCCACCGATGCTCTACAGATGGGAGCAGCCCTGGCCAGCCCCTCTCCCTGCCCTCTTTCCTGCAGCTTGGGCTATTTGGGGCCTCTCTACAAGGCGTCTTCCACAGAGCCTGGCATTCTTCCCCTTGGCCTCGAGCTTGCCCACAGCATGGCTCAGAGATGACCAAAGTGGTTCCTTGGAATGATCTAGAAAGTGGGTCAGCCTTGGGACTCCTGCCAGGTCTGACGACCCAGTTCCATGGGTAGCCTCCTGATCCCTGAGTGAGGGAAGTAGCTAGGGACAGGAGGAAATGCCATCCTAGGATTTGGATGTTTTGGGTCTGTAAGGCCCCTGACAGCTGGCTATTCTGAATGATTATTTATCCCATTTCTCAGAAAAATTTAAGATTGGAGCTCTTCCCCCCAAAATGCCCTATAACTTAACATCAGGCACATAATCTCAGGGGCTTGTGGAATCCAGGTTTTAGAATATTTGTCTAGCATGTGCAAGGCCCTGTGCTCCAATCTTCAGTACTGTTAAGAAAGATGGGGGTGGGGGGGCACTGGAGAGATGGCTTAGCGGTTAAGTGCTTGCCTGTGACGTCTAAGGACCCTGGTTTGAGGCTCAGTTTCCCAGGACCCACATAAGCCAGATGCACAAGGAGGTGCATGCATCTGGAGTTCGTTTGCAGTGGCTGAAGGTCTGGCACACCCATTATTTCTCTTTCTCTGCCTCTTCCTGAAAAAATTTTTTTTTCATTTTTTATTTATTTATTTGAGAGCGACAGACACAGAGAGAAAGACAGATAGAGGGAGAGAGAAAGAATGGGCGCGCCAGGGCTTTCAGCCTCTGCAAACAAACTCCAGATGCTTGCGCCCCCTTGTGCATCTGGCTAACGTGGGACCTGGGGAACCGAGCCTCGAACCGGGGTCCTTAGGCTTCACAGGCAAGCGCTTAACCGCTAAGCCATCTCTCCATCCCCTGAAAAAAATTTTTAAGAAATTAAAAAAGAAAGATAGAGGGAGGAGGGAAGGAGTGGGGGAAAGAGAGAAGGAAGGAAAAGAAGGATGGAAGGACAGAAGGAAGGAAAGGAGAAAGGGGGAGGAAGGAAAGGGAAAGGAAAAGGCAAAGGAGGGAAGGAAGGACTGAGAGAAAATCCTTGCTCTAGCTGATCTGTTCATTCATTAGGTGAGGTCACAAGACATAAAGACACACAGAAGTTTCTAGGATGTAGAATCCACCACTGTTCCCTGTCTGCTTCCAGAACGTTCCCTGTCTGCTTCCAGAAAACCCTGCTATGGAACCTGGGAAAATGCAGCACACTGATGGAACTTCCCCATCCCCTCTCCTTGGGCTCTGAATCCAGGCCACACTGTCTTTCTCTTGCCTCTAGGCACACTCCTCTCCCCTTATGGGTGTCAGCGCTGAGGAAGGAACCATTGGGAGCAGAAGTGGAGGGCAAGGTCCTGGAAACTGTCACACCCTGTGGCCTTTTGAAGGAAACAGAAACTCTAGAGCCCAAGTGGGTAAGAGTCAATGTGTGAGCCATAAGAACAAACTACAGCTGGGTGTTGTGGTGCACACCTGCAATCCCAGCACTTGGGAGGATGAGGTAGGAAGATTGTGAGTTTAAGACCAGACCAGGCTAAATGGCCAGACTCTGTCTCAAAGGGTAGGGGGAGTAGATGAATGTTCCTAGCAGAATCAATCCTAGTAATTTAAAAACAGATGATACCTAAATGTCCATCAATTCACAGAAGAATAAAAATAATATATTTACACAATAGAATATCATTTGCCTACAAAGAGGAATGAAGTACTGATACATGTTAAGTCATGGATGACCCTTGAAAATTTTGTTCTGTGTGAACGAATCTACTTGTTTAAGATTGTTTATAAGCCGGGCATCAGAGCTGATGCCTGTAATTCCAGCACTCCGCAGGCTGAGTAGGAGGACTGCTGTGAATTCAAAGCCAACCTAAAAAATTATGTATTATGCGATTGCATATCTATGAGCTATCTGTAGGAAAGCAAATCTGTAAAGGCAGAAAGTGCATTAGTGGTTGCTTAAAGCTAGTGGAGGAACATAGAGTGACAGCTAATGATTTGAAGCTTCTTTTGTGGATAACGAAAATGTCCTAGATTAAAGTGATGGTGACATAATTCAGTAAAATATACAAAAACCGATTGGACTGTGTATGTTAAATGGGTGAACTTCACGGCATATGAATTCTATCCCATTAGAGTTGAGAAGAGTATGAGTTGGTATGATTGTGTGTGTGTGTGTGTGTGTGTGTGTGTGTGTAGGCGGGGTGAGGTGGCACAAAACTGGTTCACAGACCTCCCTGCTTGTTTGTGGGTTTGAAAACCAAATTATAGGTTTGTTGGCCACAGAGCAACTTGTCCTGAGCCCTACAAGGCTTTCAGAGTTCACTAGAAAGTGTGGGCTGGCTGAAAAACCCATCAGAACACCCCTTCATGTACAGAGGCTGTCTGGGGGAAGAGAGGGAAGGGCTCTGGCACCCAGGGAAACCCACTGTGGTCCCAGACTCCACTCCTAACACCCAGCTCTCAAGGCCTCTCTGGACATTCTGCACGTGTCTGTTGAGCACATACACTGGTGCTGACCTCAACAAACCAGACTGCTGTTCCTGAACCTCTCAGCCTTCCTCCCTAAGCTCAGTGCCTGTCAGCCCCAGCGGAGGGCAGCTTCTATGTGGCATTCCTCTCCTGTTGGTGGGAATGGGAATCAGAGGGAAGGACAGAGCCCTAGGCCTCACCCTTGGCCCCGCCCACAGATTAATGGAAACCACCTGGCCTGAGAGTAAAGCTGCCCCCGCCTTCATGCCCCTGAGCATCTGCTTCTAATGAGCGCCCTGCGCCCGCTGCATACCAGCCCCCAGGGCTCATTAATCTCATTAGGCAATGACAAATCATCCCTGGGCTCACCAGGCTCCCCTCCCTGGGCCCTTCCCTCTAGCTTCGCACAAGCATCTAAGTGCCTGTGTCCACACAGAGCCTCATACCCACACAGATGCTTGTCTGCCCTTGTGGCCTGATGAGTGGACCTCAGGGGCATCTTGTGGTAACTAGAACGCCCTCGGAGCCCTGAAACGTCTTCTCGCAGTCTGCTTCTCATTGCATGGGCTTGGTGGCTAGAGGATCTGGTCAGAGAAGCAAGCCAGGAACCCAAGGGACAAGTCCTCTGCCGACTTTGACACATGTTTCTGGTGGAGTGTGGCTCCATGATATGGGGCTTCAAATGCATGCAGGAGGTCCCGGGTTCCTATCCTTAGCACCACAAAAGTAAAATAAAATAAAATCCCACAAACTAATCTCAGCAATCTGGAGGTAGAAGCAGCAGCCTGGGCTATACAGACTCTCTCTAAAAAAAAAAAAACAAAAACAAAACAAAACAAAAAACAAAGACACCTATGTTTCAAGTACACAACTGCTTGATAAGGCTGGGTGGTCTGCACAACTCTACAAATAACAGGCAGCTGGGCTAACACTGTGCAACATGGGATTCTTTGAGGGGAGGAGAACCCATTTACTGAAAGCTGATGCTGTTGGGGGCACTCAGTAGATGAATTAATCTATCCCCATAACAACTTCTCGGGGAGGCACTCCTCAGGCACCCAGAAAGAAACAAGTGACAGATGCACGGCTCAGTCTCGAGCCTTGTTACACCAGAGAGTACTCCTATATTCTCTCTCTCTCTCTCTCTCTCCTTCCCTTTCTTGTTACCTTCCTCTCTTTTTCCTCTCTCTCTCTTTTGGTTTTCTTTTCTTTTTTCTTTTTTTTTTTTTTTTTTTCTGAGGTAGGGTCTCACGCTAGCTCAGGCTGACCTGGAACTCACTACGTAGTCGCAGGGTGGCCTCGAACTAATGGTGATCCTCCTACCTCTGCCTCCCAGGTGCTAGGATCAAAGGCGTGCGCCACCACATAGACAGTATCTAGAGTCTGTGTATCCTTAGCTGGCCTGGAACTTGATAAATAGATCAAGCCAGCCTTGAACTTGAGGCAATTTTAGTGCTTCTGCTGGGATTACATGCTGGCCCTGACTCATGCCATTTCACCAGTGTCTCCCACCCACCCTACCCAGCCCTACCCCAGAAATCTTTCCTTTGAGTCACACAGACTTGTCTAGGCTGAGGAGCAGTAGGTCACAGAGAAGATCCCTCAGGGGCCCTCTGTATACTCCCGGGGCTAGCCATGAACTGCCTCTCCTAGGCAGCAGGATCTCAGGTCCATCCTGCCCAGTTAATAGAGATGAGTCTCCCATCTCTACCCTGCATCCTCCTCTAAGATCCTCTTAACACATCCCCCCTTTGCTTTGCATCCATTCTTCCTTCCTTCCCCCTGTCTTTTTGCCCCCACTCACACAGATGGACCCCACCTGCACTCTCCCCGGCGCATAAAACAACTGGCATGCACGCGTACTGCTCACACTTGTACATTCTCACTCTCTATAGCCCCCCCCTCTCCATTTTCAAAGGGTTGGGGGCTTGCAGCTATAGGATGCAATGTGGGCACATGCTCTGAAGTCTGAACCTTCCATTGCAGTTACTAGACTAGGTCCCAACATTCCCATGGAGCTTACTGTCTACAGACAATGGGAAATGGAACTTTCATGGCCTCAGCTTCTCACACCTTGACATCTGAATCCCACTGGACAGAAAGATCAGTGTTTCTTGGGCACCAACTACATGCCAGACTGTGGCGTCATAGTTGTGATGAATAGGCCCATAGTCTAGGGGTCATCTGGTTCACTGGCTCCCAACTCTACATGAACATGAGAATCTGCCTGCACACTGTATAAAAAATTCCCAGGCTGGGGACTGGGGAGATGGCTCAGGGGTTAAAGGTGCTTGCTTACAAAGCCTGCTGGCCCAAGTTCAATTTCACAGCACCCACATAAAGCTGGCTGCAAAATGCTACATGCACCTGTGATCCCCCTGCCTTTGACAACGGGAGACACAGGCAGGAGAATCCAAAGCATGAGGGCTAGGCTGATTTTCATTTGCAGTGGCAAGAGATTCTGTCTCAAGGCAGGTGACCTATAAGCACGTTAATTGTCCTCTGTCCGCCACACATGTGCTGTGGCATATATACCCACATACATATTAATTAATTTAAAAAAATCCCAGTTCCTATCTGATCCAATGACCTGGCAGCTCCAGGAATGGGGTACAAGACCTATATTATTTAAGGGCCCTTCCTTTACCCCAGGACAGTGGTTGTGATGTGGCTACTTCTGTTGTCAATGAATCAGTCATACACTCATCCAGCTAGGTGCCATGACATGCACCTGGAAGCCCTTGTGACGCTGACGCAGGAGGATCACTTGAGCTCAACACCTCAAGGCCTACCTGGGCAACACAGTTTTGAGACCCTGCTCTCAAAACAGTGAACAACTAATGTTAGATGCTACTGTCAAATTATTTTATAGATGTAGAAACACAATTGATTAAGCTTAAGTAATGGAAATCATCCTTAACAATGTAGGTGGTTTTCTGCTAACCAGAGGAAAGCTTTGTGGGGGGAGCTTTCTTAGAAAAAATTTCTGCCTCAGGACGGTAGCATCCGCTCCTGTCTAACTTCTCAGCCTGCTCCAGGACTGTGGACTTTCCAATCCCCGCGATCATGAAGTATACTCTTTCGAATATGCTGCCTTCTATCAGCACAGCTGTGGTCAGCAGGCTGGAGGCCCTGAGCTCGCCCAGCCCTGCCCAGGAACCCTCCCTGTCTTGCCATGCATACCACAGCTCTTGTCTGCCCCCACTTCGCTAAGCTCTCATCTTCCCATGTACACTGCACACAGCACATAATAAATAGGATTTATTTTTATTTTTGAGGTAGTTTCACTCTAGCTCAGGCTGACCTGGAATTCACTATGGAGTCTCAGGGTGGCCTCGAACTCATGGTGAGTTCTACCTCTGCCTTCCAAGTGCTGGGATTAAAGGCGTCTACCACCACACCCAATTTTTCTTTCATTTTTGAAGTAGGGTCTCACTCTAGCTCAAGCTGACATGGAATTCACCATGTAGTCTCAGGGTGGCCTCAAACTCACAGCGATCCTCCTACCTCTGCCTCCTGAGTGCTGGAATTAAAGACATAAACCACCACATCCAGCCTGTTTTTTTGTTTGTTTGTTTTGAGGTAGAGTCTCACTCTAGCCCAGGAAGACCTAGAACTCTTTCTGTAGTCCTAAGGGTGGAAAAGAAAGCAAGAAACCAAAGCCATACCTATAATCCCAGTACTTGAGAGGCTGAGGTAGCAGGATCACCACTGAGTTTGAGGCAAGACTGGGCTACAGATGCTGGGCTTGAACTCACAGCAATCTTCCTATCTCTGCCTCCAGATTGCTAGGATTAAAGGTGTCCAGCATTTTTTCTTTTTTCTTTCTTTCTTTTTGTCGGGCAGGGTAGTACAAGCTTTTATGAGACACAGAGCAAGAGAGTGAGAGCAAAAAGAGCCAGGTGTGGTGGTACATGCCTTTAATCCTAGCACTTGGAGGGAGAGGTAGGAGGATTGCTGTGAGTTCGAGGCCACCCTGAGACTACATAATGAATTCCAGGTCAGCCTGAGCCAGAGTGAGACCCTACCTCGAAAAACCAAAAAAAAAAAAAAAAAAAAAAAGGAGAGAAGAAGAGAAAGCCACCTGAGGTTCTGAGAAATGAACTTAACTAACAACTCTGGGAAGGAAGAGCACCTATGGGAGGAACTGGTCCTCAGGGGTAGCACAAAGGGTTTCAGAGGTTCACCTTCTTCTAAAAGACCCCCTGAAGGAGCATTTGGTTTCCTTGGTCTTGATATCAAGCCTTCCAGGGAGAAGATCCAGTTTTAGAACATACAGAAAAACATGTTCTCATGCCTGTAATCACAGAGGCTCAGGCAGGAAGATTCTGAATTCAAGGCCAGCCTTGGCCATCCCTCAAAAACGAAACAAAACAACAACAAAAAAACCCCTCAATCTACTGGTCCCCAGAGAAACATAGATAGCAACTTGGTGACAGTCCTTTGGTCCTGGCCTCTGCTTGAGCCAGAGGGATCCAGACACAAAGCTATGTGTCCATACCACACTCTCTCTCCCTCTTGGTACCTTCTACCCCTAGCCTGACCCACATGTGGACTTGGCTGCTTTTCTTGCCCAGGCCACCAGACGCCCCCCTCCTCCTGGCCTTAGAGGGTTTGGCCAAAAGCTTTCACATCCACCAAAAGCGGAGAGGGGCTCCTCTTGAGAAAGGTATCCTGGTTAGACCTGAACACCACTGTAAGAGAAGACTCTCTTCAGCCCGTGAAACCCTCTAACCTTGGTATTGCTTCCTTTGAAGGTGACGGGGTTGGGGGGAGGAGAAAATTCAATCTCCTTAATATTCATAGGTATTGGTGACATTTGTGGTTTCTACCAGGCTTCAGTCTCTGGCTCTTTTTATATCTTCCAGCACATGGATTCAAAGCCTTGGGACAAAATGTACAAGAGGTGGCCAAGGGTCCTATTGAATGAATTAGAAGTACCCCAAGAGAGGGAGGGAGACATGGCAGAGGAGGGGGAGATAGTGGCAGAGAGGGAAGGGGTGGAAAGGAAATCTAGAAGCCAAAGCCAGGAGTGGTGGCTCATGCCCCTAATCCCAATACTTGGGAGGCTGAGGTAGAAGGATCACCATGAGTTCAAGGCCAGCCTGGGCAAAAGTGAGATGCTAGAAAGGAAGCGAGAGTGGGAAGGAAGGAGGGGAAGAAGGAAGGGAGGAAGGGGAAGGAGAGAGTGAGGGGGGGAAGCAAAAGTTGGTCCCCAAGAGACCAGAGAAGCCAAAATGATGGTACAAGCGGCAGCTCTTGTGAGCAGGCAGGGAATTGAGAGGGGCCAATGTAAGCCCCTCATTTGGCCAGTTAAGTGACTTGGCCAGGATGCCAAGTCAGGTGTCCTGCCCAAGCCTTATCCCGACTCCCCTCATTTTCCTAACAACCTCCCATGGCCCATAGCTCACTCATTAATTTTCCCACAAACTGGCTCCAATCAGCCCTCAGGGGTCCACAGACAGGGAGGAGGTCCTCATGGGCTAGTGGTGAGGTTGGGGAGGAGGGTCAGAAACGATGATTCCTCATCCTTAGTCTAGGACTCTGCCCCTCCCTGAGCCAGCTTTGTTTGTTGATTTGTTTTTCTGGGAGGAGGAAAGAGGCTTCAGTCGAATTATATCTCAGCCATTTCTTGCTGGGTCCCCAGCTGGGAGGAGGAGGCTGACTAAAGGGCTCAGCCCTGTCAGCTAATTGCTCATTAAAGAGCATTAATGAGCTTCCCGTAGCCCCGTTCCCACCTAGACCAGTGAGGACTCCCTGCATTTCCTAGTCCACCCTATGGTGGCTGCAGGAGAACCAACTGCTCTCTTTCCGACCAGCTCTGTCCTCTACCAAGTCCTAGCTTGGACTTGGCCCTGGTTCTGGGCTCTCTCAGCAACCATGCTCCTCATCCTCCCCAGAACGCCCCACCTTGCCCAGCACTTACAACTTCTCCAGCAGGGACAGTCCCCAGAAGGATCCATTGCGGAGTCCAGTGATCTTGTTGTTGCTCAAGAGCCTGGAGGCACGGGGAGAATGCAGACAGAAGGTGCTGTTAGAAGCTGGGAAGTGCAGATACTGTGTTTACTCCAGTTCCCATGACAGCCAGCCTGTACTGCGAGTACGTGGCACCCTCAGAGTTGTGCAGCAGCTGACCCACCTGTCACTCAAGGAGGTTTTAAGGAGAAGCCAGTGAACAGTCCAGGCAGAGAGTTGGATCCGCCGAATGCCAAGTCACACAGTCTTCCCATAGACTGGATCTAACTTGGGACTTGGAGCCGGGAGGCTGAGCAGGTGTGAAGATGTAATGCCCCATTTCTACTTTGGAACCCCAGGACTGACTTCCAGAAGCCTCTGTTGTGCCTGCTACACAGCTCCATTTACATTCAAACCCTCAACCCAATATCTAGAGCAGAGTGCTGGGGGAAGACTGGCCTCATCTGGGCCAGGAATTGCAGAGGAAGTGGTGGAGCCCAATGTGGTGGCACACCCTTGTAATTCCTATACACCTGGGAGGCTGAGGCAGGATGATCTTGAGTTCAAAGCCAGTCGAAGCTACACAGTGGGTTTGAGACCAACCCATGCTACATGCTGAGATTCCATCTCAAAACACAAAACAAAACAGCTGGCCTGTGGTGGCACACAGCTTTAATCCCAGCACTCGGGAGGCAGAGGTAGGAGAATCATCACCAAGAGTTCAAGGCCACCCTGAGACTCCATATCCCAGCACCTGGAAGGCAGGGGTAAGAGGATCACCATGAGTTCGAGGCCACCTGAAACTATGTAGTGAATCCAGCTACCCTGGGCTGCAGCAAGACCCTACCTCAAAAAACAAATACACACACACATATATATATATATCTTAACATAGGTGCCCAGCAAAATGGCTCAGTGAGTAAGAGCACTTGCTGCATAAGCATGTGGACCTAGTTTGATCCCCAGCTCCCATGTAAAAAGCCAGACATGGCTGCACATGCCTGCAACACCAGCCCTGAGGGGGACAGAGGCAGGATGATTCTCGGCCTTGCTGGTCACCAGATTCCATGGGAGACTGTCTCAAGGAAACAAAGTGGAAGAGTTATAGAGGAGAACATCTCCCTCTGGCCTCTATAGCATGCGCATCCACACACATGCTCCTCTACACACATACATACACCACCACACACATTCACACATACTACATAACACACTAATTTTTTAAAAGGATGTCATAAACCAAAGGAAAGTGTGGTGGTTTGAATAGATGGCCCCCAATATATTCAGTTTTTTGTTTGTAGTTTGCATCTGCAGCCACCTGGCTGGAGGCAGTGTCACTGGGTGGATCTTAAGGTGTGGTGGTGGGCTTGAGATTCCAATCTAAAGATAGGCAGAGTGTGCCTAGCTGGAGTTCCTGATGTGTGCTGTGGCTTCTGGCTTTTGGCTTGTACTTCTCTCTCCCTCTCCCCCCCCCCCCCCCTGCTTGGACCTGTGAAGCAGGCCAGCTTCTTCTGCCATTATGGAACTTCCCCCGGATGTGTAAGCTTCAATAAATCCCTTCCTCCATAACTGTGCCTGGTCTGGAAGTTTATCTCGGTGAACCTGAATCTGTCTGCTATAGAAGGGTAGGACTGCTTACAATACACTCTTCCAGGCACAAAATGGCCTGGATATCCATAACCTTGCAGTGCCTGGCACTACCTACACAAGACCCTCATCATAGGAGGAAAAGATACGACATCAAAATAAAAGAGAGACTGATTGAGATGGGGAGGAGATATGATGGAGAGTGGAGTTGTGAAGGAGAAAGTGAGGGCGAGGGAATTATCATGGCTTATTATCTATAATTGTGGAAGTTGTCAATAATAAAAAAAAATATTTAAAGTATAACATAGCCCTGGCATGGTGGCACCAGGTGTGGAGGTAGGTGGATAGCCATGAGTCTGAGGCTACCCTGAGATGACACAGTGAATTCCAGGTCAGCTTAAGCTACAGAGAAAAACCCTACCTCTAATCCCCCACCCTCAAAAAAAGTACATCATAGATGCCAGACATGTACTGCACACCTGCAACCCCGGCACCCTGGAGTCAGCCTTGGCTACGTGGCTACATCAGTTCCAGGCCAGCTTTTACTGCATAGTGAGCCCTTATCTCAAATCAACAACACACACTTCATGGCAGAACTGCGGTACAGCTCAGAGGTAGAGGAAGGGCATGTACTTGTGTTGAGCCTGAAGGAGGCCCTAGGTTTGATTCATGACACACAGTAAAAACTAAGCAAAACCTCACAGTAGGCATTATATGAAACAATAAGTAATTTTATGAATTCCCTTTTTTTTGTCTTATGGATTAGAATAGTTGACTTGCATTATACACAAAATGTACTTGTCTGTTCTTAGGGTTTCTAAAGGGCTCATCAGTTCCCTTCATTAATGCTGACAAGCCCTTAACTGTAAGAACTACCTTTAAAGTCAAAAGCCCACCTAATCCCACTCCAAATTCCCTCCCTTTATATACCACAGAGTATGCATTAAATGTCAGAGGAGATCTGGGTGTGGTGGTCCATGCCTTTAATCCCAACACTTGGGAGGCAAAGGTAGGAAGATTGCCATGAGTTCAAAGCCACCCTGAGACGACATAGTGAATTCAAGGTCAGCCTGGACCAGAGCAAAACTATACCTCAAAAAATAAAAACATCTTTCTCTCTCTGTCTGTCTCTCTCAAATAAATAGATAAGCAAAAAATAAATTAATTAAAAATAAAAACAAATGTCAGAGGAGAGAGGACCCCTCAGAATGCTTGGGAATGCCAGGAAGGGATCCTAAAATGTCAAGATGAGAAAGAGCATCTATTCCTGCTTCCTCTCAGCCCCAAGAGCCTCTCTCAAAAGTTTCACTTCCCACGCCTGGATTGCTACTGGGAGTGGGGGAATGGAGGGGAAATGGAATATGGAAGGACAGCCCAACAGAGCTTCTGGATCACCGCGTGCCTGTCTGCAAATGCAGAAGCCCCAGGGCAGCACTGCTCAAGCTCCAAAGTGTAAGGCTCTCTTAGGGAGAGGGAAGGCAGGTCTGATTTCCTGGGAATGTCTCAGGATTGAGAATTCTAGTTTGAAAAACTCTGACTTTAAAAATCTACACTAGAGGTCTGGAGAGATGGCTTAGCAGTTAAGCGCTTACCTGTGAAGCCTAAGGACCCCGGTTTGAGGCTCCATTCCCCAGGACCCATGTTAGCCAGATGCACAAGGGGCGCACACATCTGGAGTTCCTTTGCAGTGGCCAGAGGCCCTGGCGTGCCCATTCTCTATCTACCTATCTGCCTCTTTCTCTGTTTGTTGCTCTCAAATAATAATAATAATAATAAAATCTACACTAGAGAGATGGCTCAGCTGTTAAGGTGCTTGCTGCAAAGCTTAAGGATCTGGGTTTGGCTCCACAGTGCCCACATAAAGCCAGATGCACAAGGTGGTGCATGCATCTGGAGTTTGCTTGCAGTGGCTAGAGGCCCTGGTGCACCCATTTTCTCTGTGTGTGTGTCTTTCTCTGCCTCTTTTTCTCACTCTCTCAAATAAATAAATAATTTTAAAAAATCTTACACTCGCAAAATGGTCTCTCTCTGTGTCTACCTGATCCTCATGCCTTCACTCCCAACACCTTTCCAGGCTAAAAATGCCTTCTAATAAAGAAGTAAAATATTGGGCCAGGAGATGGCTCAGTGGTTAAAGATACTTGCTTGCAAAGTCTATCAACCCCAGCTTTGATTCTAAACTATACACATAAAGTCAGATGCACAAAGTGGAGCATGCATCTGAAGCTTGTTTGTAGCAGCAAGAGGCCCTGAAGAACCCTCTCACTCTCTGCTCATAAATAAATGAATATATTTATATAAATATATATAAGTATTTTCTCCAAACAAATTATTTGAAAGATCATTAGATAAAAAACAAAGTCGTGGGCTGCGGAGATGGCTCAGTGATTAAAAACACTTGCTCATAAAGCATGTTGGCTGGGGTTCCTTTCCTAAGTACTCATGTAAAACCAGATGCACAAAGTGACACATTGTGTCTGGAGTTAATGAGGCCCCAGCATGTCCATTCTATCTCATTCTTTATCTCAAATAAAAAACTCAGAATACTACAAAATTCTCCCACTTTCAACTTTCCAAGATGAAAACCTGAGACTTCAGTTTAAGAATCCTGTTCAGAGGACCTCTGTAAGTGGTGGTGGTTGGGGCGAAGTCCCTACTTTTTTTCTTCAGCCATCAATCCTAAACTCAGAGCTAGCCTATAGAAACATAATGTGATTGCCAAGGCCCTCGGTATCCCACCAGGAACAGATGGTTAAGACCTTATTGCTAAAGACTCCACATACTTGGCTGCAAGGTCACTGAGAAATCCTGCTGAAGCTGAGCTGAAAACCTCCTCCATTTAGACTGACAGAAAGCTGGAAAAAGCCATGTTGCATACAGTTCAATGGGACAGAGAGAAATCACCAGTGAAGACACTCAACAGTGGCCATTGCAAGCCTTAAATTTGGCCAGCTAAGCCAAATAAACCAACAGGTACAACAGTGGCATATCTGTTATGGGGGGAAACGCAGCGCTCTCTAATTGGACTGGAGGCCTACTCCGTGGGAGGGAATACATCCCTGATACTGAAAACCTATGACATGGGTAGTCATGAACCCTAGGGGTGTAATGTCTGCTGGTGTTTGGATAATTGTATTACTATGCTCATTAAACTGCCCAGTAAGCACTTCTCCTAATGTTCATACCCATATATTAATGCTACTCTCACTTTTGCTTAGAGAAGCTTCTCTTTTTATTTATTTTTATTTTTTCCTTTTTATTGACAGCTTCCATACTTACAGAAAATAAACCATGATATTTCCCTCCCCCACTTTCCCCTTCACAGATCTACACACCCCACCATATCTCCTCCCTCTCCCCATTAGTCTCTCTTTTATTTTGATGTCATCATCTTTTCCTCCTATGATGAGGGTCTTATGAAAATAGTGCTAGGCACTATGAGGTCATGGATATCAAGGTCAATTTCTGTCTGGTTGATTGTATTGTAAACAGTCCTACCCTTCCTTCAGCTCTTACATTCTTTCCGCCACCTCTTCCACAATGGACCCTGAGCCTTGGAAGGTGTGATAGAGATGTTTAGTGCTGAACATACCTTCATCACATCTTCTTAGCACTATGGTGTCTTTCAGGTCATCCCAGTGGTCACCACCATTTGAAAAGAGGAAAAACCTTCTCTTTTTAGATGGCAGTGACCTTGGGATGATTCTGAAGGCCACACGGTGCTGAGAAGAAGTGACAGAGGAGTGCTCAGCATTGAAATATCTCTATCACACCTTTCAGGGCTTAGGGTCCATTGCAGAAGAGGTGGCGGAAAGAATGTAAGAGCCAAAGGAAGGGCAGGACTCCTTACAATGTGCTCCTCCAGACACAAAATGACCTGGATATCCATGACCTTGCAGTGCCTGACACTACCTACACAAGACCACCATAACAGGAGGAAAAGATCATGACATCAAAATAAAAAAGTGACTGATTGAGAGGGGGAGGGGATATGATGGAGACTGTTGTTTCCAAGGGGAAAGTGGGGGGGGGGGGACTTACATGGGATATTGTTTACAATTATGGAAGTTGTCAATAAAAAAAGAAATACAATGTAAATAACATCAATAATTTAAAAAATTTTAGTGGCTACATTAAAAAAGCATAAAATTTGTTTTGCATGGTGTAAGCACATGTGTGTATGCAGGTGGAGGTCAGAGGTTGACATGTGTTATCTTCCTCAATTGCTCTCCATTTTATTTTTTGGAAACAAAGTTTCTCACTGAATCTAGACTCCCTGATTATCTGGCCAGCAAGCCCCAGGGATCTTTCTGTCTCTGCCTCTCCATTGCTGGGATTATTGGTATGTACCACTGAACTCAGCTTTTACAAAGGAGCTGGATATTAAAGCTCAGCTGCTCTCTTTTGATTCATTTATTTGCATGGGAGTGGGGCACACCAGGATCACTTGCCACTGCAAATGAACACCAGATGCTTGTGTCACATTCTGCATTCACCATATATGAGTGGCTACAGAATTTAAACCCAGGCTGTCAAGCTTTGCAAGCAAGCACCTTTAACCACTTAGCCATTTTCCTAGTCCCTTTTTAGAAAAGTATATATTTATTTTAAAGAGACTGACTATGGGAGGAAGGCACCTGGGCCTCTTGCTGCTGGAAGAAAACTGCAGACACATGGACAGTTTTGTGCATCTGGCTTTAAGTGGACACTGGGGAATTGAATCCAGGCTGGCAGGCTTTGCAAGCAAGCAGCTTTAATTGCTCTTCCATCTCCCCGGCTAATTAAAAAAATTATCTAAATACTTTCTCCAATATGCTCGTACTAATAAGCACTTTACTGACTAAGCAATCTCCCTAGGGTCTAAAATTAATTTTAATAACATTTTATTTGACCCAATATGTGCAGAGTATTACCATTTCAATATGTAGTCAGTATAAAATTATTAATGAGACATTTCCCTCTGTGTATGCACCAAGATTTTGGAGTCTGGTGTGGATTCTGCCCTACAAGCACATCTCAATTTATACCAGTCACACTGTAAGTACGTGTGTGTCTTTGCAGGGTTAGGGGGTAAAAGAAAAGATTGGGGTCTAGCATGTGAGGCAGGCTAGGATGAGTATCAGGCACAAAACAAATCATCTCTTGGCCTGGCTACTGGGCCCACTTAAAGCCACATTCTCCCCTTCCCCCACTCTCTAGCCAGCTTCCTTCTCTCTCTGCCTCTGAAGCAGACCCTCTGCTGGGAGAGGGCAGAACAGAAGTGGGGGGCAGCCCATGGCTCTGGCTTGGCTTGTAAAACTCAAATGCCAGCCCTGAAAGTCTCAAAATGCTTTTTTTTTTAAAAACTTTTTTTATTTTATTTTATTTATTTATTTGAGAGCGACAGACACAGAGAGAAAGACAGGTAGAGGGAGAGAGAGAGAATGGGTGCGCCAGGGCTTCCAGCCTCTGCAAACGAACTCCAGACGCGTGCGCCCCCTTGTGCATCTGGCTAACGTGGGACCTGGGGAACCGAGCCTCGAACCAGGGTCCTTAGGCTTCACAGGCAAGCGCTTAACTGCTACGCCATCTCTCCAGCCCGCTTTTTTTTTTTTTTCTTTCCAAACTGCAGAGAACATGGTCCTGATCCCAACCTCCAACTCACTGGCAGAGGCTGGCATCAGACAAATAGCACCTCACTCTTCTCCCAAGGCCCCCTTCTGGCAACAGTGGCAGCTCTTGACAGACTCAAGTAGATTGCTCTATGATTTGAACCCCCAAATACCCAGAATTGAGTCTTTTGCCTTAACCACCCAGAAAGGACTAAGGAATCTTACATTAAACCTGGATTACCCAAACAGTGTGCTTCTGTTCTCATTATATGCTGTTACAAGTACTAGGCATGGCCGGGCGTGGTGGCACATGCTTTTAATCCCAGCACTCGGGAGGCAGAGGTAGGAGGATTGCCGTGAGTTCGAGGCCACCCTGAGACTCCATAGTGAATTCCAGGTCAGCCTGGGCTAGAATGAGACCCTACCTCAGAAAAACAACAACAACAACAAAAAAAAACCACCCACAAAACAAATACTAGTCATAGAACCTAAGGTCTTGTACCTCACTACTTCACAGGTCTGGAGAGATCACGGGCCGGTAGGAAGTTGGCAGTTATAAGGCTGTTAGTAGGGTGGATGAACGAACACACACCCACACAGCTCTTTGAAATGGGGAGAAAAATATTCCCCCAACATGCTAGGCTGTCTCACGAAAGACAATGGACAGGACAGTCACTGGGAGGAAGGGAGCTTTGGCCCCACAGTTCCATCTTAAGACTCACTGCCAGCTTGGGACTTCTTTAAATGCTCCAGTCACAATTTTCCCTCCTCAAGCTACACTCCTCTCTCACCAATGCCTCCCAGACAGCCAATCTGGTGAACCTCCCTCCAACCACACCAGCCTTGCAGGCCCCCAGAGCTCTGGCTTACCTAGCCAGGCATCTTCCCTACTTACTCCTCTTGCCCCAACCTCAAAGTTTTCTATGGGAAGAAGGGTCAGTCCCTGGGGTCCTGTCTTCTCTGGCAAAATACAGGGTACACCAAGGCCACTGCAGAATTCTCTCTGGGATGGGGTCCTATTTTAGGGAAGCCAGTGAGCACAGTTACCGCTAATGAGACTGGAGGCTAAAAGAGTGAGTGGCTGGAGTCTACAGACAGCCACAGGAGCTTGCCAGATACCACTCCCACAGCAAAAGCAACTATAGGATAGGACTCCCATGAGCCCTGTTCTTTGGGGCATGGAGCCACCACGTGCCAGCTCTGAAAAGTGTTCACATGTGCAGGAAGACCATATATATTCAGCCCTCCTTCTCAAATCAAACAGATGTGACAATCAAATCTCTGGGATCCGGGTTATCACTGGCTTCCTAGGGTCTGGGAAGGTCTCAGGCTCCTGCTGCTGGTGGCTTGGCAGGGTCTTGAGGGAGCGGGCGAGTGGGGGAGAGGGACGTGGTCTATTTGCTGATAGCCCACTCTGAAGCATACAAAGAAAAGCTAAGCTCCCAGCTGGTCCTGCAGGCACAGAGTCCAGGACCTCTGGACATTTCTAAGGCCCACAAAAATGCCTGAAGCCTAAAAGATAATCACCACCTATAGATACAAATGCTATAAATGTATGTAGTTCAGTGGTAAAACAATGTAGTAATGGTAATACAATGTAGCAGTGGCAATACAAATGTAATACAGTGGTAAAACACTTGCTTGACATGTGCAAGACCCAATCCCAAGCACTACAAAAGTAAGTAAATAACAAATGCTACCAAATTGGAAATTAACAAATGCTTAATTACATAACTACGAAATCCCATACTTTCCCAATAAGCATTACTATATTTAAACAAACAATGTAGGTACACTTGGGTATGGTAGGAGCTGCAAAAGTGACCGTGCTTGTCCTCCCCGGGCCTTGCTGCACATGCTCGGGACAGTGACTGCCCTTCTGTGCATGGCTTCCTTTGCCTTCAAGGTCGCCCTTCGTGTCTGCTTAGACTACAGAGCACAGAAATGCTGGAGTGGATAGGCAAGATAGATTGTCCACTTTTGAACCTCCCTTGGCCAGAAGCCTGTCCAGCCAGTCCTGAACAGCTGCAGGTAACAGAAACCCAGGTAGGGGCTTCCTTCCCAGGCCTTAGATGAATTTGTCCAGTCACTGCCCTTGAGCTCAACCTGGAGTGGGGCCAGCCAAGGAGGGCTTAGGTTAAAGCCAAGGCCAAGAGAAAACAGTCCTGTGTTGTGATTCTTGCCTGCTTTTTTCTAACCATTTTTTCTTTCTTTCTTTCTTTTTTTTTTTTTTTTTTTTAGGTCTTGTCTCCATCCTCTAACTATCCTCATTTGGCGGGGAGGAGGCACCACACCTTTTGGGTTGAATCTGGAGGCAAACTTAGGCAAACAAGTGCTACAAGTGTTTGTGGAAAGTGACAAGGTAGTTTGATGGGGATTGTGGGGTTCAGCACCCTCACTTGAACACAAGAAACAGTTTGTGCTATACGCATCCACATGTAGGCATTCATTCATCCACCCATTCATTCACTTCTCCAACCTACCAAAGCGCTCAGTCCTTTGGAATATGCCAGTGCAGCGAACACAGCGGCACATGCGGAGGGAGAAGTACCACGCAAAGGAGCAGTGTGAGGCGTGTCCATATGATCTGCAAGAACTGGGACGTTACTTTCCATCCAGTTTAAAAACTTCAGCTGGGCGTGGTGGCGCACACCTTTAATCCCAGCACTCGGGAGGCAAAGTTAGGAGGATCGCCATGAATTCGAGGCCACCCTGAGACTACATAGTGAACTCCGGGTCAGCCTGAGCTACAGTGAAACCGTACTTCGAAAAAAAAGAAAGTAAAGAAAACTTCCTCCACACATGGTATATAATCCTGCCAATGAGATTCAAGGTTGGGAGTGAAGGATACAGCCCTGAGCTGGAGAGATGGCTCAGTGATGAAAAGTGCTTCCATTCTCTCTCTCTCTCTCTGCCTCTTTCTCTCTCAAGTAAATAAATGAATAAAAATACTTCTAGTAAACTTTTTTATTTATTTAAGAGAAAGAATGGGCACGCCAGGGCCTCCACCATCTGCAAACAAACTCTAGACGCATGCCCAACCTTGTGTATCTGGCTTATGTGGGTTCTAGGCAATCAAGCTGTGGTCCTTTGGCTTTGCAGGCAAGCGCCTTAACCACTTAGCCATTTCTCCAGCCTGAAAAATATTTTTTTAAAAGGCTGGAGAGAGAGATGGCTTAGCGGTTAAGGTGACTGCCTGCAAAGCCAAAGGACCCAGGTTCAATTTCCCAGCACAAGGTGGCACATGGGTCTAGAGTTTGGTTGCAGTGGTTAGAGGCCCTAGCATGCCCATTCTCTCTGGGTGCATCAGGGCCTCCAGCCATTGGAAATGAACTCCAGATGCGTGCATCTGGCTTACATGGGTACTGGGGAATGAAACCTGGGTCCTTAGGCTTTGCAGGTATGTAGTACCTTAACTGCTAAGCCATCTCTCCAGCCCCTGCCCCACTTTTTTAACCTGACACAGGATCTCACTATGTAGTTTAGGCTAACTTTGATCTTCTGCCTCAGCCTCCTGAATGCTGTGAATACAGGAGTGGACTAGCATATATGGCTTCTCAGTCTTTTAGACCTTCACATGTTAGTCCTATAATAATTTTTTTGTTTTGTTTTTGTTTTTTGAGGTAGGGTCTCACTTTAGCCCAGGCAGACCTGGAATTTACTATGTAGTCTCAGGGTGGCCTTAAACTCACAGCAATCCTCCTACCCCTGCCTCCCGAGTGCTGGGATTAAAAGCGTACACCACGAAGTCCAGCAGCTATAATGATTTTATTTGGAGCTCAGGTCCTACCCAGTTTTGTGAGTCTGAATATCACTCTTGCAATGACTGTAACCCCCCCCCCCACACACACACACCCAGGATAGACAGCATATCTCTCAGCTCCAGCAGGGGATATGGTAGGTGCTGGCTGAATGAACGGAGGGCCAGAAGGGGATGCTCAGTGTACAGGCAGTTCAGGGCTCAGCCCTGGGTTGTCTCAAGTCAGGGGACAGTTTCCTTCTTTTTTCCTATTCATTCTTACTTCTTAGGCCTCTCCCCTCCATCTCTGGAACCACAGCTACCTGGCATCACAGAGTGGTCCTCTGTGACCCCTCTCCCATAGGTGTCACAGACAGTCCACCCTAAGGCTGTTGAGGATGGTATAGGACAGCAGGGCAGAACACTTAAGACAATCGATTTAGAAAGCACAGGTCTCATACTTCTTGGATCAGGGTGCCTCCAAATGCTCTGAGGGAGAATACTGCACAATGATCCCCTAGGTCACTTGCACTGGTTAAGCCATCATTGGGGGAGCTCTTTTTCCTGGTTCATGTATCTTCATGGAAGAAGACGGAGGGGGTGGATGTACCCTGTCCCCAGTGTGACCCCAGTCAGCCTGCCTGTCTTTGAAGCTGTGTGGCATTGGGCTCTGTCCCTCCCAGTGTGGACGTGGGCTGAAGATACTCACTGTACTTTCCTTCCTTCCCTTCCATTCCTTTAAAGCTACAGCACTGTTCCAATTAACTTCTGTCTCCCCTGCTGCCAAAGCTATGGCGCCACTCCAAATCTTGGGGCAGATTAATAGAATGCTTTGATTCATAATGTATCTGGTCTCAGACCCTCCTACTTGTACTGTCCCCCCAAAAATCTAGCACCCACTAGGCTAGTAATGTCTGGTTAAACCTATTGTTGCTCAACCACTTGCCCAGATTTCCCTATTGGTTTCTTTTTTGTTTTTGTTTTTGTTTTTTGAGACAAGGTCTCTTATTCTGTAGCACAAGATTGCCTTGAGCTGGTGATCCTCCTCCCTCAGCCTCTTGAGTGCTTTGATTGCTGGTATGTACGACCATTAACAGGCCACCGATGTAGCTTTTTAACAGTAACAGAATACTGTTTCACTTCTTTTGTTTATCTATTTATTTGAGAGGGAGAGATTGACAGAAAGAGGATGAATGGGAATGCCAGGCCCCCGAGCCTCTGCAAATGAATGCCAGAAGCATGCGCCACCTTGTGCATCTGGCTTACGTGGGCCCTGGGAGATTGAACTTGGGTCCTTTGGTTTTATAGGCAAGCACCTTCACCACTAAGCCATCAATCTCTCCAACCCAAAATATTCTTTTACTTCTATCTGCCAACCTTTTCTATGTCTCAGCAACCCAACCCACGGGTAGAACTGGGGAGGTATTTTGGTGGCCCATTCTGAGCCCTGCTGCCTTAGGCCTGTTACTTTTGGGGCAGGAAGAGAGCCTCCCAGAGACCTGAGAAGCTCCAATCTCTCTGTCCTGCTTCCTTGGATGTGGCCTGTGAATTCCTATCTGTAGAGGTGACAGGAAGTCCTGAGCTCTAGATTCTAGATGTGGTGGTCTGAGGCGGGCCCGGGGAGCTGAGGCAGGTCAGCGCGCCCCCCTCTGGGGGATTACTAATGAGTAAAGAAGGGTCTAGACTGGAGACCCCATTCCTTATCAGCCTTTCCCGCCCTGAGGCTGGCATTGCCCCAAGCCTGAAGTCACAGTGTTCCTGCCTCCCCAGCAAGGCAGGAGCCCCAGCGGCTGTGGCGCTGTGGGGGTGGGGCGAGGGAGGCGCCCAGACCTCCCTTTCCTTTCCAGCTGGGAGATGTCTGATGTCTGGCCCCTCCACTCGAGCTGGGACTCCTCCTCAGGCCACACCCCCACCCTGCCCTTCTTTGACAGATGGGTGCTTCTGCCCCTCATCCGGCCCCATCCATCTTGTGTACCCCTTGCTCCCCCTCTAGTCCTCCCAGGCTCCCAGGGGAAAATGGAGGCAAGGGCTGGAGGACAAGTCCTGGGAGGTGGCTCACTCCAGTTTCTCTGCTCTCCCCCTCCTCCCCCTACCCTCCCATAGCCCAGTTCTAAAAGCGAAGGAATGTTCTGGAGTTTGGGAAGGATGGGGGCCCCCGGGTGGAGGAGGGAGGAAGGGGAGGAGGCAGCTTCGTTCTGTCAGTGTCTGAGCTCTAAATAGAACACAGAGGCTGGGCTGGGGGAATGAAAATAAACAGCCCCTCTAAGCAGCCCTTCCTCATGGTCACTGGATTTTCCTCCTGGTCTTTCCACCCAGGGCCATTTCCCTTCTCTCCCTTCCTCTCTCCTGCCCAGGCACCGGCAGAGGCTGCCGTCAAGGGAATGGGAGAGCTAGTGGTTCTGGGCAGGCCATCTGGCATTGGGGACCTCCTGTACCCCCATGGGTTTTGGTGAGGAAAGCGGCCAATGGATCTACTGAGTGGTAAACCTGGATAAATTCACAAGTGGCTGAATTTTTTTCCCTGACAGAAAAAGTTCATAGCCCAATGACTCCCATGTGAGATAACTTGGAAACATGCTTTAAAAAGATGATTTCCCCCCCCCGAAAATAAAAAAATAAACATGACCCCAAATTTAGGGGTTAATCTATGTTAGGTTCAAATTGTACTGGTTTACCTTTGAGGGGGGAGATTTTCAGACACCCCCAGGTTACAGTTGCCACACCCCACCCCAGTCACTGAGGGGGTGATCCACAGAAGCCTGCAGTAAGTGATTTCCTTGAGGTTCTAGAGGGTTCATGCACACATCCTGACAATTCAGGCAAATGATCTACCCTGGGTCCTGGTGCCACTGGGGGCTGAAGTATCCATGTGCCCTTGAGGCTTAGCCCACAGGCCTCTCCAGTCTCTCTGCTGCAGAAAGCACAGGACCAACAACCACAGGGTTCTGCTCTCTGCCTAGGGCTCCCCTGAGACACCACCACACACTGTGCCCTAATCTCTGAGCCCTGAAGACATGAGTTTCTAAGGCCACAGAACAAGGGCAGATAGGCTCCTTGGCACCTCGACTGGCTAACCTTCAGCCCCTCAAGGAGGTAGACGGGAGGAGTTAAAAGGGCCCTGGGACTCCTCCTGGAACCCTCACTTAAGACAGGAAGGGGGACCAGAAGTCCATCCCTGTACAGCTAAGACCTGTACCCTGGTGGCCCGAGCATCCTGGCCTCCCTCACCTCATCGTCTCTGGCCTCTTCCCTTCCTTCTTTCCTTCTTTTTCTCCACTCTCCCATCCCCCTCCTCTGCTCACAAAAGCTCTCTGTACACAGCCACTTCCTCTGGCTGCTGTCTCTGAGCCCAGACCTTATGAGAACCATATGGGGGAAAGCTGATGGAAGAGAAGGGGGTGGGGAAGGCCAGCTGGACCCGCCCCTCTAGCCAGCATCTTTCCACTGCCCTCAGGCTGTGTGCTTGGCGGTTGGCACACTTTGCCCCGCACTCTCTGACTGGCTCCTAGTAGCTACAGTGCCTGAAGTCCAGGCCAGAGCTGGAGGAGCAAGGCGCTGCCGTGGGGGGCCTCCCCCATTGCTCCCCGCCTGTCCCCTACCCTGCCAAACTCCCACCACAAGCACCAGGCCAGTGCTGGGCACATCTGTGCAGATGACTTGACCCTTCGCCATGCGACAGAGCCTCTGTGGTGGGAGTGGCAGACTGAACAGGTTGAGGGGTCGCCTTTTATGGGAGAATGAAGAGTGAGTGCCCGCCCCATCCTTACCCAGCCTGGAGTGTCCCCAGGTTAAAGAATTTTGGTCCTGCTGGGAAAAAAGAAAAAAAGTTGATTTTTTTGTTTTGTTTTGTTTGTTTTTCGAGGTAGCCCAGGCTGACCTGGAATTCACTCCAGGGTGGCCTCAAACTCTCAGCGATCCTCCTACCTGCGCCTCCCAAGTGCTGGGATTAAAGGCATACACCACAATGCCCAGCAAAAGTTGATTTTAAGAGCAGTTCTTGTGTCCACTAGGTACAAAACAGTGAGACCCTCACGGGATAGAAATGCTAAGAGACCCTGCTGACTCATCCCGGCCTGATCCCCCTACCTAGCTGTGCAACTGTTAGCAAGGCACCCTCACTCCTTCCAGTTCAACAATAAAATGTAGGATTGGACTCACTAATCTCAAAGACTCGTCAACGCAAACCAAGTAGGAATTAATGGCACTGGCTGGTGTCCTCTGAGATTTTCTTTTGGAGTTATCTAATTTATCAGTCTTTCCTGGAATCCTTATTCTCAGCCTCCCTCCCCCTACCTCTGACTCACAGAACCCGGGACCAGAGGACAGGCCCTCGGTGGCAGCCCAGGTGGGGGAGGCTCCAACCCAAAGCCAGGTTCCCTTTGATAAGCCATCTATCCTGGGACCTTCCCCTTCAGGGGAGGCCCATCATGGCCTCTGCTCTGGACAGGCACATTTAGGCCCACTGCTGCCCCGAGACTGGGCTGTGAGGCCTGGGGGAGGGGGACGCCGGGACACAGGGATCAGGAAGGAAGCCAGGAGCTCTGCTTTCCTGGAAAACTGCAAATGAAAATCTGCCACAGGGAGAAACAAAGCAAAGGGTGGGGGACAGAAGGCAGAGGTTGAGATAACAGGGTGGAGGTGGAGGAAGGGTTTTTCACTGAGGTAAACAAGACCGGTTCAAGAAGGAAGGCCTCTTGCAGACAGGGGCGTTATCTGGCACTTTTCTTTGAGTCCCAGTACTGTCTGCCGGGCTTCTCCGCTGAGGCCCACCTGGGAGGGAAAAGGAAGGTCCTGCATGGGGAGGTGAGGGTATCTGGGAGGGAGGACACAGCCGTAATGCAAAAATAGTTGGCGCAAGTCCTGCTGCTAGCACCAGGTGACAAGCTAAAAGGTGAAAAGTAGGAGGAAAATTTGGAAAAGCAATGAGAACACAGAAGAGCCAGGGAGGATGAGGCTAACCTTTTGGTTGTTTTGTTTTGTTTGAGAAGGGTCCCGTTGTATAGTTCAGGCTGGTCAGGAACTCACTACCCTCCCACCTCTGTCTTGAAAGTGCTGGGCTCACAGTTAATATGGGCGTCTCGGTGCTCTCAGCCTTTGGCTTTGCTGCTAGGTGGAAGCAGCAGCCCTGCCCAGCCCTTCTTCCTTGTCTCAAGATGCACGCAGGCCAAGGTGTGGTGGTGTGCTGCAGCTGAGCATCAGGGAATGCTTGCCCAGCCTCTGTTGAGGAGAACTGTTTCTTTTTCCTCAAATGCCAGCTAGGTTTGGGGGGGGGGGGAGGGACGGGGAAGAGGTCTGTGCAGGGTGGGATGGGGTCACCATCAGGATAATAAATGTGCTGGGCTGAGAAACACATCTGTCTGGGAATTCAGTCACACTCCAGACTGGCAGGTGAGCGGGCTTTCGATGGCTTCCCTATGCTGCCTTGTCCATTATCCTGCTAGGCTTTGGAAGACATCACAAGCCAGACAGGTCGGTGGTCTGGGAGCAGGGCGGTGCCTCTCTTCTGGAGACAGTTTGGGAGAGGAAGGTAAGTTAAGTGGTGCGTCTGCTGCCATTCTACCACAATCTACGTTCTCACCAAGAGTGGGTCCCACTCCTTGGAGTGGCGTCGATGGAAATTAGCCGTGGCTGGAAAGCATTAGTTGCCAAAATCATTCTAAGATGTACGGCGAAACCACTGTTCTATTTTTTTTTTTCCGCTTGCCTTTTGCCTTGGCCATGTTAGGATTCCCTAATCCTCACCAGCAGACACAGAGACAGCTCCCACACATGTGAGCGCACACAGCCAGAAGGGCAGACGTGCTTGCACACCCCCTTCCACCCCGCCCCACCCCCAGCTAATCTAGCCATCGTGCAGCTGTGGCTCGCACATACTGAGTGGCCCAAGCTTTCCACACGGCATGCATTTTTCTCCCCAGACCTGAGTGGGCTGGGCGGGGGGGGGGGGGGTCCCAGGCCTGGCGGGACCCTTCAGCACAGGCGGACACTCAGACCCGAGCTGCGAGCAGGGCGGTGGGAGGGGAGAAATGCCGCCGCCCCTCCAAGGTACATAGCCCAGCTGGAGAAAAGGCAGGCCAGCGTCACGGGCGGCCCAGTTGTGTCCTGTCAGGAAGCGGGCAGCCTCTGAACTCCCCCAACCAGGGGCATTACTGTATTGTTCTGGACACAATCGAGCAGACCAAGCCAGCTCCAGCTCGGAGCTAGGGCAGTTAAGAAACGGTTGCCACCCCGGCCGGCCGGGAGGAAACGGCGGCAGGGAAGGGAAGCAGCTTTTAGGTTAGATTCGGGACAGGAAAGCCAGGGGCCCGCTAGGGTGCGACCCTCAGCTCCACGTCGTGCGCGGAGCATGGCGCACGTGGCCCGAGCAGCAAACGGGGCGAGGAAGGCTGTCCTGCGATTGCTCGAACTCGAGACCCTGGGAAGGCGACTTGGGGTCCCGCCGCGGGGCACGGCCGCTCGCTCGTGACCAGCAAAGCAAGGACTGCTTTAGTTGAGAAGCGAATCCCAGGCCGGGTGGCACACTCCTCCCTTCAGATGGATTTATTTTTTTTCCTACCTAATCTCGGCACAGAAGTCAATCAAGTAACAGTCTAGGTTACTTCCAGGGGAAGGAACGTGGAGGGCCTAAACCAAGCTCATTACACACATTCACGCTCCGGGAAGGGGACCCAGGAGGAATGAGGACTCAGGGGTCTCTTTGAGACCAGGAGCGCCCGCATTCCGAGCACAGGCTTCTTCGAACTCAGAACAGATGGGAGAGCCCAGCGGAGCCCGGCCCTGTCCACTGAGCCTGGGAGGTTCCCGCAGTGTGGACCCATCCCAGGCGGTAGGGACCACAGCCACCCACTGGGCCGCGGGCGGCGTCGACTTTTCTAGAGCCTTCCAGCTCCCGCTCAGGTCCCTAAAGTCCACAATACCAGTCCAGCTGGTACAAGGAGCGCGGGCGCCCTGCTAGCAAGCACTCACATTTTACCTGTGCAGGTGAGTGGGCGCCCGCAGCGTCTCTCTCTCGCGTGCGCGCCCCTGCCCCCGAAGCCCCTTCTCCTCTCCAGGCTCCCGAGGTTCTAACCCTTCCCCAGCTGCTCTTACGTCTCCTTGCTCGGAGGCTTGTCCTCCGACCTTGCCCCCTCCCGTTTTGTAACCCTTCGTCGTCCTGGCTCGGCACAGGCTGGGGTACTCACAGGGTCACAGTGCCGTTGGGCAGAAGGCCGGGTTCTGGAGGCTCCGGGAGGTCTCCGCCGCCGCACACCACCCTTCTGCGCGCGGGGTTGGGGGCGCCGCTGCTCAGTCCCTTGGGCCGCTCCCCCGAGCACTTGCAGCTGCGGATGGGAACGGGACAGCCGGGCGCGCCCCGAGTCTTGGGCGCCAGGAGCAGCAGCGGCGGCAGCAGCAGCAGCAGCAGCAGGCGCGCGGGCGCCCCCCGCATCCTGCATCCCCCAGCGCCCATCAACCCATCGCCCCGCGGGGACCCACAAGCGCTGGGGCGGGACCGCGCGCCGGCCGGAGGGACTCGGGCCTGCGGGAAACAGCGCTCAGCGGGGGCTCAGGGCGCCCGAGGGAGGGGCCGGGGGCCCGGGGCGGAGGCAAGCCCTGGGGTCCCCGCCGTCGCACCCTGGAGGCATATCCCGCGAGCGCCCGGCCGGGCAGGACGCGGGAGCGGCTGACAGCGCAGCGCGGGTGGCCCCTGGCGGCGCGGCCGGAGTCTCAGCGAGCGCTCCGGACCTGGGGAAGCCCGGCCCCTAGTCGCCGGCAGGCTCGGCTGGCTGGGACCTAGCGGATCGCGCTGGGCCGCCGCCGCCGCCGCTCCGTGCCGTGGATGGGGGCAGCTCGGCGCCGCTCGGGCCGCCGCCAGCCCCCGCCCGCCTCCCTTCGCCACTCCGCCAGGCCCTAGCGCCGCCCGCTACGCAGGCCAACCTCGGCCCTTCTTCACGAGCGAGCACGAGAGCCGGCGGGGCCCCCCAGCCCCACCCCTGCACCCGCCCCGAACCGAGACTCCTTCCTCCCGACTCTTTTCTGCTAGGCCAGGACCCTTCCTCTCCGCAGTCCGCTTCAAACCTCTAAGCCAGCCCTCCGCAGAACCCTCCCGCTTGATGCAGCCTTCATGCCCATTGCTCCTGAGGCTTTGATTGGACTGCGGGGCTTGGACCGAGCTGTCTGATGCTCCACGTTTGGGATTGAACTTTACTCAAGTTCTAAAGTTTTCCGAGGGGCTGCTTTAAGCGCTGACTCTTCCTCTCGCAGTCCTGCTCATGCCCTCAAACTCCGACTGAGGCCCCAGCAGGCGGACACCAGCCAGAGAGGAGGCAGCAGACCTCACCCAGGGAGCAGTGACCTTGCCCAGCGGGAAGTGCGTGTCATTTGGCCAAGGAGAGGTCAAAGGCCATGGCAGACCTAGCCGCCTCCCTGTGTGTGTGTGTGGATAGGCCGGGGACGGAGAGTGGGCAGAAAACTGTGTGGTGAGCCCTGGCACATAGAAATCCAGGCTCAGCACTGCCTTCAGTTAGCTGACTTTGGACACAGCTTATAACATCTAATCTCTGCGGTCAAAATGGGGTCCTGCCTACCCCCCTAGTTTATAAGTGTAAATTGTGGCATAAGCAGGAGGAAAAAGGGGCCAGCCTTATGCAATGTCTGACCCTGACAATGGGGGTGGGCTAGGGTGGGGGGAGGATGCTAGTGCCTGCGTAGCCAAGCACTCCACAGAGGCGGGAGCATCAGTAGTTAGAGGCCAACCTGGACCACACAACAGATCCCATCTCAGACAACAGCAGCAACAACAAAACGTGCTTGTGAGTGATACATGGTCTGCAGAGCAAACTCCAAAGAGAACTGGGGTCCGAGGGAAAGAGGTGTGGCCCAGTCCCGCCAAAGGATGACTTTTCTGTCATCTCCTCCTCTTCCTCCTCCTTCTTTCTTCTTTTGGCTTTTTGAGGAAGGGTTTCACTCTAGCCTAGGCTGACCTGGAATCTTGGAATTCACTATGTAGACTCAGGGTGGCCTCCAACTCATTGATCTCGTACCTCTGCCTCCCGAATGCTGATATTAAAGGTGTGCGCCACCACACCCAAGTTTTTTTTTTTTTCTTGGTGAATGTGTGTACGTTCATGTATGTGTAGATGCATGTGTGTATGTTCATGTGTGGGAGTGCACATTTGTATGTGTATGTGTGTATGGGTGAACATATGTGCATTCATAGGGGGGTGCACTGTGGATGTGCATGTGGAGGCCAGAGGACAATCTTGGGTGTCTTTCTTCTCAACCACTGTCTTTTAATTTTTTTTTTTTGAGATAGGGTTTCTCATTAGCCAGTGAGTACAGGGATCCATTTGCCTTCTACCCCCCCCCCCCCCGAACTGGGATTACAAATTCCAGCATTTTTGTTTGTTTTGTTTTGTTTTTCTAGGTAGGGTCTCACTTAGCCCAGACTGACCTGGAATTCACTATGTAGTCCTAAGGAGGCCTTGAACTCACAGCGATCCTCTTCCTTCTACCTTCTGAGTGCTGGGATTAAAGGTGTGTGCCACCACCCCTGGCCAAGTTCCAGATTTTTAAATATTTTGCTTATATTTAGTTATTTATTTGACAGAGAGAAAGAGGGAGCAAGAGAGAAGGAGAGAGAGAATGGGCGTGCTAGGGCCTCCAACCACTGCAAAGGAACTCCTGACGCATGCACCACCTTGTACATCTGGCTAACGTGGGTACTGGGGAATCAAACCTGGGTCCTTTGGCTTTGCAGGCAAACGCCTTAACGGCTAAGCCAGGGCCTGGGTATCAAACTAGGGTCCTCATGTTTGTGAAGCAACCACCTTACCTGCTAGGCTATCTCCCTTGTTCTCCTTTCTGTCACAAAGGTACCCTTGTTACTAGAAAGTCAGCCTCCAGGATTAAGGCAGGACTCTTACTCCCCACCCTTGGCTGTGCCATCAAAGTGGCCCTTGAGATGACCACCAGCCTCTTCCATGAGCTTGACCCTGCTCGGGCGTCTTTTCCACTGCTCGGCTCGGCTGCCAGCCAAGTCTCCCACCTCCTTTGCAGGGAAGTGGCTTCTCTCTGGCCTGCTGGCGGCAGACACTGGCTTCTTTGCTATCCCTCTCTAGATTCCTTAGTAAATCCCAGTTGCAAGCTCTGGTTCCTTAAACTTCCAAAGATAAATAAATAGTGATTGCAAATGGAGGAAATGAGAAGGGGAATGGACTCTCCCAGCAGGAGCTCTGGGCAGGCCTGGTGGAGCCTGCATTCCTTAGGAAAGGGGACAAAGAGGGGCAGAGAGCCTGTGCAAAGACCAGGCTGCCCAGCCAGGCTCCTGTGCAGGCCAGGAAGACTCGCGGAGAAGAGGCTTCCACCTGGATCACAACTTCTCCGTGACTTCCTTTTGCTAAATTCAGACAAGCAAAGTCTGGGGAGGAATTTTCTGTCCCAAGAACTCTTTGAGGCTAAGTAGAGTACAGATGGCATTGGCATGACCTTGAGGAGAGGACAGGCAGCACACCATAGTGGGCATGAGATGCCTGGTAGTCATGGATATGGCACCTCTGCCCTGAGGGTTATCACTTTGGCTTCTGTATGATCCAGGGAGGTAAGTGGAGGGTTAGGTATCCTCATTTTATCAATATGGAGGATGAAACCAGAGTCTCAGAGTTGTAACAGCTTGGAGCCCAGGGCTGGGGGCTTTCCCTCAGAATCCTACATAAATGCCCTTTGAACACTAAAAATCTTTCTCATCAGTTATGGCTGTGTACCTGTCCTTAGGTGCATGGAGGAATGAATGAGTTTATATCAAAATCTTTTTAAAAAACTTTTTATTGACAAGCTCCATACATACAAACAATATGCCATGATCATGATCCCCCCCCACCTTCCCTTTACTCCTCCCCAGCCCCCCTTCACTAAGTCCCTTCTTCTTCCTAACTAGTCTCCTATTTTGATGTCATCATTTCCCCTCTTATTGTGCGGTCTTGTGTAGGTAGTATCAGCCACTGTGAAGTCTTGAATATCAAGGCCACTTTGTGTCTGGATGACAGAATTGTACACATTCCTTCCTTCTTTTGGCTCAAACATTCTTTCCACCACCTCTTTTTCAATAGTCCCTGAGCCTTGGAAGGTATGATAGAGATGCCTCACTTAGTGCTGAATATTCCGCTGTCACTTCTCAGCACTGTTGTGAATTTTGAGTCACCCCAGTGTTCACCATTGTGACAGGAGTCTTGGAGTTCCTTGCCAATACACCAGTATATGCCAACACACCAATAAATTTGGGGTATCCTCAGATCTTTGTGTTATGAACTTAAAGAATTTAATTCCATAAACCAGAGGGTAAGACTTAAATAGACTTTATTAGATTAAGAGAAGGAAGTCCAGAAAGCTCCTGCACTGTGGAAGGCAGGAGGAAAGACAGCCCATGTGGGAGTGGGGTCCCCTTCCTCCATGGGGCTAGGATGATGGGGCCTTACCAGAGCAGGGACCTGGAGGTTCAGGAGAGACGACCAGCCGAAAAGAGGCCCTGCCCAACCTGGGAAGCATCCATTTATAATCTTATTGTGGTGGGCTTTACCCTCAGGCTCAGGTGAGTCACAGACAGTTAATTGGTCAGCGCAGGGGGCGAGAGTGAGCTGACTGCATGAGACCAGAACAGATGCTGAACTCCTGTTCTGGTGAAGCAGACAGGCGATGTGACATCTTTTGGTTCCGTCTCCTAAGA
The DNA here is from genome assembly GCF_020740685.1 of Jaculus jaculus. Lineage (NCBI taxonomy): Eukaryota > Metazoa > Chordata > Mammalia > Rodentia > Dipodidae > Jaculus > Jaculus jaculus. The sequence goes on from NC_059113.1 coordinate 22,988,517, forward strand.
GGCTAAAGACTAGCTCCCTCCCAATCATCATCTGAAAAGGGAAGCTTCTCTAACCAAAAATGAGAGTAGCCTTAATATATGGGCATAAACATAAGTTTATGCAGTTTGTTGGGCATAATATACCCATCTAGCAAGACAATAGTAGCAGTACCACCCTAGAGTTTATGATTTCCTAAGCCATAGGCTTTTCATTAGGTTTTTAATATAAGATATGGGTTTCCTCCCATGGAGTGAGCTTCAAATCCAAGCAGAGAGCATTTGGTTTCCCCCATAACAGACATGCCACCATTGCACCAATTGGTACATTTGGCCCAGCTGGCCAGCCCTAGAGTTTGCAGTGTCCACTACTGGCTAAGACCATTGGTGACTTCTTCCCACAACAGGCTCCACCATCCAGACAGCTAGTCAGCAGGGAGGAGGCTTCCGGCTCAGTGATTTCTCAGTGTCCTGCAGCCCAAGCATGTGTAATCGTCAGCAATAGAGTCTTACCATCCGGCTCTGGCGGACAACTAAGAGCCTTGCCAATAACCTTAGACCATTTCCTCCTGGGCAGTATTCTGACCCTCTATTTATATATCTACTCTACCCTCCCCTTACGCCCTCTCCTCTCTTCCCTCCCTCTTAATAGCTTATTGGTCTCTACTACTGACTTTTACTCCAATATACATACAAACTAAACATTTGAAACTAGCATCCTTATATGTGACAGAACATATAACATTTGATTTTCTGAGCCTGGGTTAACTTGCTTTGTATAATCTTTTCCACATTCATCCAGCTCCCTGAAAATTTCACAATGTCATTTTTCTGTACAGCTAAATAGAACACCATTATATAAATAATACCATATCTGCATTATCCAAACATCAAAATCTTCCTGTGTTAAAAGTAAATTAGAGGACTGGAGAGATGGTTTAGTGGTTAAGGCACTCATCTTCCAAGCCTAACTACCTGAGTTCAATTCCCCAGTACCCACATAAGCCAGATGCACAGAGTGGCACATGCATCTGGAGTTTGTTTGCAGTGGGCTAGAGGCCCTGTGTACCCATTCTCTCCCTCCTTCCCTCCTTCCTCTCCCTCCCTCCCTCTCTGTCTCTCTCTTTCTCTGTATCTCTCTGTTTGCAAATAAATAAAAATAAAAAAATACATTAAGAAAACAAAGTCAACAAAAAGAATTTTTTAAAAAAGTAAGTTAGATGCTGGGTGTGGTGGTGCACGCCTTTAATTCCAGCGTTTGGGAGGCAGAGGTAGGAGGATCACCATGAGTTCGAGGCCACTCTGAGACTACATAGTGAATTCCAGGTCAGCCTGGACTAGAGTGAAACCCTACCTCAAAAAAAAACAAACAAACAAAAAAAAAAAAAAACAAAGAAAGTAATTTAGAGGGGTTGGAGACATGGCTTAGCAATTAAGGTGCTTGCCTGTGAGGCGTAAGGACCCAGGTTCAATTCTCACGTAAGCTAGATGCACTTGGTGACACAAGCATCTGAAGTTCGTTTGCAGTGGCTAGGGGCCCTAGCGTGCCAATTCTCGCTTACTCTCTATCTGTCATAATAAATAAAAATATTTTTTAAAGTAAATTAGAACTGGGTGTTGTGGCACAAGCCTTTAATCCCAGCACTTGGGAAGCAGAGGTAGGAGGATCCTTGAGTTCAAGGTCACCCTGAGATTACATAGTGAATTCCAGATCAGCCTGGACTAGACTGAGACCCTACCTCAAAAAGCCAAAAAAAAGGGGGGGGGGAGGGGGAAGGCTGGAGAAATGGCTCAATGCTTAAAGGCCCTTGCTGGCAAAGCCTGGGGTTCAATTCTATGGCACCCACATAAAGCCAGATGCAAAGTGGTGCATGTATCTGTGATGCCAATATGCCTAAACAGTGGGAAGTAGAGACAGGAGAATCCAAAGGTCAGACCAGCTAGTCTGGCATTTGTTTGGAGTCTGACATTTGTTCATTTGCAGCAGCAAGAGACCCTGTCTCAAAGAAAGTGGAACACAGACCTCTCAAAATGATTCTTTTACTCCACACAAATGCCATGGCACATGTAGTCCCCCATCCCCTCACACACACACAATATAAAAAATTTTAAAGTAAATTAAGGAAACTGGGGATATAGCTCAGTTGGTAAAGTGCTTGCCTCCTAAGCAAGAGCACCTGAGTTTGATCCCCAGAACCCACATTAAATAACAACAACCAAGTGTGGTGGCCCCAGAACCCACATTAAAACAAAAAACAAAACAAAAAAAAAAAAAAACAACAAAAAAAAAACAGGTGTGATGACATGTGTTTGCAATCCCAGTGCTGGGAAGGCTGAGGCAAGCTGAGGGATCCCGGGGGCTCCCTTGCCAGCCAGTGAGCTTCAGGCCAGTGAGAGGTTTTGTCTCAAAACACTTATATACATACATAGGAACAGTTCCTGAGGAACAACACTGGGGTTGTTCTTGGCCTCCACACGTCCACCTACATGCCGTGAACACGCACACAAAGTAAATTGAGTCCAGGCACTGACTGAGTGCACGTGTTATTGAACTACTTAGGAGGTTGAGGCAGCAAGGTCACTTGAACCCATGAGTTAGTGGCAACACTGTGGGACTCTGAATCACAAAGAAAAAACTCGTTTTATGTTTAGAGATAGTTTATTAGATTATGAGAAAGAAAGAGGAGAGAGTATGAAGAGCTCCTGCCCATGAGAAGGCAAGAGGGGGTAAAAGCCCCCCCAAATAAAAAATATTAAAATACCTTTTTTTTGTCAGAATAAATTCTTATTTAATTTGTGTGTGTGGATGGCTACACATGCCACAGCATAGTTGTGGGAGTCAGAGGACCACTTTGACGTGTCGGTGCTCCACCTTCTTTGAAATATGGTCTCACTGCTGCTAATGAACTGCCAAACTATGAAAGGATGTCAAAGCAACTGGCCCACATGTTTCAGACTCCTGGCCCTGCTTCCCATTATCACAGGCACATTGGGATTACAGATGCATGTACCATTTTGCATCTGGCTTTATATGGATGCTGGAGAATTGAGCCCAGGCTGGCAGGCTTTGAAAATAACTGTCTATGACAGCTAGGTTATTTTCCCAGCCCTTTAAGAAGGCACTTGCCTGCAAAGCCTGATGGTCAAGGCTCAATTCCCTAGTACCCACATAAATCCAGAATCCAGATACACAAAGTACATGCATATGGAGTTCTTTTACTGTAGCAGCAGGAGGCTCTGACACACCCATTACACACACACACACACACACACTCTCTCTCTCTCTCTCTCTCTCTCTCTCTTCCTTCCTCTCTCCCTCAAATAAATAAAGAAAGGTTTTTGCAAACAAGTGCCTTTAACTGCTGGGCCATTTCCCCAGCTGCACCCCTGCCTGCACTTTGCTTTTTATTTTATTTTATTTCATTATTATTACTATTATTATTATTATTTTGGTTTTTCAAGGTAGGATCTCACTCTAGCTCAGGCTGATCTGGAATTCACTATGTAGTCTCAGGGTGGCCTCGGACTCTTGGCAGTCCTCCTACCTCTGCCTCCCGAGTGCTGGGATTAAAGGCGTGCACCACTATACCTGGCTTTGGCTTGCACTTTGCTTTTTGAGACAGGATTTTATATAGTTCAGGTTGTCCTTGAACTCACGAGGTAGTGTCCTTCTGCCTCTGTGGAGTGCTGAGGCCACAGGTGTGTACCACCACACACAGTCTATACAGGGCTGGGGATTGAACCCGGAGCTGTGTGCATGCTAGGCTAGCACTCTACCAGCTCCCCCGCCCCCAAATTTCTTGCCTTGAGGTTTGTTTGAGATAGCAGCATAATTCAAATTTAATTCCCAATCTCAATCTGGCTAGGGCATCTGAAAAGGTAAATATATTTTAAATTTTATTTTGCACCAGACTTGACAGTGAACACCTGTAATCACTTGGAAGGTAGAGGCAGGAGATCATGGCCATCCTAGGCTGCAGGAGTTACACACATGCACACACACACACACACAACCTTGATAGGGCCTGGGGAGATTGGCAAAGCTTGCTGGCCTGGATTTAATTCTCTGGCACCCACATAAAGCCAAATTCTTGAAGTGTTGCATGCATCTGGAGTTCATTTGCAGCAGCAAGAGGCTCCCATCCTCTTTGAATGAGGATATGCTCATTCTCTTTCTCTGCTTGCAAATTTAAACAAACAAAATATCTTCATTGGCTCTTCAAGAGCTCTGATAATAGAGGCAAGGCTGGTTTAATTAACAGAGCAAGGGAGAACAGGCTTATCTAAAGTTTTAGTCCAGGGTAGAAGTGTAATCCATCGGTCTCAAGTAGTCCTAATTACACAAGGGTCTGGGGGCTTACATACATCATCTTACTATTTGTCTTCAGTATTTTTTCAGAGATAGAAAGAGGGAGGGAAAGAGTGAGAGAGAGAGAGAGAGAGAGTGGGCATGTCAGGGCCTCCAGCACTGCAAGAACTCCAGGTGCACGCTGCACCCCCTCTGCCCTTGTGCGTCTGGTTTACGTGGGTCTTGGAGAACCAAAGAAATTTGGGAGCTGAGAAGATGGCTTAATCAGTAAAGTGCTTTGCCACACAAGCATGAGGACATGAATTCATATCCCCAGCACTCACATAAAAGCTGGGTATGGTGGCACTGTGTCTCAGGGTGCCCTCAAACTCATGGCGATCCTCCTACCTCTGCCTCCCGAGTGCTGGGATTAAAGGTGTGCACCACCACGCCCGGCTAAATTGCCATTCTCTATAAATTCTAGGAGGAGTATAGTTCTCAACAATCTTCCCAAGTGTTTCACATCCCTCGAAATTTGCTCACTTTGAGTCCCTGGCTTGCTTCGAGCCAAAACTTGAACGAGGACTACTTCCGAAGCCCAGCTCGTACCAGAACTGGGTCACCTTCTCTCAATCCCCAGCACGGGAACAGTGGATATTTTCCAGGGGAGCGTCACTTCTTAGGGGGTGAGTGAGGCTGCTATGGTGGTTCAGGCTTGTAACTCCAGCTCTTAGGAAGATGGGGCAAGAAGATTTTGAGTTTGAAACTCTGTCTCAGATATCTAAAAAGAAAGTGTGGTAGCACATGCTTTAATGCCAGCACTAGGGAGGCAGAAGTAGGAGGATCATTTTGAGTTTGAGGTCAGCCTGGGATCCTACCTCAAAACAAAACCAAACAAAAAACAAATAAAAATCTTAAGAAAGGCTGGGGTGGGGCTGGAGAGAGGGCTTAGTGGTTAAGGTGCTTGCCTGTGCAGCCTAAGGAACCAGGTTTGTTTCCCCAGTTCCCACATAAGCCAGATATACAAGGTGGCGCCTGTGTCTGGAGTTCATTTGCAGTGGATAGAGGCCTGGAGCACCAATTCCCTCTCTCTCTCTTTCTCCCTGTCTCTTTCAAATAAATAAAATATTTAAAAATATATTTATTTGGGCTGGAGGGATGGCTTAGCAGTTAAGGCGCTTGCCTGCAAAACCAAAGGACCCTGGTTTAATTCCCCAGGACCCATGTTAGCCAGATGCACAAGGGCACATACAATCTAGAGTTTGTTTGCAGTGGCTGGAGGCCCTGGCACACCCATTCTCTCTCTCTGTCTCTCTCTCTCTGTCTGTCTGTCTCTCCCTCTCTCCCGACCTTCCTCCCTCTTTCTCTGTCAAGTAAAAAATAAATAAAATTTAAATTAAAAAAAATTATTTATTTGAGAAAGCGAGAGAGAGGAAGAGACAGAGAGAAAGTGAGAATGGGCATGCCAGGGCCTCCAGCAGTGCAAACAAACTCCAGAGGCGTGCCCCCGTTGGGCATCTAAAAAGACAATCTAAAAAGACAGCACATGATAGGCAGAGGTAGGTGCAGGAGGATTGCAATGAGTTCATAGTGACTACATACTGAATTCCAGGTCAGCCTGGGCTAGAGTAAGACCCTACCTTGAAAAACAAAACAAAAAATATCTAAAAAGAAATGGAGGTGGGAGTTGGGTGGAAAGGAGTTCTAAGGGAAAGGAAAACAGCAAAACACATGTATTATGTAAGTAAGAAAAATGAATATTAGCAGAAGAAAGGTTTAAGCATGAATGGGGTGGAGGATGGATAAGGAAAAGGTGGAGGAGAAGATCAAAACTAAGGATTATGAAAATGCTATATAGAAACCTCTACTTAGTAAGCTAACTAAAAATGTGATTTTTTTTTTAAAGGAACCTTTCCAGGTATGGTGGCACATGTCTTTAATCCTAGCACTCAGGAGGCCGAGATAGTAGGATTGCTGTGAGCTTGAGGCTAGCCTGAGACTACATAGTGAATTCCAGGTCAGCCTGGGCTAAGTGAGACCCTCCCTCAAAAAGCCAAAAAAGTTCAAGAAGAGAAAAAGGAGAGTGAACAGAGGTACTCTGTGTGGGTTGATAATGATGATCGCAGAAGCCATAGGTTTTTAAACCAAAATTCCAGTGCCAAATATGGAATACTTCCCTAAGAGCTGCTACTCAGGCAGCCCCCAGAGGCTCCCAAGCCAGTACAGGCCATTGTTTCTGCATTTGACTGCCCACCAGAACCCCTAGATGGTAAGACACTATTTTTTTAAATTTTTATTTATTTATTTATTTGAGAGTGACAGACACAGAGAGAAAGACAGATAGAGGCAGAGAGAGAGAGAATGGGTGCTCCAGGGCTTCCAGCCTCTGCAAACGAACTCCAGACGCGTGCGCCCCCTTGTGCATCTGGCTAACGTGGGAACTGGGGAACCGAGCCTCGAACCGGGGTCCTTAGGCTTCACAGGCAAGCGCTTAACCACTAAGCCATCTCTCCAGCCCTGGTAAGACACTACTGCTGAAGACACCATACACTTTGGATATAGGCCATGGAGAGTCTGGGCCGGAACTGAACCCGAGTGTCCTCCCTGCTGGCTAGCGTTCTTAGTGTCAGAAGGCGCTGCACAAGCTGTTGGGGGAGAAGAGTCATCAACAATCTCACCCAGCCATGGGTCACAGACCCTATGTGCCATAACACTGAATTGCCAGGCAAGATGTGCCCACTGGCACAATAGTGGCATGAATGTTCTGGGAGTAGCTAACCTGATACTACTGTAAACTGGGTCCAAAGTCTATGATTACAGAAGCCCCGGGACTGATGGGGGAATGCGCTACTATGTTTTACTTAATGGAAATGTAGTTAAACTACCTTCTAAGTATTTATGTTTATACAAATGGGCTAGTACACCTTTCAATCTTAATTAGAGAAGCCACTTTTGGCAATGGGCCATGGTCAAAGCAGAGACCCCTAATTGGTCACGGTGCTGAGATTAAGTGAGTTGAGTGCTCAGCCCTAAATGAGGCATCTGTGTCACCCGCTTCAAGGCCCAGGGAACACTGTGGAGGAGTAAAGGCTGTAAGCCAGAGGATGGGGAAGATTCTATGAAGCACTGTCTTCTGAATATGACACGGCCATTGCAATCATGAACACACAGCTGCGGCAACCACCTGTCTAAGACCTGAGTGTGCGCGTGCGCACATGTATACGCACACATGCAAAAGACATGAAGGAGGGGGGCTGGTTGGCAGGAAGAAGCGGGCTAGCAGGAGTGGGAGGAGGTAAGAGAAGAGGGCTGAATATGATCATAATACATTGTACGCAAATATGAAATTGTCAGAATGTTTAAAACATCTAAGAAATCTAAAAAAAAAGAAAGAAAAAACTACAAAGAGAACATTCAGAGGTGTGAGAGTGACCGAGTGTATATCCAGCATGCTCAAGGCCCTGGGTTCTATCCCCAATACTACATGCAAATTAAGATAAAATAATCCCAGAAAATTATAAATCTGGGGCTAGGGATGCAGCCCAGTGGAAGAGCATGTGCTTAATATGTGCATCCTCAGCTGAAAGAAAACAAAAAAGAATGAAAGAAATATAAAGGTCATAACTCATGGAGGTATCTGAGGTTAGAGAGGCATTTTCCCAGCACTGAGCCCTGTCCTCTTCTGATGGCTGCTGAAAGCTCCCTCCAGGCTGTTCACCACTGCGCTCTAGGGTTCTCCAGCTCCCTTCCATTCCCTGTCTTTTAGAAGCAGGATTCTGACAACAGCTCTCAGGCCCACAGTGGAGGAGTAGCTAACAGGTCATTATTGGATCAATAATGCAAATGTGGGGCTGCGGAGATGGCTTAAGGTTAAGGTGCTCGCTTGTGAAGCCTAAGGACCCAATGTCCAAATAACTCTCCATGTCCCACATAAGCCATACGCACAGTGACGCAAGTGTGTAAGATTGCACATGTGCGCAAGGTGGCACACATGTCTGGAGTTCCATTTTAGTGGCTGAAGGCCCTGGCTTGCCAATTCTCTCTCTCTCTCTCTCATAAAAAACACGGGCAGTCTGAGCCAGGTGTGGTGGTGCGTGCCTTTAATCCCAGCACTCGGGAGGCAGAGGTAGAGTTTGAGGCCACTCTGAGATGACATAGTGAATTCAAGGTTAGCCTGAGCTAGAGCGGGACCTTACCCCCCATGATAAACCCCCCAAATTCCACAAAGGCAGTCTGTTGGGCTTGCCTCAAAAACAAAAAAACAAATGCAAATGTGGCCTTTGGGGCTCACAAATACAGTGAAGCGCAGGGCTAGTGGGTCCTACCTCCCTCCCAAGAGGCCCTTCAAGACAACCCTATGAGTCTGCTATCCTGTTTTGTTCTTGCCTGTGAGGGCTGTGCCAAGTTGCTTATCTTGTTGGAACAGTTAAATTGAGTGTTTATGACAGCTCATATCTCCACCATAAAAAATGAAGAGGGATGTGGGAAGCTACCCTGGTAAATATCTAGGCCACTAGGGCTTTCCTTTGATGATTAGATTGTACCACATAGAAAGCTCCTGTGTATAAATCAGGCTTTCCAGCCAAGTGTGGTGGCACATGCCTTTAATCCCAGTACTTGGGAGGCAGAGGTAGGAGGATCACCATGAGTTCACCCTGATACTACATAATGAATTCCAGGTCAGCCTGGGCTAGAGTGAGACCCTACTTCAAAAAAACAAAAAAATTAAAAAAAAAAAACAAATCAATACATCAGGTTTTCTTAAGGAAAGGGTTATATGCTGCCTCTACTCAAGTAGAAGTTATTCCTGAAGTGTCATTTTCTCACCTTCTCCCATACCATGGAAAATGTCAGTGGAAAATTTCCTGTACAGTATCTGCACATGGCTGGATCATGAATGCTGACATTAAATTCAGGCCTTTCCTCTCAGTACTACTAATCGCATACCTGTGCTTGGGTACAGTGCTCTTGTCCATGAAGTAGGGCTAAAACAAAGTGTAAAATGCCATAATGGGGCCTAGGAATATGACTCCGTGGACGCAAAGCATCTATTACTCAAGCCTAAGCGCCCAAGTTCAGTACCCAGACTCCATGTAAAAAGCCAGAAACCTTGGCGAGTGTCTGTAAGCCCAGCAAGTGGACAGCAAGATGGGAGGCAGAGACAGAAGAACTTCCCAGAAGTTCAAGGTCAGCACAATAAAGAACAATAGCACAGAGAGATCCAAAGAGAGAAACCCTGCCTCAAAAAAGACAGAAAGATATTGCTGAAGACTCCACATACTTGGGGTACAAGGTCATGGAGAAATCCTGCTGGAGCTGAGCTGAAAACCTCCTCCATGTAGACCAGCTAACAGAAAGCTGGAAAAAGCTATGCTGCATGCAGTTCAATGGGAGACAGAAGTCACCAGTGGAGATACTCTACAGTGGACACTGCAAGCCTTACATTTGGCCAGCCAGGCCAAATAAGCCAACAGGTGCAACAGTGGCATGTCTGTCATGGGGGAAACCAAATGCTCTCTAATTGGACTTGAGGCCTGCTCCATGGGAGGGAATACATCCCTGATAATGAAAACCTACGACAGGGGTAGTCATGAGCCCTGGGGGTATAATGTCTGCTGCTGTCTGGCTAAATGTATATACTATGTTCATCAAACTGCCCAGTAAGCACTTCTCTTAATGTTCATACCCATATATTAATGCTACTCTCACTTTTGGTTACAGAAAGTTCTCTTTTCAGATGACAGTGACCTTGGGACGACTCAGAAGACCCCATGGTGCTGAGAAGTGACAGAGGAGTGCTCAGCACTGAAATATCTCTATCACTTCTTCCAAGGCTCAGGGTCCATTGTGGAATAGGTGGCAGAAAGAAGCCAAAGGAAGGGTAGGATTCTTTACAACATGCTCCTCCAGACACAAAATGGTCTGGAAATCCATAACCTCGTGGTGCCTAACACTACCTACATAAGACCATTAAAAAAAAGGAGGAAAAGATGATGACATCAAAAGAAAAGGAAGACTATTGAGAGCGGGAGGGGATGTGATGGAGAGTGGAGGTTCAAGGGGGGAAGTAAGGGGAGGAAGGGAATTACTATGGGTTATTGTCTACAATTATGGAAGTTGGCAATAAACAAATAAAAAAAATAAAAAATAAAAGACTGATTGAGAGGGGGAAGGGGTATGACAGAGAGTGGAGTTTCAAAGGGGGAAGTGGGGAGAGTAAGGGAATTACCATGCATTACTGTCTGTAATTATGGAAGTTGTCAATGAAAAAATAAATTAAAAAAAAGAGGCAGAAAGATGAAAACCTACCTGAAAGTTCTCCTCTGACCTCTACATATACACCATGGAAGGCAGATAACTGCACAAACACACACACACATGAAAATACACACATATACATGTATACTTATAATGAGGCTAGAGAGATGGCTATGGATTAATGCGCATGCCATGCAAGCATAAGCACCTGATTTTAAATCCCTAGAACTCATACATAAAGCTGGGTGGACATGTCTGCAATCCTAGCACACCTGCAGTGTGGAGGGCAGCAGAGAGGAAAATCCACCAGAAGCTCATGGGCTAGCTAGCCTGAAGAATGGAGTGGTGAATAAGACAGACCTTGTCTCAAACGATGGAAAGTGCGGACTGTCACCTGAAAGTGGCACATATATGCCTGTGTTCACTCACATGAACCCCCCCCCACATATCAAAAAATGATTAAAAAAAAAGCCGAGCGTGGTGGCACACGCCTTTAATCCCAGCACTCGGGAGGCAGGGGTAGAAGGATCACTGTGAGTTTGAGGCCACCCTGAGACTATATAGTGAATTCCAGGTCAGCCTGGGCCAGAGTGAAACCCTATGTTGAAAAACCAAATCCTCCCCCCAAAAAGCCATAATTAGTTTTTGTTGTTGTTTTGAGGTAGGGCCTCACTCTAGCTTAGGCTGACCTCGAATTTACTATGTAGTCTCAGGTCTTGGTGGCCTTGAACTCATGGCGATCTTCCTATCTCTGCCTCCTGAGTCCTGGGATTAAAGACATGTGCCACCACGCCTTGCTCACTAAATTTTTTTTATTAATCTGATTATTAAGAACATACTTTGTATGGATACATCATGTATTGGTATCATCTTTTCCCTCCTCCTTGCCCCCATTCTGCAGGGAACCCTCCTCAGTGGGGTTGCTGGTATTCTCCATGGGGTTGTGGGTTATGCATTGTGGGAGCAGCAGTCAGTTATTTAGGGGAGGCAATGCCTCTGGGCATGATGTCCCAATCTGTGGCTCTTACAATCTTTCTGCCCCCTCTTCTGCAAAATTTCCTGAGCCATGGTGGGTGTGTTCTAAGTCTACTCCAGTGATGAGCTCTCAGGAGCCTCTGGATCTCCGTTTTGGTATGTGTTGAGTGTCCTTAGCGTCTGTCTGTCTGTCTCCTGCACCCTGGCGCTGCTCATCAGGCTCACCATGGAAGCAGTGCTCTTGCTCTTCTCCCCACTTCCTCTGTGGTTTTGTCTGGGCCCTGACTGAGATGCAAGGGGGTGGTTTATCTCCTCGGGTCTCATTACCTTTCTGTGTGCTCACCCTCTGGAGTACATATTTGAAAAGGGTCTTGGTTTACAACTTTCTTTTGTTCCATAATTGTAAAAACCTAAAGAAATTGTTAAGATATTGGAACATAGAATTTAGGGTAACCTAAATCTGTGTTCTTGGACCATGGTCACTCATATCTGGCCCCAAGATAAACTCTTAATTTCCTTTGAGGTGAGAGCTGTGTGTTTTGCGCTGACAGTTTATGGTACCCACACATGGGGCCCTAAGAACAAACCACTTTCTCCAGAGAACTTACCAGGATCAAACCATGGACTAGCATGGACTCCTCGTGCCCAACTGTCTTGTTTTCTCCTCCGGTGTATGTTAGTGAGTCCTTCTGGGGCGAAGTCCTCCCTTGATTTGCTCCCTGGTCCATTTGTTTATTCTGAGCTGGTTTTAGGCTCCTATTTGCTGGATACCTTCCCTTGTTTACTCTTAAAAGTGTTTGGTTGGAGGTACCCATTTTGTTTGTTTGCTTTGAATGCATTTTGGTTTATGACCATTCTGTTGTTCTTGTTTTTTTTTTTTTTCTTTCAGATCTTTAAGCTCATTTTGGTTTCTGACTCTTCAGTTTGTTAATCTGCTAGCATTCAGCTTGTTTTCTCTTGCAGTATTTCTCCAATATTTAATTCAAAGAAGGAGGAAATGTTTGGAGAAAAGCTGCTGTTTTGGAAATTCAGCTGGCTTTATTTTTGATAATTGTGTTAATTCAACTTGCAAGTATTTGAGAAAAATGGGAAAACCTAACTAAAAATAAATTGGCTTTACATCTCCCTCAATGGGGAACATTTTATCTTCAGTTTGGGTTTATTCTGAGGGGGTTCATTTTTATTCTTATTTTTGTTTTTATTTTGGCATGCTAAACTAGAGTCTTAGGCAATAGAATTTTTAAAAAATCATTTATGGTCAGCCTGCTTTAATCAGAGTTTTAAAACATCTAAAGAAAAATGATGAAATTAGTAATTTAAAAATTAATTAAGTGGAGTTCTAGAAATCACATCTAAGTAAAAAGTGATTAAAAACAAGTAAGAAATAGAAAATTTGAGAGGTTATGTCAGAACTAAGGATACATTTTGAGAAATCTATTGTCAACCTCCTCAACTCTCATCTGTCATCCCCTGACCTTGTCTCTTCCTTCTCTATCTTGAAGCAGAACCAAATTTTACATTAAAAGAAAAGATTGTTGTGACATGTCATAGGATAAAACCTACAGGGAAAAAGATGCCATACTCTATTAAAAACCACCATTGGTAAAGGTCATTCTTTCTCTTATAGAGGACCCCACATCCATGCGTTCAGGTGCACTTTCATTCTCCTGTGCACCTCTTCTTCCTCCTAACCCTCATGCTTAGCTCTGTATTAAAATATCTTTAATAAAATCTTCAAGTCAGCTTCATACTGGCTCTTCATGGAATTCTTTCCTGTGTCAAAGCCTCAAATCTTGGCTTTAACCCAAGTCTAGGCTATTGAGGGTGAGTGTGGAGCTGTCTCAGCCCTCACACCACTGACATTTTTGGAGCTCACATACAATTCATTTAAAGTATTGTTGGTAAATCTCCATAATTTCTGCTGCTGTTCAGTTATATTCTTGGTTTGCACATTATCTTGGTATCTTTGCTTCTGTTTTTCTGGCCAATAACCCACCCAACTGTTTAATGAGTGCCATTGGCATCTAAATAAGAATTTCCTAGATATCCACACCTTGTTCTTGGGACATATGGAATAGCATATAGCTGTTTCTTTTTTGTTGTTGTTATTGTTTGTTTGTTTTGCTGTTTTTTTGAAGTAGGGTCTTGCTCTAGCCCAGGCTGAATTGGAACTCACTCTGTAGTCTCAGGCTGGCCTCAAACTCATGGCGGTCATCCTACCTCTTCCTCCCAAGTTCTGGGACTAAAGGTGTGTACCACCATGCCCAGCTCCTAATCAATACTGTTTTTAAAACTTTTTTTAATGACAATTTCCATAATTATAGACAATAAACCATGCTAATTCCCTCCCTTCCCACAGTTTTCCCATCATATATCCAGTCTCCATCAAATCCCTGCCCCTCTCAATCAGTCTTTTTTATTTAAAAAAATTTTTCTTTTTTTTTTTAAATTTTTTTTGTTCATTTTTTATTTATTTATTTGAGAGCGACAGACATAAAGACAGATAGAGGGAGAGAGAGAGAATGGGCGCGCCAGGGCTTCTAGCCACTGCAAACGAACTCCAGACGTATGCGCCCCCTTGTGCATCTGGCTAACGTGGGACCTGGGGAACCGAGCCTCGAACCGGGGTCCTTAGGCTTCACAGGCAAGTGCTTAACCACTAAGCAATCTCTCCAGCCCTAAAAAAAATTTTCTTTTGGTTTATTTTTACTTAGTTATTTGAGAGAGACAGACAGAGAAAGAGGCAGAGAGGGAGAGAGAATGGGCGCACCAGAGCTTCCAGCCACTGCAGACGAATTCCAGATGCGTGTGCCCCCTTGTGCATCTGGATAACATGGGTCCTGGGGGATCAAGCCTCGAACCAGGGTCCTTCACAGGCTTCACAGGCAAGCATTTAACCACTAAGCCATCTCTCCAGCCCAGTCTCTTATTTTTATGTCATCATCTTTTCCTCCTATTATGACAGTCTTGTATAGGTAGTGTCAGGTACTGTGAGGTCATGTATATCCAGGCCATTTTGCATCTGGAACACTGCATTGTAATCAGTTATACCTTCCTTTGGCTCTGACATTCTTTCTACTACCTCTTCCACAATGGACCCTGAGCCCTGGAGGGTATGATATAGATGTTTCAGTGATGAGCACTCCTCTGTCACTCCTTCTCAGCACTATGTTGCTTTTTGAGTCATCCCAGAGCTCACTGATATCTGAAAAGAGAAGTTTCTCTAACCAAAAGTGAAAGTAGCATTAATATATGGGCATGAACATTAAGAGAAGTGCTTACCAGGCAGTTTGGTGAGCATAATATATACATTTAGTCAGACACCAGCAGACGTTACACCTCTAGGGCTCATGACCTCCCCCATAATAGGTATTCAGGGAAAGTCATCACTTTAGATCTGCAGAACAAGCCTCATCTTTTGATCTTTTGGGTTACTGAGCCTTTCTCAATCTCAAGGAGAGAGGGATATAAACTTTCTACTTGATTTTTCTTGGGGTGTACCTTGATTTTATCTAATTCTGTCATGTGTAGTCATAATAAATCTTTTATATATTTGCTTTAATATGCTGTTTTATAAAAAGAGAAACAACATAGAGTTCCAAATATGTGTGCGTGTATAAAACTAAACAACAAAACTTAAAGTCTAACTTTAATAATGATGATACAACTAAATAAAAACTACAATTGCTTTAGTTTTTATTTAATCTATATGTGTGTACATATTATCTACATGTGCTTATGTTTCTGTAATGTTTATATAATAGCAAATTAGTTTTTAAAACCTAAACTGACTTAGGGTACAGCCTTACTCTTATAACAACTGCCTTCCTCTGAGGGATCATGCTTTAGTCTGTGTTACTCCTAGAATCCAGATACTGAGACAGTGACTTATCTATGCTTCAGCTTTTCTTGAATAACTTAGTAGACTTGCCAATAGAGGTATGCAGATGAACAAAAACAATTGTGTGTGTGTGTGTGTGTGTGTGTGTGTGTGTGTGTGTAGTATGTGTGTGATGTATACACATGTATGTGCCCTTGCTGTACCCCATATGCTTGATTGTGGTGGCTGGAGCGGAACATCAGATGTCCTACTTCATTGCTTTTCTGCCTGGTCTTGCTTTGGGCCAGAGTCTCTAGTTTTACTAATTCTGGAGCTTGGGTTGCTATGAGGATTCTCTGGTCTCTGCTCCCCTAAAAGACTGAAGTTATGGGCTGGAGAGATGGCTTAGTGATTAAGCGCTTGGCTGTGAAGTCTAAGGACCTTGGTTCGAGGCTCGGTTCCCCAGGTCCCATGTTAGCCAGATGCACAAGAGGGTGCACGCGTCTGGAGTTCGTTTGCAGAGGCTGGAAGCCCTGGCGCACCCATTCTCTCTCTCTCCCTCTATCTGTCTTTCTCTCTGTGTCTGTCGCTCTCAAATAAATAAATAAATAATGACCAAAAAAAAAAAGGGCTTGTTATTTATAAAAAAAAAAGACTGAAGTTATTATAGATATATATAATTTTACGTGAGATCTGGAGATTTGAACTTAGCAGTGTTGGCCCCTTCAGGCCAAGCACAACTAACCACTGAGCAATCTCTCCAGCCCCCATTCAAAGTTTTAAGATAGAGATTCTAAGATTTTATTCAGCTTTGACTGTATTAAGTAAATGCTTTTAATTTTTTAAAATATTTTATTTATTTATTGAGAGAGAGAGAGGGAGAGAGGCAGATAGAGAGAATAAGCATGCTAAGGTGTTCAGCCACTGCAAATGAATTCCTGTGGATCTGGCTTACATGGGTCCTAGGGAATTGAGCCTTGGTCCTTAGGCTTCACAGGCAAATGCCTTGAAAGCTAAGCCATCTCTCCAACCCAATAAATTAAAAAAAATATATTTTACTTATTTATAAGCAGAGAAAGAGAGAGAATGGGCACACCAGGGCCTCTAGCCACACTGCAAGTGAATTCCAGATGCATGTGCCACTTTGTACATCTGGCTTTACATGAGAACTGGGGAATCAAGCTCTGGTCATTAGGTTTTGCAGGCAAGCACCTTAACTGATGAGTCATATCTTCAGTTCAGTAAATGCTTTTTAGCAAAAACAGTTTCTAAGTGCTCATTATAATACAGTAAATTTTTTAATGAATAACTCTTTTACTTTATTAAGAAAACACCAGAATGTTCATATGCTTTGCCTGTATTTGGATGCCCAAGTGTATTAGTCAGGGTTCTCGAGAGAAACAGAACTGATAGAATAAATTGTATTAAAAAAGGAATTTATTGGATTAGCTTATAGCAGTCCAACAATAACATTATTCAGGCTTGGGAGTATCAGTCCACATGGCTGGATGCCTCAGCAGTCCCAATCCAGCACTGAGGGCCTAAAGGCTTCCTGTAGAGCCGCTGGTCTTTAGTCCACATGGGAAAGCGGAGGAGACGTGGTAATGCTGACAAAGGATGGCCGCACAGGATCAATACGTGTGCAGGTGGAGCCCTCACCCGCACGCAGCTGTGGCAGCCGGGTGGGGGGGGGCTTTCTTCTCCCAGAGCTGCCTTACATCAAGCCCCCCACCGGGAGAGCTGCCCGCGCTAGGGGAAGGGCTCACTCTGGAGAAAGGACTTGCTCCTTCAGTCAGTACTTCCTGGAAGCAATCTCAAAGACCTGCCTAAGAGGAATGTCTGTGGATTCCTAATCAGATTAAGTTGACAACAGAATTTAATAATCACACCAAGATACTGTATGCATGCTTTCTTTCTGTGTTTCACATACAGCTTCCTGGGTTTTCATTTAAAAATGTTTTCTAAATTTTGGAATGACAACAACAGAGTTATAAAAAGTGTATTTTTGGTAAAGAAGGTGTGGTGATTTGAATTTAGGTGTCTCTCATAAACTCATGTATTTTTTCTCTCAATTTTTATTAACATTTTCCATGATTATAAAATATATCCCGTGTTAATAAAAATTGAGGAAAAAAAATATCCCATGGTAATGCCCTCCCTCCCCACCCCCCAAACTCATGTATTTTTGAATGCTTGGTCCTCAGCTGGTGGCAAGTTGGGAGGCACAGGAGGTGTATTGTTGTGGGGCAGGCTTTGGTGTGTTATAGCTAACTCCCCCTTCGCTAGATTTCAGTTCACCCTCTTTCTGGCATTGCCCACCTGCTGTGGCAGAAGTGACGTCATGTCCAGCCTCTGCTCATGCCATGCTTTCCCCTGCCACCATGAGACTGACCCTAAAGACTGTAAGCCAAAATATATCCTTTCCTCCCATGGTCTGCTTTTGGCCAGGTGTTCCCCACCTCCCCAGCACAAAGTTAGCTACTACCGAAGATTAAATAAGAAAGGACTTCCGAAGATTAAATAACAAAAGACTTAGTAAAGGATTGTTCCAAATGGAGAGATAGAGATAAGCTAGAAGGGTAAGGTATGTGGTAAAGGGTTATGAGAGTTGAACTGGGAAAAAGATGACATGGTTATAACTAAGTTGGTTATTAAATTTCTAAGGTCAAAATTCCAGTGCTTTAAAATAAACTAATGCCTCATTCTCTGTTTGCAATGATAAGGATTTCTTTCTTTTCTTCTTCTTTTTTTTTTTTTCAAGGTAGGGTCTCACTCTAGCTCAGGCTGACCTGGAATTCACTATGGAATCTCAGGGTGGCCCTGAACTCATGGTGATCCTCCTACCTCTGCCTCCTGAGTGCGGGGATTAAAGGCATGCACCACCATGCCTGGATAGGATTTCTTTAAAAAATACATATATTTTATTTTATTTTATTTATTTGAGAGAGAGAGAGAAAGAGGGGGAGAAAGAGAAAGACAGAGAGAGAGAGAGAGAATAGTTACACCAGGGCCTCTAGCTACTGAAAACTCCAGATATATGCACCCCCTTGTGCATCTGGCTTACATGGGTCCTGGGAAATTGAACCTGGGTCTTTCGGCCTTGCAGGCAAATACCTTAAACCATTAAGCAATCTTTCCAGCCCAAGGATTTCTTAACTGTGGTTCTGTTCTTAGTAATGTTTACAAAATGACATAAAAACAGAAGTTTTATGTTTTATCATTTTACCAAATATGACATTTAAAACCCGTGATTATATATTGTTTTGTTTCTTTTGAGGTAGGGTCTCAGTGTAACCCAGGGCTGACACAGAACTTGCTTTGTTGTCCCAGGCTGGCCATGAACTCATAGCAATCCTCCTACCTGTGCCTCATAAGTGCTGGGATTAAAGGTGCCTGGCTCTGTAATTAGATTTTACCCCAATGCTAAGCTTATATATTTTTCAATTGGGTAAAGCCTTTACTTGTTTTACTGGATAGACACTTAAATTTATTTATAAAGTTTGGTTTATTATATAGCAACTTTCATTGTGTTTATGGTTTTTAACCCTCTAGACTAGTGATTAAATAAATAAATGACATTAATTGTCACAATTAACTAAAGCTTTTGGCTTCCTTAGCTTAAGATAGTCCCATTAGTTCTTCTAAATCTAAAATACACCCTTTTGGAAAACATCTACTATCATCTCATAAAATAAATACTGAGTAACCTATAATTATAAGAGAACCATCTCTATTAAAGGGAGACATATACAATTATAAGGGATTTTAAATTATGATAACTAAAAATTCAAAATTGGTTAATTGGTTATGCTCTCCCACATTGAACTACCAGGAGATGAAGAAAAAAAAAAATCCATAGTGTTTAATTAACTAGAAGAAAAAGATCACATCAAAGACTCTTTCTACCTAGAAAAGAAAAACTATTAGGGACTTCTAACCAATTTTAGCCAGTTGAAAGTAAGAGATGTTCTTGCTACAGAACTTAAAGAGATGGACTCTAGATTCATATTTCCCACCTCAAACATATGAGCACAAATTCATATAAACTTCAGAAAAGCTGGGTGATGCTCATTTTCAACTATGTCAACAATTAGGTACCCTAAGTAACTGAACATTACTAACTCTTAGTTTTATATTTGTAATCCTTTTGTATTTATATATTTTAAAAATTATCTATGGAGTAGAGAGATGGCTTAGCAGTTACGGTGCTTGCCTGCAAAGCCTAACGACCTGGGTTCAATTCCCCAGTACCCACATAAAGCCAGATGCACAAAGTGGCACGTGCATTTAGAGTTTGTTTGCAGTAGCTGGAGGCCCTGACATGCCTATTCTGTATGTGTCTCTTTTCTCTCTCTCTCTCTCTCTCTCCCTCCCCCTCTCTGATTACCAATAAAGTTTTTAAAAGAATTATCTAAAATGTTTATTTTCTTTGATATGTTTCTAAGTGATAAAAATAATGCTGATTTTGGTTTCAATAAAGCTATAAATGAGGACAATATTATTTTCTTTCATTAATTATATTTCTGTAACAACTGTTTGCTTAGCCAGACCCCCTACCTTACTTAAACAAGATTTTTTTTTTTTTTTCGAGGTAGGGTCTCACTCTAGCTCAGGCTGACCTGGAATTCACTATGGAGTCTCAGGGTGGCCTCGAACTCACGGCAATCCTCCTACCTCTGCCTCCCGAGTGCTAGGATTAAAGGCGTGCGCCATTAAACAAGATTTAATATTTTTATTTATTTATTTTTATTTTTATTTTTTTGGTTTTTCGGGGTAGGGTCTCACTCTGGCTCAGGCTGACCTGGAATTCACTATGTAGTCTCAGGGTGGCCTCAAACTCTTGGCGATCCTCCTACCTCTGTCTCCCCCGAGTGCTGGGATTAAAGGCGTGCGCCACCATGCCCGGTTAAGATTTAATATTTTTAAAACATTCTAGTTTTCCCTCATTATTCAGCATAATTTGGATGCAAACTATAACTCTAGTTTTAAATTAACAAAAATTTATTTTAAACCATTCAAAAGGAACTCTGTTCTGGGATACTTTTATTTTAAATTTAAACTCCAAAATTTAAAAATTTAAAAATATTTTCCTAATAAAAATAAATCCATTGGGCCCAATCAATTAGATTATTATGTTTACAAGTGTTAAGAGACAGCAAATTAAAAGCTCTAAAGAAAACTCTATGCCACATTCAGACTTGAAACAACTTAAACATAATTTCAACTTGCTCCTGTTAGAGATGCCAAAAGATTTGGGTTAACATTTCATATCCTACTACAAAATACATCAATCTCTAATAATAACAATATTCATGGTGTTTTATAACTTAAAAGCTCATATTTAGTTTTATTTATTTGTGTGTGTGTGTGTGTGTATGTGTGTGTGTGTGTATGAGAGAGAGAGAGAGAGAGAGAGAGAGAGAGAGAGAGAGAGAGAGACACACACACACACAGAGAGAGGGACTGAGATTAACTATGGGCACACCAGGGCCTCTTGCCACTGTAGAAGAACTCTGGAAACATGTGCTACTTTGTGCATCTGGCTTTTATGTGGATTCTGGGGAATTGAACCCAAAGCTGGAAGGCTTTTCAAGTGAGCACCTTTAACCATTGAGTTATCTCCCTAGACTGACAGCTGATATTTCTTAATTATCTAAGATGTTCTATACTATAGATAGCTGGGATTAAAAATAATATTCATAATACATTAATAAAAAGGGAATAGATGAGGTCACAATGACTCCTATCAGAGTCCCATTTTATTTCTGACTATAAAATAAAAAATAGCATTTAGCTGTGCCCACAGAAGTCATAAATCCTAATTTCTTTTTTCCTTTATGTTTATTTATTTATTTGACAGAAAAAGAGGGAGAGAGAGAAAGAGAGAGAGAGAATGGGTGCACCAGGGCCTCCAGCCACTGCAAACAAACTCTAGATGCATGTGTCCCTTTGTGCATCTGGCTAACGTGGATCCTGGGAAATTAAATCTGGGTCCTTTGGCTTTGCATGCAAACGCCTTAACCACTAAGGCATTCCTCTAGCCCATAAATCCTAATTTCTAACTCATTTGACCTTTTGTTTCAGTCCTTATCACTAAAAATATTTGGTACATGAAAAAAGACAGTTATTTTGTTGAAAGAAATTATATTGTCATCTGATATTTTCTACAATGTGACCATCCATTTACTTCTCCAAACTAGAATCTGGTTAATACTAAGATACTAGGGCAGATGAAGTAATTATTGACAAATAGTACTTATAATAAATTTACATGTTAAAGACTAATATTTTCTAGAATGCAAGCTAGCCACTTCACAAGAAGTTATAACTATAGAAAAAAACTGGCCAAAAAACCCCCTCGAATTAAAAGAGAATAAATTCTTTTAAATATTCCAAATTTCAAATAAAGTATTTCATAGACAGCAAGTAACTGTAAATACAGGGGGAAACATAGTCAACATAGTTTAAAATATATATGTAATTTTTACTTGGTTAAAATGCTTAGTTCTCTCATCTGCTGCCTTAACTTTGTTAGGTCAGACTGTGTTCTTCATTATATTTAACTTTAAATATAATACTCCTATTACATGTCACATACAAATGTTTAGTCAGATACAGAGGACAAAGGAAGAAAAATATTCCCACCCAGATCTTAATGGCTAATAGAATTGACAGGATTCTTAATTGCCTAGCCAGCTATTCCTCTCTCCTAAAGACTGCTTTCCTACCTACCATCAATATCAGATCCTTCCTAGAGATGTGGGACATAAAACAATACTTAATGTTTAGCTTCTGCATGCACAAACTGTGATGCTTGGCCAACAGGGGAACTGGGAACTAAAGATCCTAAAGAGCAGCTGCACATACTTGTAACTTACAAGTCGGATTGACAGAATGTCTGTGATTGTGAAGAGATGGAATGTTGCAGGTTCAAAGCCAAATTATCTTGGGCTATCTTTAGCCTCCTTAGTATTTATTTATCACACACCTCTGTATCTGACCTAACATCCTTGTGACTACCAGGTGATCAGGTGAAACCTTTTTGCAATGTACTAACACACCATGAACTTTCACCAGCCCATAGGCTAAAATGCCTTGAGGCAGCATCTGAAACCTAGAGCAGGGATTTTTCCATTTTGCTGTAACCTACCTGCCTGCTGTTTCCACCAATGGATTTGAAAAGAACCTTGGTTTATGACTCTCGTTCTGTAACTGTAAAAACTTCATGAAATTGTTAATACATTGGAACGTGGCATTTGGTAACTTAAATCTGTGTGTCTGGGCCATGGGCTCCCATATTTGGCTCCAGAATAAACTCTCTCTTAGTTTCTTTGAGGTGAGAGCTGTGTCTATTTTATACTAACAAAGACCAGCCTGGCTGAGATTCTGTCTCAAAAACTAAAAATTAAGATGGGCTCAGAGGGTAACAGTCCTTGCTACACAAACATGAGGTCCTGAGTTCAATCTCCAGAACGCATATAAAAAACCAGGTGGGCCAGGCATGGCGGTTTATGACTTTATTAAAAACTAGCTACAAATGTTTAGACTTGTATGTGAGTTGCAGTAAAAATCAGTAGCAGAGGCCAGTAAGCTAGACAGGAGCTATAAGGGAGAGAGGAGAAGGGAGGACTTAAGGGCATGGTATTGTATATATGTAAGTACATGATCAGATTACTGGGGATGGAAAGGCCTAAGTGAGGTCCGAGGAAGAGATTAAATAAAGGAGGGTGGGGGAGGGCTAATGAAAATTTAAGATGTTATGAATAAGCCATATGGAAACCTACTTTTTTGGATAATGGCACATCCTGAAGCCATAGATTGTTACTAGAAAAATTTCAGTGCCAGACATGGGATATCTTCCAGTGAGTTGTTGGCCAGGGAGGTCCCTGATATCCCCAAAACATTTGGTTTCCCACCAGAAATAGATGGCAAGACCCCATTGCTGAAGATTACACACATCCCCCATAACTGAAGGCCAACCCCACAATGCAGCACCCACAATCTGTAAGGGCGGGTGACAGGGATAGGGCTAGCAATGCTACCGTCATGGCTGTATACACACTATATACATAATTAATAAAAACACACTTTTGAAAATTCTAAAAA
The DNA here is from genome assembly GCF_020740685.1 of Jaculus jaculus. Lineage (NCBI taxonomy): Eukaryota > Metazoa > Chordata > Mammalia > Rodentia > Dipodidae > Jaculus > Jaculus jaculus. Next base: position 23,011,940 of record NC_059113.1, read on the forward strand.
AAAAGATTACACATGCTTGGGCTGCACGGTCACTGAGAAATCAAGCTGGAGCTGAGCTGAAAACCTCCTCCATGTCGACCAGCTGACAGAAAGCTGGAAAAAGCTATGTTGCATGCAGCTCAATGGGAGAGAAATCACCAGTGGAGATACTCAACAGTGGACACTGCAAGCCTTTAAATTTGTCCAGCCAGGCCAAATGAGCCAACAGGTGCAATAGTGGCATGTCTATTGTGGGGGAAACCAACTGTTCTCTAATTGGACTGCAGGCCTGCTCCATGGGAAGGAATACATGAGTACTACTAAAAACGCAGTCAAAAGCCTATGGTGGGGGAGGTCATGAGCCCTAGGGGTGTAATATCTGTTGTTGTCTGGCTAAATGCATATCTTCCGCTCACCAAACTGCACTGTAAGCGCTTCTCTTAATCTTTATACCCATATATTAATGCTACTCTCACTTTTGGTAGAGAACCTTCTCTTTTCAGATGGCAGTGACCTTGGCATGACTCAGAAGGCATCATGGTGCTGGGAAGAAGTGACAGGAGTGCTCAACACTGCAATATCTCTATCACACCTTCCAAGGCTCAGGGTCCATTGTGGAAGAGGTGGCAGAAAGAATGTAAGAGCCAAAGGAAGAGTAGAATGCCTATAGTGCACTCTCTCACACACAAAATGGCCTGGATACCCATGACCTCACGTGCCTGGTACTATCTACACAAGACCAGCATAATAGGAGGAAAAGATGTAGACATGAAAATAAAAGAGAGACTGATTGAGAGGGGGAGGGGATGTGATGGAGAGTGGAGTTGTGAAGGGGGAAGGTGGAAAGGGAAAGGGAGGGAATTATCATGTTCATTGTCTATAATTATAGAAGTTGTTAATAAAAAAGCAAAAATAAAAACATTTTTTTAGGGCTGGAGAGATGGTTCAGCTGGTAAGGTTTGCCTGCCAAGCTCAAGGACCCAGGTTTGATTCCCCAGTACCCACATAAAGCCAGATGTACAAGATGGCACACTCATCTGGAATTCATTTGCAGTGGCTAGAGGTACTGGCATGCCCATTCTTTTCCTCCTTCTCTTTATCTTTCTTCCTCTCACTGCCTCTTTCTCTCTCTCTCTCCTTTTTATTTTTTATTTATTTATTTATTTTTGGTTTTTCGAGGTAGGGTCTCACTCTAGCCCAGGCTGACCTGGAATTCACTATGGAATCTCAAGGTGGCCTTGAACTCACGGCAATCCTCCTCCCTCTACCTCCTGAGTGCTGGGATTAAAGGCATGCATCACCACACCCGGCTGTTTCTCTCTTAAATAAAGTAAAAAATAAAATATTTTTTAAAGTTTTTATTGACAACTTCCATATATAAGCCATATACCATGACCATAATCCCCTCTCACTACTGTCCCTTTCCTCCCTCTTAATCTCCCCTCCACTGAATTTCTTCTTCTTTCCAACTAATCTCTCTTCTATTTTGATAGCTTCATTTTTTCCCCTCCTATTATGCAGGTCTTGTGTAGGCAGTGTCAGCCACTGTGAGGTCATGAATAACTACGCCATTTTGTATCTGAAAAACAGTATTACAAGCAGTCCTCCCCTTCCTTTGGCTCTTGCACCCTTTCTGCCAACTCTTCCACAAAATGCTCCCTGAACTTTGGAGGGAAGGTAAGAGAGAAATGTCTCAGAACTGTGGTGAGTTTTTGAGTCACCCCAGTGGTCACTGCCATCTGAAAAGAGAAGCTTCTCTAACCAAAAGTGAGAGTAGAGTTAATTAAGGGGCACAAACATAAGTATTTAGATAGCAGTTTGGTGGGCATAATGCATCCATTTAGCCAGATAATAGGAGTAGTATCCCTGTAGGGTTTTTGACCTCCCACGCCATAGGGGCTTACTCATCGAATCCTGGCACTTGGGATGCTAAGGGAGGAGGACTGCCATGAGTTCCAGATCAGCCTACCTCAAAAAAAAACAAAAGCAAAAACAATTTATTTTATTTTATTTATTTGTTTTGTTTTTTCAAGGTAGGATTTCCCTCTCTCAGGCTGACCTGGAATTCACTATGTAGTCTCAGGGTGGCCTCGGATTTATGGCAGTCCTCCTCCCTCTGCCTCCCTAGTGCTGGGATTAAAGGCGTGTGCACCACCACATTTGGCCCCAAACCAAATTTTAATTAAATGCCAGATGGGGTTGAGTATGCCTGAAACCCCAGCACTGAGAGGGCAGAAACAGGAGGATCACTGGGGCTTGCTGTCAGCCAGTCCAGCTGAAAAAACAGAGAGCTCCAGGTTCAGTAAGACATCCTGTCTCATGAAACTAAGGCAGGAGAGTGATGAATGAGGACTCTTGACATGCATACAACCATACACACCACATACACTACACACAGAAAATCTATAAAAACATCAAATATAAATACATATCGTCAAGGAAGATAGCTCAATAATTAAAAAGCAGGGGTGCCCTGCTTGGCTTAAAAGCACACAGAACTGAGTTTGATCCCCAGATCCCATGTAAAAATGTTGGGCGTGGGCTGGAAAGAGGGCTTAATGGTTAAGCACTTGCCTGTGAAGCCTAATGACCCTGGTTTGAGGCTCGATTCCCCAGGGCCCACGTTAGCCAGATGCACAAGGGGGCGCACACATCTGGAGTTCGTTTGCAGTGGCTAGAGGCCCTGGCGTGACCATTCTCTCTCTCTCTCTCTCTCTCTCTCTCTCTCTCTCTCTCTCTCTGTTGCTCTCAAATAAATAAATAAATAAAATAAACAAAAAAAATTTAATGTTGGGCATGGTGGTGAGTACTTGTAATCTCAGCACTGAGGAAACAGAGACAGGTAAGTACCTGGGGCTTATTGGCCAGGCAGTCTGCCTAATTGGCAAACTCCATGCTAATGAAAGACCCTGGTTCAAGAAAAGGTAGGAGCAGGAGAGGTGGCTTAGTGGTTAAGCACTTGTCTGTGAGGCCTAAGGACCCCGGTTCGAGGCTCAATTTCTCAGGACCCATGTTAGCCAGATGCACAAGGGGGTGCATGCATCTGGAGTTTGTTTGCAGTGGCTGGAAGCCCTGGCGCGCCCATTCTCTCTCTCTCTACCTGCCTCTTTCTCTCTCTGTCTGTCACTTTCAAATAAATAAATAAAAATAAACAAAGAAGAAAAGGTGGATAGTGTTCCTGAGGAATAATATTCTGACCTCCACACACATGCACACCCATACACATATGTATGTACCCATTCATACACAGGAACACATACACATTTTAAAAAAAAGCCAAGTTTCAGGTCAGCCTACGCTACACAGCAAGACCTTGACTCAAAAGAAACAAGATTAAGTCCTGGCATGATAGCACATGACTGAAATCAGAACATTTAGGAAGTGGAGGCAGGAGGATCAGGGGTTCATGGCTAGCCTAGGCTACATAGCAATTTTAAAGATGGCCAGGGCTTCATAAGACCCTGTCTCATAAATGTGAAATAAGGGGCTGGAGGGATGGCATAGTGGTTAAGGCACTTGCCTGCAAAGCCAAAGGATCCAGGTTCAATTCTGCAGGACCCATGTAAGCCAGATGCACAAGGTGGTCACACATCTGGAGTTCATTTGCAGCAGCTAGAGGCCGTTTGTCTGGAAGCCCTGGCATACCCATTCCCCCCCACACACACCTCTTTCTCTCTCAAATAAATAAATAAATATAAAATATTACAAAAAGAAAAATAAATAATAAAGTGGAAATGAGGGAACAGTTTGGGGACTGAGCCTTCAACCCATAAATGGTGTTAAACAACTCAGGTGTTATCCACTTCAGCTCTTCTTGTCTGCCAGTGGAGAGACCACTCTCCACACATATCTTTTGGGGTTATAGAAACCTAACAGGGAAAGGAATATGTGTCCAGACCAACCCCTAGGTAAATCCTGTGGGGGTTTGGATTAGATGTCTCCCATAAACTCCTGTGTTTTGAGTGCCTGGTCCCCAGTTGGTGGCCATTGGGAGGGGTGCCCTGCTGGAGGAGGTGGTGTTGGTGGCAGGCTTTGAGACGGTGTGGCCAGATCCCCTTCCTAGAGCGCAGCTGCCTCTTCCTGCCTTCGTGACACTGTCACGAAGCCTCTGCTCGGGCTCTGCTTTCCCTTGCCATCATGAAGCTTTCTCTGTAAGACTATAAGCCAAAGTAAGCCTTTTCCTCACATCAGCTGCTTTTGGTTGGGTGTTTTGTCCCAGCAATGCAAAGATAGCTACAGCCACCACCAACTCTAAACCAGGCATGGTAGCACAGGCCTATGATCCTAGCACTTGGGAGGTGGAGGCAGGAGGATCAGGACCTCAAGGCCAACCCTTTAATTAAAACAAATAAAACAGGGGCCGAGGAGATGGCTCAGTGTGTTAAAGGCATTTGCTCCAATTAGTCTTCTGACCAGAGTTCAGATCCCCAGAACCCATGTAATGAATGCAAACTATCACATGCATCTGTAATCCCCAAACACATATGGCAATGGGAGGCAGAATCAGGAGCATTCCCAAACTCACAGGCCAGCTAGTCTGGCTTTCCAAGTAGCAAACAAAAGACACTTTCTCACACAATGTGGAGGGAAAGAACAATCACCTGAGGTTTACACGACACATGTAAATGTGGATGAACAGCCCTTAAGGCCAGGCAAGGCAGTGCATACCTGTAATCCCAGTACTGAGAAGCCCATGTCAAGAGGATCATTAGCTCCAGATCAGCCCTGATTACATAGGGAGGCCCTATCTTAACAAGTTATCTTAGAGCAAAGGTGGGTGGGTGGGCAGGAAAGAGAAATAAGATCTGAGGAGTAAATGAAGTTTGGATCACCACCCTACTAGGTGAGTAACAACGACATGGAGTTGACAGTTTAGTAGGAGAGGTCATTGTCAGAGAAGGACACAATTATAATTAAAAACGGTGACACATGCTTTAAACTGGGAAAGTGGGGGTGGTGGGGAGAGAGGGGTTATTAGACAGAAAAATGGGACAGAAGGTCCTCAGTTTCCCTGGGTATCCAGAAAGGCCTATTTCAGAATGTAACAGGGAAGCTGGCTCCCTTCTTCACTCCCACCTTCCCTCCTTTTTGTTATCTCTATAGGTAAGCTGACCTCAAAGCCAGACCGGCCTTGGCCTGTGTGGTGGTTTGATTCAGGTGTCCCCCATAAACTAAGGTGTTCTGAATGCTAGCTTCTCAGCTGATGGACTTTTGGGAAATAATGCCTCCTGGAGGCAATGTATTTTGGGGGGCAAGCTTACGGGTGTTATAGCCAGTTTCCCCTTGCCAGTATTTGGCACACTCTCTTTTCCTGTTGTCTACCTGATGTTGGCCAGGAGGTGATATCCACCCTCTGCCCATGCCATCATTTTACCCTGCCATCGTGGAGCTTCCCTTAACCCTGGGAAGAGTTTCATGCCTTACAGTGGAGAGCCCATGCTGGAGGGAACAGACAAGATCAATAAAGGGGAGAAAGCATGCCTGAGGGTGAGGGCTAGAAGCCAAACATTCGCTGCTTTGTCCTTCTCCCTTCCCGTACTTCACCAGTTTGGAGGGTTTTAACTGGAGGACTGACTGCAGGGTAGTAACTTCCCATCTGTTTGGGGCAGGGTCTGTGAGCTCCTCCTTCCACAGTGTTTTCTCCTCAGAGACAATGGAGGAGTCCCCTTCTTCCGGAGCTCACTGGGAGTAGACAACTCCATTCCTGAAGGTGGGGAAGCAACTTTGAGCCTAGGGAAGACAAAGAGGTGGGAGGCCAGAGTTTTAACAATATTATTTATTTATTTATTTGAGAGAGAGAGAGAGAGAGAGAGAAGCAGAGAGACAGAGACAGATAGAGAATGGGCGCGCCAGGGCCCCTAGCCACTGCAAACGAACTCCAGACGCATGTGCCACCTTGTGCATGTGGCTTACATGGGTCCTGGGGAATCGAACCTAGTCCTTTGGCTTTGCAGGTAAGCACCTTAACTGCTAGGCCATCTCCCTAGCCCAAGGCCAGAGATTTTACCAGCCATAGCGATATGAAGCTTTAAGGTTGTAGAAAAGGAGAGAGAGGAGGAAAATGTGAGCCTTGAAGTGGGGGGTGAGGTCAGGGCTCCGAGATGGCACATCTTTGGATATATCCAGACAGGATTGACTGAGGTGCTGGTGGGAGGGGAAGACCTGCCCTGAATGTGGGTGGTGCTCTCCTGTGGGGTGAGTCCTGGACTGAATAAAAAGTGGAAAGGGACAAAGAAAAGGGAGAAAGCCAGCTGAGCACTGGCAGTCCTACTCTATGCTTCCACTGACATGTGAGCAAGCAGCCTCCCACACGGGGCCTTTCTTCCCGTCATGGACTGTATCCACTGAAAAGTGAGCCAAAATAAACCTTTACTTCCTTAAGCTGATTCTTTTATTTATTTGTTTGTTTGTAAGGAGAGAGAGAGAGAGAGAGAGAGAGAGAGAGAGAGCGGGAGGGAGGGAGGGAGGGAGGGAGGGAGGGAGAGAAGGAAAGAAAGAAGAAGGAAGGAAGAAAATGGGCACAAGAGGGTCTCTAGCTATTGCAAACAAACTCCAGATGCAGGTACCATTTTGTGCATCTGGATTTATGTGGGTACTGGGGAACTGAACCTGTGTCATCAGGCTTTGCAGGCAAGCGCCTTAACCACTGAGCAGTCTCTCCAGCCCTTTAAACTGATTCTTGTCCAATATTTGGTCGCAGTGACAAAAGAAGTAAGTGTTAGGTCCAGATAGAGTGTCTGAGACTTGGGTTTTGATTTTGAAAGGGTGTTGAGGTTAATTTTGTGTCAGCTCAGGGCAGAGTGGTTCAGTAGGGAGCAGAGAAACACTGATACGACGCAGGAAAGGAGGAGATCAGTGGCAGCAGTTTGCGTAAGGGAAGGGACCAGTAGATGGGAGAAACCGGGGCTGCCTTGTGCTGTAGGAAAAAACAAAAAAAGCTGCGGGCTGCTGTGGTCCGCACCAGGACACCTGTAAGGGGACTTGGAAAACCTGAGGCAATAGTCAGAGGGACAGAAGGGGACTGGGAACCATGGACCTGGACTCTGAACCAAAAAGTGGAGGAAGAGAGCAAACAGAAGGAAAGGGAGCAGGAGAGAACCAAAGAGGAAAGTGGCATGTGCAGCAGGGAGGGAGAGCGAGACCAAACAAGATACAGAGAGCAGGCGGAGAGACACACGCGATAGATGCACCTTAGACCCCCGCTGAGCCCTTTTATGGAAGTGAACCCCTTGAAGCCTCAGTTGTGGCTGGTTGGGGAGGGGGGGATGGGTACGACCAGTAACCAATGCAAGTGCAGAGCGCGCCGCGTACTGACCCCCGGCAAGGGGCTGCCGCTCTTTCATAGAGGAGGGCGCGCAAACTCCGAGGGAGAGGGGGGAGGAGAGAGAGAGGAGAGAGAGAAGACACCGGAGCAGGCTCATTCCTTTTCCTTCATGGCTTGTTTTCCTTTCTGTGCTGTAGGCAGCCCCCCCCCCCCCGCCCCCGGGCTGAAGCGCCAGCCCCTCTGACTCCCCTCACCATACTTGCTACCAGCTGCCTTGCATGCTGGTGGCAAGTGTGGGCAGGTGTGAGCCCTCTGAGGCTGCCGAAGCCTCATATCAGAGAGAAGTCGGAATCTGCCTGGAGGAGCACTGAGGTGTGGCTTGGGGTTAGAGTGCTTGCCTAGCATGTAAGGCCCTGGATTCTACCCCTGGAATTGCAGAAAGCACCCAAGAAGCCAGATGTCAGACGGTTGTGAGTTCTAGGCCAGCCTGAGCTATATAGTGAGTTTAAAAAAGAAAAAGAGGAGAAACAAGCTATTGAGCAAATGTTGTCTATTTCCTTAGAACTGAAACATTCTCTCCTTGAGGGAAGGAGTGGGGCTTATAAGACTTAGCAAGCTAATGAAACTTACACAACTCAGAATTACAAGGGTCAAGAGGCCTTTCCCAGAGGTTATATACAGTAAACAACTGCTGGGGAAGAGAAGAGCCTGGAGCAAGTGGGACAAGGGACCCTAGGATGCAGTTTTCATTTATTGTCACACATGCTGAGGTGGATATTTTGGTACCACAGCTTTCCAAGAGTCACCCATACTCCTGTAAGTAACCCTGATCAACTCATTGGTTCAACAAGCTAGACTGGGGTGGAATCATTCTTTGGTTTACCAGCAGAGCCCTATCTGGAGTGATCACTTGATCACTTCTCCCTTGGGAAAGTCACAGAGGAGAGACTGCAGGCCTTATCCCAGACAAGAGGAGGGGACGAGGCACAGGACAAGCCACTGGGCCAGGTGGGGGCTACCCTCTGCAGGGCATGTGGCAGAGTCTGGGGTTGTGGCAAACCTGAAATTGTTTTCTGGAGCTAAGCCCATTTCCAGGTCTCACCACATGTAATCTGAAAATGAGCCAGAGTGGAAGAGCTTCTAACCGAAAGCAATGGTGCCCTTCTCCTCCTTGTTCCCCAGAGGCTAACGCTTTCAGTGGTTCCTGCTTTTAGTTTTCCTCTGTTCTTCATTGAAGTCACCTCTGAAGGGACAAAGCTTAGTGCCTGAGAGATCTACCAACTCTGTCTGATGATCAGCTTCAGGGCCAGTTCCTCACCGGGAATGCCTCTCTCAGACATGGAGGCCTTCCTCCAGAGATGTCCAAACCCCATTCCTCTGGGATATAAAGACCCCCATTAAATGGGTTTTCAATTTGCTGGCAAAATTCATGTTTGTGTGGAACCCTGGCTCCCTGCAGCAGCCACCTACTTAGTGTCCAGCTGGTCTGTGGCTGGGCTGGGCTGGCCCAGGCTGACCCTTCCGCATTGGCCTTGGTTGCAGTTAGCTTATCATTGCTGGCAGAAGTACCCAACCAAAAGCAGTCTATGGGAAGAAAGGGTTTATTTTGGCTTACATACTCGAGGAGCAGCTCCATGATAGCAGGAGAAAATGTGGCATCAGCAGATGCTGGACACCATCTCCCGGACAACAGCAGCAGGAGAGTGTGCCAAACACTGGCAAGGGGAAGCTGGCTGTAACAACCATAAGCCCACCTCCAACAACACAGTGCCTCCAGGAGGCTCCAGTTCCCAAACTGCCAACAGCTGGGGACCTAGTATTCAGAACATGGAGTTTACGAGGGACACTTAAATGGAACCTCTCAGCCTCCCTGGCGTCTCCTGCCTCTCTCCTCCACCTCTGTGTTTGGCTCTTGCCCCGCTCCCCATCCTCTTGTGTGTCCTTGCTCTCTTTACCACCTCTGTGGCCTCAGAGCCCTGGGTCTTCTCTGTGGAAGGAAGAGACAGGATTGCTGGGCTGGAGGAGGTCTCTGTCCTGAGACCTAGGATTGGGAGGTGTGTGTAGCTAATTGGTACATGTGCTTAGCATGTACAGAGCACAGAGTTTTATCCAAAATATTCTTCCCCTCTCACCAAGTCATGTTATATTTCACAGACCGTCGGCTGCCTGTGGGTTCTGCGAAGCCCGTGCTAGGAGAGATGAGCACGCTTCTCCCTGCCTGGGAAATGCACTAGGGGGTGTTTGAGTTTTTTGCTGGCGTCTGGTGGCCGAGGTCACATGGGCCAAAATAGTTAGTTTTGGTTTTACTCCAGGCTGATTTTGCTGTTTTCATGCCCCAGTGGTAGAGGCTTTGCTGTTGTTGTTGTTGTTTTGTGGTGATGGGCACAGAACCCAATGCTTCATGCATGCCAGTCAAACATTCTGCCATGCTAGTCAAACATTCTGCCACTGAGAGATGCACCCAATCCTGTGCCCCAGCCTTTAATTAGGATTTTTCATTTTAAACTGGGAGACCAAAGAGGAGACTTGGATAGCCATGTTTGGGCAGTAGTTATACAGAAGCAGAGCCTTTGCGACTCCCCTCATCCTGTCTGGCTAGGTCAGCTGTCATCCACCAGTGACCCACAAGGACAGCCTGTGCTGGGGATGTGGACACTTAGTTGTCTTCCATCTCAGTAATTCCCTCCCCGCAACTGTCTCCATTCTCCATCATATCCCCTCCCCCTCTCAATCAGTCTCTCTTTCATTTTGATATCATCATCTTTTCCTCCTATTATGATCGTCTTGTGTAGGTAGTGCCAGGCACTGCAAGGTCATAGATATCCAGCCATCTCAGTCTTAAAGTTTCAGATTTCATCTATGAAGGAAGGCAGCAATGTTCCTGTGGCCTTTATCTCCTCAGTCCTCAATGCCTGCCTCACTGGGGAGGCTGGGGAGATGGCTCAATGGGGAAAGTACTTGCCATGCAAGAGTGAGGCCCTGAATATGGGCCCTAACACCACATAAAAGCCAGGCATGGTGGTGCGTGCCTGTAATCCTAGCACTGGGAGGAGACAGGAGGATCCCTGGGACTTGCCACCTAACTAGTCTAGCCAAATCCATACACTCCAGGTTCAATGAGAGACCCCATTTCAAACAAATAAGGTGGGGGGACTTCTAGGTAAGATGGTGGCATAGTAACCATGCCAAGACAGCCTAGGGAGGGAAAAAGCAGACAAACAGCAAGATATGCTCTTCTACCAAAAAGTGAAGGTGTCTAAATTATGATCAACCACAACAGAGAAGCAGGAGAGACTCAGAGCTGCTAGAAATGAGGAAACTGGCCAGAATCCTGCCAAGGAGCTGGCAGCCCTCATCTGCGCATGCCTGCCCAGCTGGCTCAGAGCTGCAAGAGCAGAAGCCAGGTGGAGGGATTTTTCCACTCACACCAGCCTCCTCGCAAAGTCAAGAAACCTGAAGGGGAAGACAGCAGGACCAGCTGAGCAGCCCCAGTACAACTCCAGGCAGCCTGCACGGCCTCCCTTCCCCCAACTGCCAGGGCCGCAGCAAACCGCTGGAGAACTCATCCGGTCCCAGCCACAGGGCGTCCAGCACAGCTAATCAGAACACCAAATCTACAGCACAACAGAGGGACCAAGGGGGGACTCGGCATTGGTGAGACTGGAAGCCATCCCAAAGGTAATAGGGCCTACTTACACAAAGGCAGGTACATAGGCCTGCACAGGAAATGCTAATCTCACCTTCCATGTCAGGGCAGGTTATGTATTAGGTTTAGTTGATATATTCTTGGCTTTACAATTCTCAAGCTGTATTTTGGTACTGACTACTGTTGCCTTTGATGCTTCCTGATTTTTAGGGCCTTTGTCTTTTTCTTCTGTCACTATTGGGGGCAGGGTCTGACTCAGCCCCAGGCTGACCTGGAACCCATTTCAGAATAGAAATCTCAACTTCCCCATTGACAGGATTAAGGGTGTGGGACTACACAAGCCCTTAGGGACTTTGGTTTTATTAGATTATCTTTTTGTTTTAATCACTACTCTTGCATAAATATGCTGTGCTAATTTTAATTGTGTAAATATTATATTGCTCAGTTTAATGAAATAGAAACCAAAACAGTAATAAGAGTCTATGAAACAAAGAGTTAGCTCTTTGAAAGGATAAAAAAGATTGATAAACCCTTAGCAAATCTGATGAAAAGAGAGAAGAGACACAACCAATAAATTTAGAGATGAAAAAGGCATCATTACAACAGTTACCAAAGAATTTCAGAAGATCATAATGACATACTTTAAGAAGATATACTCCACTAAGTTTGAAAATCTGCCAGATGTGGATGATTTCCTGGATTTATATGACCTACCAAAATTAAATCAAGATGATATTGACCACTTAAACAGACTATAACAAGTATGGAGATCCAGGCAGTTATAAAAAAACTCCCAATTAAAAAAATTCCAGGTCCAGTTGGATTCACTGGTGAATTTTACAAGACCTTCATGGAATAACTAACAACAATGCTTGTCAAACTTTTCCATAAAAAAGGAATTCTACCAAACTCCTTCTACAATGCCAGTATCACCCTGATACTAAAACCAGACAAAGATAGAACAATAAAAGAAAATTAAAGGCCAATCTCCCTCATGAACATATATGTAAAAATTCTGAACAAAATACTGACAAACAGAATACCAGAATATATCAAAAAGATCATTCACCCCAACCAAGTGAGCTTCATCCCACAGATGCAGGGATGGTTCAATACATGCAAATCAATTAATGTCACATACTATACAAATGGACTGAAGGACCAAATCACATGATCATCTCAATAGATGCAGAAAAGGCATTTGACAAAATCCAAGACCACTTCATGATAAAAATCCTATAGAAATTGGGAATAGAAGGAACATACCTCAACATAATAAAGGCTACTTATGACAAACCTACAGCAATATAATACTAAATGGGAAAAGGCTTGAAATTTTTTCACTAAAGAAGGGACTTAGTGAAGGGGGATTAGGGCTGGAGAAATAGCTTAGCAGTTAAGGCACTTCTTGTGAAGACTAAGGACCTAGGTCTGATTCTTCATTACCCATGTAAACCAGATGCACATGGTGGTGCATGCATTTGGAGTTTGCAGTGGTTGGAGGCCCTGGCATGCCCATTCTCTTTATATCTGCCTTTCTTTCTCTCTCTCTCTCTCTCACCCTTTCTCTCTTTTAAGTAAATAAATAAATACAATATTGAAAAAATAAGGTGGAACCCCATAAGCTACACAAATGGCTAACCAGGCAAGATGTTCTCACTGGTATAATAATGACATGACTGTTATAGGAATAACCACTGCTCTCTGATTAGATTTGTGGCCTGCTCCATAGGAGGAATGCAACCCTGGTACTGAAAACCACCTACCCAAAAGCCAGTGTCTGGGAAAGTCATGTGCCCTAGTGGAGAAGTTACTACTGTTGTTTGGCTAAATGGATATGTTGTTCCCATCAATTTGCCCTCTATATATTTATGCTCATGCCTAAGGCAGTTAGTATGACTCCCAGCTTTGGTCAGAGAAGCTTCTTTTTTCAGATGGAGATGACTACTTGGGGAGACTCAAAACTAATCAAGCATAGTACTCAGCACTAAATGAGACATCTTTTTTTTTTTTAAAAAATTTTATTTATTTATTTATTTGAGAGTGACAGACGCAGAAAGAAAGACAGATAGAGGGAGGGAGAGAGAGAGAATGGGCGCGCCAGGGCTTCCAGCCTCTGCAAACGAACTCCAGACGCGTGCACCCCCTTGTGCATCTGGCTAACGTGGGACCTGGGGAACTGAGCCTCGAACCGGGGTCCTTAGTCTTCACAGGCAAGCGCTTAACCGCTAAGCCATCTCTCCAGCCCTAAATGAGACATCTTTATCACACCCTCCAAGACCCAGGGAACACTGCTGAAGTGGGGATGGAAAGAATGTAAGAGGTAGAGGATAGGAGGAGTGCTCTGGAATGCAGATGACTCGTGCGGCTGTCATTACCTATGCAACACCTGCATAGTATTATTGTGGGAAAACTGCTTCCCCTTCGGGGGGGGGGGGCACGGGTCCTTTCTCAAAGCCAACAAAGATTTGGAAGCTCCAAGAATAAAGACAGACTCAGAAATGCAGGGAAAAGCAGAAGTAGCAAGCTTTCTCCTCCTCCTCCTCCTTTTCTTTTTTGGTTTTTCAAGGTAGGGTCTCATTCTAGCTCAGGCTGACCTGGAATTCACTATGTAGTCTCAGGGTGGCCTCGAACTCTGTGACCCTCCTACCTCTCCCTCCCAAATGCTGGGATTAAAGGCATGTGCTACCAGGCCCAGCTGCAAACTATTCTTTAGCTGCAAGCAAAAGCTCCCTCGGAGAAGGGATGGGGAGGGGCTGCAGACCCGGGAGTCCATTGGAGTGACTGGCTCTTAGAAGGTCTGGGTCTCCCTCCTCCCCTCCTGTCATCCCCTTAGCCCCCTCCCCAAGACACATAAGGCAATGGCCTTCAAAATAGCTGGCAGTTTTAACTTTTTTCTCCTTTCTTTCCTAACCTCTGCTTTTACTTTTTTTTTGCCCCTGTGGTTAATTACAAATAGACTGGATTCTGACTGTCTGCCTTCCCATTCTCCTGGTTCACCAATCCCCTAGGCCCATTTTCTACCTGCCTATGCCCCTTAAACTCCCCTCAGTATTAGGACCATAAACGTTCCCTCATGGATGATGGAGGAGGGGGAAAAAGGCATCAAACTATACGAGGAACTAGTTGGAAAGAAGAATGGGATGTGTGGAAAGGGAGGGAGGAAAGGGGACAAAATAAGATAATTGGAGACGATTATGATCAAAGTACATTATGCACATGCATAAAATTTGTCAATAAAAAGTTTAGAAAGAGGGGGATGATTAGGAAGAGGGAGGGGGACAGCCTCGGTGGGAGGGGAAAAGGAGAGGGTAATTGAAGATGACTGTGATAAAAATACATTGTATACATATGTGAAAATATCACGATGAAACCCATTATCATGTATAATTAATATATACCAATAGAAAAGATAGAAAAAGTTAAAAGTAAGGTGGAGAGTAAGTGAGGAAGGTATCCAACACTCACCTCTGGCATCTACATGCACACATGTGCGCCTACATATACATATGTGCCCATAGACATATGAACACTCATACACGCGTGCACAATGTGCACACACACAAGTAAAAATAAGTAAGAACAGTTGGTGCCAATCATACAGCAAGCTGTGCATGTGTTTGTAGCTGTAGATGTACATGTTTCTGTGTGTGCGTTTGGTGGCTATGCGCATGTGTACACATGTATTTGTGTGTCTGTGGCTGTTATGTGCTTGCACATGTATGTGTATATGTTTGTGGATATTTATGTCTGTGCTTGTTTGTGGCTCTATGTGCATATGTGATGTAGTGTGTGGGGCATGGTATCTGCTCATGGCTTGGTGAGCATGTCTGAGCACACACGTGCATGTGTGTTGATATATGTGTGCGTGCATAGCATCTCCCGCCTCTCATGGGCTGTCTATATCAACTCTTGCAGCTCCTGAGTGTAAAGCTCTTTTGATAACTCGAAATGAACACAGTGAGAGCCCTGTTCTCCATGCACTGCCCCAGGCTCTCAGCCTCAGCTGCCAAGGTGGGCCTGGGCCTCACAGGTGAATACTGCCGTACTAGGGAGCTCAAACACTGCTGCTGGGCACTGACTCAACGGCTGAGACAGAGGCAATCACAGGAGATACATGAAGACTTGGGAGGACACCCCTTCCCCAGCACACACATACCCCGAGAAGTTGTCCTACAGACCGACAGCCCACAGCCACAGACCCCCCGAACAGGAAGGGTGCCACCTGCAAGCCGAACCTTTCACAATCCCAATCTGTGAGGCTCAAAGTCCCGGCCCACCCCCAGCAGTGGTCTCAGGGTCTGGCCAGCTCCTGCCTCAGCCGATGGCCAAGCCAGTCATACAGCAAAGAAAGCATGGCCACTCAGATCACAGCTGTCTCCAGGGACCTGTGGGAGAAGGGAATGGGTGGAGGGGATCAGAGAGACAGACCGAGCAAGGATATGCAGAGGAACAAAAAGAAGGAAAAGGGGGTTGGATTGATGCATGTGTCCCCCCAAAGCAAAGGCTCTTTCCCTTTCTTCGAGTGTGGGAGTGCTTCCTGAGAAGTTTCTTCTGGGAGCATGATGGGTACGCCAGCCAGGGTGAGATGGAGTCGCAGACCCCATAGCTGCTCCCTCTGGTCTGGGGGAGTCTGTGTCCCAGCTGGGACCGCCTTCCCCTGAACCCCCGCCTGCTCCTGTTGGCAGAGGCCGCCTCTCCAATCTCTGGCTTTATCTTCCCAACATATTGAAGCCATCAGGCCCAGCACTGACTGAGAGGCCTAGTTTTGAGCTCAGAACTACTTTCATCCAAACCTTCCTCCTGCCCTCCCCGCTCATGGGAAGGGGGGGCAGGTTGTCACTCATCTCCAGCAGGACTTGTGACCCACTCTCCTTCTTGCCCATCTCCCTTCTGAAATCTCTCCAGGGCCACTTCCGCTTTGGGGCTCTTGCACTAAGTGCCTGCTCCAAAGGGACTTTTGGCTGATGTGGTTCGAACAGTGAGTTTGTCTCCTTTCCTCCCAAGCTGCACCAGCTCAGTGAGTGATCTTCAGCGGCTTAGGTTCAGGGGAAGCCAAATGAAAGGCAAACCCCGAATTCCTCTTGTTCATGGCCAATAAAAGCCTTGCTCCAGTGCAGGCTTGCTTTGCTGAAATCAGATATCCTCGTCATAAACAAGTCCGAAAAGCAGGGAAAGTTCTTGCTTCTTTCTGTTGATGAGTTTTTCTTCCTTTAAAAAAGGCCTCTTCTGTAACAGGATGCCTACCCCAGAGACTGGCGCACAGATTGTAGCCCTTGCCTGCCCTTGCCCAGCAACTCCCACCCCTCCAGAACCTTCCCCCTAGGCTCCGGTGGTTTGGGTGGGGCTGGCCTTCTAAATTCTAGACTGTTTAACTCAAAGGCAGGTCAAGGAGACTGGGGGAGAAGAGGCCTTGGCTACCTAGGGGCTGTCTACAGCTTCCCGAAGAGCTGAGTTCTTGGTCTTTGGCTGCTGGTGTTGAGAAAATGGAAAGTAGAGTTATCGCAAATGGGGAATCCAAACAGGCCTTCTGGATGCTTCTTCATGTCCCATGTGGGTGACAAAAGCCAACCTTATGGGCTCACATTATTATTCTTATTTACAGTGCTGGGGATAGAAGCTAGAGGCTTGCACATACTAGATACGTGCTCTACTACTGAGCTATAGCCCCAGTCTCTTTGGATTTTAGTGTTGAGTCCAGGCCTGGGAAAACCACACATGGTAGATCCTGAGGCATCAGAGTGGATGGCAGGGCAACAAGACCCGGGGTTTGCCCTTGCCCATCAGCCCTCCCTGGACCCCTCTTCCTGTCTTGCACAGTTTTGGGCAGATGTAGCTCCATATGTGGCCTGTTTGGAAAGTACCCTGCTCTGATGAGTCCCTATTTCTCCTCTCACCACCTCCACAATAGGTTTTTAAGTGACTTTGCTGTCAGAAGATACTCCTCTGTTTGTTTTTCCTTCTGATGCGCTCTCTCTCTCTCTCCCTCTCTCTCTCTGGAGAGTTTCTGGTCAAGACAATCACGTTGAGGCTGCAGATTGCAAGAGAATTGTGCCTAATGGGGAACAGACGGACAAGACACCTTTCATGTCCAGCCAAGTTTTTTCCCCCTCCTCTTTCTTTCTCTCCCACTTCTCATCTTCCCTTTTTGGCTTCACAGTTGGCCCTGGCTTGTGCTTGTTTCCTTGGTACATCTGCTGAATAAGGTCACACGTTGATTTTATTTTGGAGATTGGCAGCCAGGTCAGGCTGCTCCGAGGCTGCAAGGCCACTCCCTGGAGGCCGGTCAAGCTCTCAGCTGGCATGTGGTGCTGTGCTTACTAATGAAACCTGAGCTGCTTGAGAAATACTCAGCGTGGCCCCTGCTCCCTTGGCAGCCCAGAGCTCAGGAGCTCAACTTTACAGAATTTAGACACCAGAAAGGTGGCCTGAGTCCCTCACCGTATCACTACCATATGCCACTTCAGCTGTCTTGTGCAAGCCTTTATAGGAAAAGACAATGTTAGCTCTGGGGTCCCTCGGGACTCTTCAGTGATCATAGGAGAACTTAAATTTAAGGACCTTGCAAATGGCTACTCAAGCACAAAGAGCCATGGCACACACAAACAAATAAACTAGCAGGAAAAGAACACCTTCTTGGGCTTAAGGGATGGTTCAGTGGTAGCATGCTTGCTTAGCATGTCTACGATACTGAGTTAAATCTCCAACAACACGCACACACACACACACACACACACACACACAGAGAGAGAGAGAGAGAGAGAGAGAGAGACAGAGACAGAGACACAGAGAGACTTTTCTTGAGAGGACACAGATTAGTAAAAACATTTTGGTTTGGATTATTTTCCCCCTAGTAATGAGGCAGATATAAGAACATGCAACTGCCTGTATGGGAAAGATAGTCACAGCTCCCAGAGCAAACTTTTCTAACTTTAGTACGGGCAACATCCCACCCTTTCCGAAACCGTCCTCCCTTTCATGGAGCTTCGGGAAGCACAGAGTTACTTGTTTTTGGAAGGATGATGTCTTGGGGTTTTAAGAATGTCCATTTGACCTCATTCCTTGCATGTGTAGCCTTAGGCAACAGAATTCACTGCTTCGCAGCCCAGGGGTAGGGGTGAGGGTTTCAATCTCTGAGCCCTGCAGCCTGTGTGACAGCTGAATCCTGAGGAGGAATATGCGTGCTAGGGAAATGGGAGGTTCATCCTACTTACGGCTGGGTTTAATTCTCTCTTTTCATACCCCCACTGCTGTGGTTTTAAAGTTTGTTCTGAATTATACTGTGTCAGTTCTCAACTAGAACAATAGACTGAAAAACCTTCATCGCTTTTAAGGCAATATGGCTTCCTGAAGTTAAAGCTGCAACTAGCCAGGCCTGGTGGCTCGGGCCTTTAACCCCAACACTCAGGAGGCCAAGGCAAGAGGGCTGTCATGAGTTTGGAGCTAGGAGTGAGTTTCAAGTGAGTCTGGGCTATTGTGAGACCCTGTCTCAAAAGAAAAAAAAAAGTGCTGGAGAGATAGCTTAGCAGTTAAGGTACTTTCCCACAAAGCCAAAGGACCCAGGTTCAATTTCCCAGGAACCACATAAGCCAGATGCAAAAGGTGGTACATGCGTCTGGAGTTCGTTTGCAGTGGATGGAGGCCCTGGCGCACCCATTCTCTCTGTATATATATTTGCCTCTCTCACAAGCACACATAAAATAAGTAAATAAAAATAAAAAATATTTTTAAAATAGAAAAAAAAGCTGCAAAAAAAAAAAGAACGAAAAAGGAAGGAAGGAAAAAAGAAAGAAAAAGCCAAGGTGAGGACAAGTTAGGAGTTGAGTTTACTTCTCGCCCTATCACTAACTTGCTCTGACTTCAAACAAGGAGTAAGGGTCCCCAGTCTGGGCCTCAGTGTTGGGTCTTCAAAAAGATACTGACAAATAGGGCTAGAGAGATGGCTTAGCAGTTAAGGCTCTTGCCTGTGTAGTCTAAGGACCCATGTAAGACTCTCCAGCACCACGGTGAGCCTGTCTGTATGAATCTGTGAGGGACTTCCCAAGAAAACACCCTTGATGGATTATGGGGGGTAGGTGGGGGGGCGGGGCTGTGAGGCTTACACATCTGATGATGGCCTTGGAACACAGGGGTCCAGGCAGGCCATGACAGCATTGTCAGAGAGTGCTACTTCTGCATAGGTGGATCTCCTCCTGGGGAACAGGCTGTTTTCACTCAGGAAACTTGCCCTGGATGCTGTCATGAAAACCTCACATGAAAAGACATTTCACAGCCTGGCTCGCTTTTCTTGACAACGGCCTGTCCTGCCGTGGCCGCACTGGACTCAGTCTGGACTTCCATCCTTCAGCCCTTCCCCCCCCCCCCACCCCGCCTTGTCTCCTCCTTTGTTTTTCATTTCCAGAAAAATCTTCTATTGTTCAAACTAATTTATTATTCCTGACAGATTCTAGTCACCCTCAGATCTCTTGGCCAATTTGGTAGTTCTGTGTGTCCTCTCTGGTCTCCATTTTTGCCCATAAAGAGACTAAACCAGGAGTAAACCTAGGCCAGTATGTTCCAGTGGTTAGCCAATGTTGCCATCTAGAGGTAACCACAAGAATTTCATAGATGAGTGTGGTGGCACAGGCCTGCAATTTCAGGAGGAGGCAGTTGGATTACCTTGAGTTCAAGTCCACCCTGGTCTACATAATGAGTTTAGGACAACCTGAACTAGAGTTTTATACAGCAAGAGGTAGATGAATTTCTGAAATAAGATTTGTTTAATTTATTCAGTTATATATATTTTTTGTTATTTTGAGGTAGGAACTCACTTTTCTTCAGTTACATTTTAAAACATGGCTATGTGGGGGGCTGGAGGAATGGCTTAGCGGTTAAGCACTTGCCTGTGAAGCCTAGGGACCCAGGTTCAAGGCTCAATTCCCCAGGACCCACGTTAGCCAGATGCACAAGGGGGCGCACGCGTCTGGAGTTCGTTTGCAGAGGCTGGAGGCCCTGGCGTGCCCATTCTCTCTCTATCTCTATCTCTCTATCTGCCTCTTTTTCTCTCTCTGTCACTCTCAAATAAATAAAAATAAAAATGAACAAAACATGGCGATGTGTATGTGTGGGAGGGTTGTCACAGCCTCTTACTGCTGCAAGTGAACACCAAATGCTTGTGCTTTTTGCACCCAGATTTATAGGGGTGGCTTGGAAACTGAACATGGGACAATAGGCTTTGTGAGCAAATGCTTTTAACCATTGGCCCATCTTTCCATCCCCTTCCATTTTATTTTTAAAAACATATAAATTCAGTTTTCTGTTTTGAAACAGGGTCTTAGGTATCACAGGGTAGCCCCGAACTATGAGGATAATATATATATATATTTTTTTTTTCCTGAGGTAGGGTCTCACTCTAGCTCAGGCTGTCCTGGAATTCACTATGTAGTCTCAGGGTGACCTTGAACTCACAGCAATCCTCCTACCTCTGCCTCCCGAGTGCTGGGAATAAAGGCGTGAGCCACCATGCCCAGCTCAAGAATGATTTTTAACTTCTGATGAACTCAAGGCTTCCTGGATGCTAAGCAAGAACTCTGCCCACTGACCAGACCCCTATCTGTTTATTTGACACAAGGTCTTATATATGCCCCAGGTTAGGCAGGAACTTGCTACACAGCTTGGCTGGCCTTGAACTTGCCGTCCTCCGGAGTACTGGGATCACCGGCGTGGGCCACGTGTGCTGCTAAGCCTCATTTTCTTGCCCTTACAGTTCAGAAGCCTTTTTGCGTATATGGCATGGCAGCACCAGTGACCCGAGGAAAGCGTCCCCAAAGCCAGGCTGGCCTGACACCAAATGAAGACAGCAGCTGTTGACTGTCAGCTCCAACCCCCCGCCGTAGTCACTCATTACACCAGATCACAAAAAATAATCTTTTAATTGTTCTGTAGTTGGCACAGATGGTATCATTCAAGCTCACAGTTTTATTTAATAGACTAACCTATCACACAGCTTCGGTTGAAGAGAAATCATAATGATGTAAGTTTTATAAAATTACATTCAGCAGCAGCAGCATGTCCATAAAATTAAAGACTGGGGCTTAAATAAAGAAAAGAAAAAGCTACCTAGAAAGTAAACAGCCCAGACTGAAGCCTGTTATAATTATTAGAGAATTGTGCTTTGTTTCTGCTGTTACATTTTTTTTTTTTTTTTTTTTTGAAGTCAGGGCTTCTTGTAACCTAGGCTGGCCTCGAACTCCTAATTTTTCTGCCTCCATCTCCCACGTGCTGACATCCCAGGTGTGTACCTTTGTGCCTGACTGCTTTCTGGATTTTTAAGTTCATGCTGGTATGTACAGTCAAGAAAAGCTGCGAGGTTCTGGCTTGTTAAGTATGGAAGGAGTCTGTAAATGTGCCTGGAAAATACTTCTCAGGAAAAGGAAAGGCAAAGCAAGGCCGTATTGAAACCACCTGCCTAAACTGGCTTTGAAAGATGTGCGTCTCCAGTGGGGGGTGGCATTCACTGTCTTTGCTAAAACTTGCCAGGAAACGACCCAGTTGGAGAAGGTATCATCTCATGGACTCCCCATCACTGTAGTTCCCAGAGGAAAAACAGAAAGGCCCAAGCCTCATTTCCAAATTTTGGCCTTGAAATTTTAGGTCCATACCACAGTGGAGCTGTGCCTAGAGCTGCCCAAGGTGACCTGTTCTGTACTTCCAGATCACTTCCACACCTACTGACCAGGGTAAGAGACTGAGGGCAGCAATCACTGGTCAAGAGCAATGGTGGACACTGTTCAGTGAGGACTTGTAGGAAACTGGCAATTACAGGGAATTCCATTTAAGGGGGATGACAATGGAGACCCTTACTTTCCCCATTATAGGCGTCAGCTGTAACGATACTCAGGAAGAGGCATTCATGGACTGTGTGGTGCTCCTTGGAAGAGTTCAGTGATCTTAATTCCTGACTACTGGTTTGGTTTCTGTTTTGAAGACATGTATTGGCTTCTCGAATTTGATCCCAAGCCTCTGCTTGAAGCAAACCTTCTCGATCAGAAGAAGCTAAGCACAGGCATCTTCCACCCACACATGACATCCTCTATCCGGGCCACAGGCGGGAGTGACTGTGCTGTAATGCGGGGAGCATCGAAATGAAAGCCCATGTCAGTGCGCGGCTGGTCTTCTTAGCTGTCCTGGGCTTAGGGCTCCTGGGCCGCCGCCACTGGGGCCGCCAGCTCAGCTGTGGTCTTGTCTAGGGCAGGTTTCTTTGAGTAATCCCGTTCTCCAAAAATAGTGCTTCCTATCCGGACATTTGTAGATCCTACCTCAATCTGTGGGAAAGAAGACAGAATTGAGGATTTAAAGTACAAAATGCAGCCAGTGCCAAAGCTGCATCTCCCTGTGGACTGCAAATGGAGGCGCAGCTGAAGATGTCTGTGTCTAGGGCAGTGGTGGCCTTGGGGCTGGACTACCTGAGGCGGTGCTCAAGGAAGAAGTAAGGATTTCCTTGGTTTATACAGTAGCTGGGTAGTTGACCAGCATTTATCTGGGGCCAGGGGTGGTGCATGTTGCAGTGTGTGGGACAGGGGCCATGGTCAGGCAGGTGGGGAAAATCCTCCTGTAGTTATCTGAGCACAGAATCAAATTTCATTTTACTTACAAAGAATTTTTACTGTTTTCTTTTTTCTTCTTCTTTTTTTTTTTTCCCCCAAGGTAGGGTTTTGCTATAGCCTAGGCTGACCTGGAATCCACTCTATTCTCAGGTGGCCTCAAACGCACAGCAATCCTCCTACCTCGGCCTCCCAACTGCTGGAATTAAAGGCATGAAGCCACCACACCCAGCTCTCTCTTACTGTCTTAATATATATCATGTTCCAGAAAAGCAAACTTCTATTTTAATTTTTGGAACTTTTGTTATTTACTATTTTATTTATTTAGTATTTCATTTTATTTTTATTTGTAGGCAGAGAAAACGTATGGGCACATCAGGGCTTCTTGCCACCACAATCGAATTCCAGATGCATGCCCCACTTTGTGCATCTGGCTTTATGTGGGTACTAGGGAATCAAACACAGGTTATCAAGCTTTGCAAACAAGTGCCTTTAACTGCTGAGACATCTCTTCAGCCATCATTTTATTTTTTTTGTGATAAGTTCTTGCTGTGTCATCCTGCTGGCTTGGAACTCCTTCTTCTGCCTCCTAAGTGCTGGGATTATAAGTGTGCACTACTACAGCTGGTTGTTATTTATAATTTTAGAAACTCAGTGAATTGCCAACACAGTACCTTATATCAATTTATATTCATAGCTACTGCACTCACAGTGAATATACATACAATATTAAACATCAGACCACTTCATTCATTAGGCTTCACTGTCATATAGCCATACCCTAGCATTCATATAATGGCATGTCTTTAAATATAGTTTCAAGCCAGGCATGGTGGCACATACCTTTAGTCCCAGCACTCGGGAGGCTGAGGTAGCAGGATTGCCATGAGTTGAAGGCAAGCCTGGGGCTACAGAATGAGGTCAATTTAGGCTACAATAAGACTCTGCCTCTAAACACCAAATATATATATATTTCAATTTTGACGTATTTTTTGAAGTGGGGAAGAGTCCTACAGACTAACGTCAGGGCCTAACATACGCTAAGCTCTGAGCCACACGCCCAGCCTATAGCTTAACTTATTTTCTTTTATATTTCACGTAGGAAATTATGATGAGTTTTAACAAATTAAGTGTGAAGGCTGGGAGATGGCTCAGTGGATAAAATGCTTTCCATGCAATTTTGAGTACTGAGATCAGGTCCCCAGACCCCTTGTAAAAGCTGGAAGCTGTAGCTTCCATAAACTACGGTAAACCTGTGGTGAGAAATGCCCAGCATGCCAAAGGAAGGAGGCAGAGGCAGGAGAAGTTTTTAGATGCTCCCAGACCAACTAGCCTGTTGAAGGAGTAGTAAACGAAGGCAGACCCTGCCTCAAATGAAGTGGAAGGCAAGGACTGACCCGAAAGCTGTCCTCTGATCCTCTCACACGTGCTGTGGAACAAGCGTGCCAGTTACTTGTAGACTGGTAACAGTTAACAGACGAAATTAAAAAAATTAAGTGGAGGTCGGGGAGATGGTTTGGTGGTTAAAGGTGCTTGCTTGCTTAGTCTGCTGGCCTAGCTGTGTTTGATCCCCCAGTACCCATGTATAGCAGGACCCCAAGTGGTGTATACATGTGGTGTTTGCAACAGCAAGAGACCTGGGAACACACACGTGCGCACACACATTCACACACATAAAGAAAAGTATTTAATATTTATTTATAAGCAGTTAGGGAGGAGGGGAAGGAGGAAAGGAGGGACGGACGGATGGACAGGAGAGAGAGAATGAGAATGGGCATGTCAGGACCTCTTGCTGCTGCAAACAAACTCCATACACATGTACCACTTTGTGCATCTGGCTTTACAAGCAAGTTCCTTTATCTGCTGACCCATCTCTCCAGCCCCAAGAAAAAAACATTTAAAAAATTGTCAGGCTATAATTTCTATAAATTTTACTTCAAAAGAGGAGAGGTGTAGGTAGGGGGAAATGTGAGAAAAATTGTGCTGGGCTCTGTGGCTAGGATGAGGCATTTTAAAGATTTCTACATGAAAACCCAGTTCTGTTTTGGCCTTTTACATCCAACCCCGGCGGCAGAAAAGTCACCCGGAAGGACACTTACTGCATGCTGAAAGTCCATGGACATGCCCATGCTCAGCTCAACCTGGTCTGTAGGAATACTCAGCTTTTTACAGAGCTCTTCCCGTAGGGACACCAGCACCTGAGAGAGACACAGTGTCATCATTTTATTCCTGCTTCCTCCAATGCCTAAGTGATCAAATCTGCCGGATGTAGTGGCACATGCCTACAATGCCCACACTTGGGAGAAGCAGGCAGGAGAATCTCATTCAAGCCAACCTGCGCTACACAAGGTGACTCTGCCTCCAAAACAAAAGCCAAGCATGGAAGCACAAACTTTTAATCCCAGCACCAGGGAGGCAGAGGAGGAGCATCTCCACGAGTTGGACAAGCCTACGGCTTCAGAATAAGTTCCAGGTCAGCCTGGGCTAGTGTGAGATTCTGTCTCAGGAAGAAAAAAAAAATGAAGGCAAATGAAACCAAAAAGGAAATAAAAACATTTCTGATGATGATTCTTTATTCCTCATAATTTTGAGGTCTGTAATAATTACTAGAAGTCATGGCAAAGGCTTTTAGCAATGTCCCCAACTTACAACAGAACCCCAAAACAAAATAAAAATCCAACAACATAAAAAAAAAAGACTATCCATCACTCGAAAGGAAAAGTTCATTATGTCTAAAACTGTGTTCAGACAAGCTAACACTGAGTTCAGGAAAGCCTACAGGGTTTGGGAACCTATTCTCCTCCCACTTCCTTAAGAGTTCAGAAGACAGCTGTAATACCTGACAGGAAATGTCTGGGGTATCCCTGAAGTCACTATACTAGCCAGTGCTACAATGGCTATGATGCTGCTGTGTTTCCCACCAGTGCCGGGGTGGAACACAGAGCCCCACAATGACCAGGCACATTCTAGCTCTGAGCCGCACCCCACCCCCATGAGGCTTCTTTTGCACAAGAGTGGTACCCCAGCCCTCAGTACCTGGAAGTCTGGGTTTGGTCCTTGATTAAGATCATGTCCAAAGCTTCCTATGGTCATGAGCCCCACAAACTCCAGGCTGGGACAGTTGGCCTTTATGTGTTCCACCATGGCAATTGTCCCTGAGGGTGGAAGGCCGTGTTTACCTTCACAAAAAGAAACAATACTCTTATGAGGTTTGTCCAAGTCAACAGAGGAAGGCTCCATGTTCAACCTTACGACAGAGGAGGTAAGTCCCAGACAGGGATCTCATGATATAACTTGTCTTCGTGCTGTAAGGAGGGATTTTAGTGTGAAGTCTTCTGTGTTTGTTCCTCTTCTGGCCAAGTTCTGAATTCCTGAAGGCTGAGCTATAAATTAGGTTTTTTTTAAAAACTCCATTTCAGTTTAATTTGTACAGTACTAGAGGCTGAACCCAGGCTTTGCATGTGTAGTGCTCTATCACTGATAAACCCGCCCCTCTACTCTCTCCATCTCAGAATTTCACCTGTAAACAAAAGGAAAAGGAAAAACATCTTGTATTTCCTGGGACATGAGAAAAATTTACACTGAAAAATCCTAGATGACCCTCAGAACTATATTATTTTAAATCTAATATTTTATTGTTTGGCCAGTTCATTAGTAGAACTGCAAAAATTAAAATCCATTCACATACTAAACAGTTCTGACTACAGATCTGCAAAGTTTAATTCACAAGTTAACAACAATACAGGACTCCACAGCAGTGATTTCGTGTTAGGGACTAGTCCTTGCCTCCATTTGAAGGTGGCAGGATCATCCTCTGTATTATTTAATTAGAGTAAGTCACATCTAATTGTCAAGAAACATTGTAATAAAAACAATCTGGAGACAATTTCAGATCTACCTATATGCAACGTAGCTATAGTCAGGGTGCATGTAATACAACACAGTAATGGTAACTGTTAGAATACCCCGAACACTTATGTGCCTAGTACATATGCTAAACTTTAGGACTTTCATTTCATACAATAACTCTATGCTTAAGTACTCTTAGTAGCTCCATTCTAAAGATGAGGAAATTGAGAGACAGGGAAGATAAATGCCTTTATAAGGTCACATGACTGTGACTTGGGATTTGAACCCAGAAGCCTGACTTTAGGGCATATCTGGTAAAAGGTGCATATGTTGGGCTCCTTCATGCTAAGTAAGATTTGCTAAATGCAGGGGGTTATATGGTTGTAAGCAAATGTCTGGCTTACAACCATTTATTTCTTATTCTCCTAAATTTTATTTATTTGAGAGAAAGAGGAATAGAGAGAATGGGCGTGCCAGGTAAATGAACTCCAGATGCATGTGCCACCTTGTACATCTGGCTTTATGTGGGTACTGGGGAATCAAACCTGGGACCTTTGGCTTTGCAGGCAAATGCCTTAATCACTAAGCCATTTCCCATCCTAACCATTTATTTTATTTTATTTTATTTTTTGGTTTTTTGAGGTAGGGTCTCACTCTGGTCCAGGCTGACCTGGAATTAACTCTGTAGTCTCAGGGTGGCCTTGAACTCACAGTGATCCTTCTATCTCTGCCTCCCGAGTGTGCCACCACGCCCGGCGATCTAACCATTTATTTTTTAAAAAACATTTTTCATTTTATTGTTTCTGCAATTTATAGGGATGTGTATATGTGCATGTGTGGAGACTGGAGTTGGATGCTGGGTGTCTCCCTTAATTGCTGTCCACCTTTTTAAAAATACATACATATATTAAGAAAATCATTTACGTATGTAAGTATGGGTGCACTCAGGGTCTCTTACAGCTTGCTACAAATCAACACAGTATATATACACATTTTGCATCTGGCTCTACAAGGGTGCTGGGGAAATGAACCCCAGGCTACTAGCTTTACAAGTAAGCTTAACTGCTGAGCCATCTCCCCAGCACACCACCTTATTGAGACAGTGTTTCTCACTGAATCCAGAGCTCACTCATTTGGCTATGCCAGCTAGCCAGAAAGTCATAGGGATCCTCCTCTCTCCACTTCCCTAGCGCTAAAAGTGCTAAAGGTGCAGGGCACCACACCCAACTTTTATTTAGGAACTGGGGATCCAAACTCAGGTCCTCATAATTATGCAGCAAGCACTTTCCCCACCAAGCCATCTCCCCACCCCCAAAACACTGACTCTTAACAAAGCTAACAAGTGAGATGCTCAATGCTCTGTGTTCACAGCTTTGCCTGCAGCACGGTATTCAATCCCTGCCCTTACCCTTAGTGGCTGGCACTACTATGATGTCATTACCACACTAGCAAACTGAGGTACAGAGAGGCCAGGTAACTGGCCCAGAGTTCCAAAGCTGGAAAGTGGCAGAGCTCCAGCCCAAGTGTGTCTGATGAAGGCGCTAATCTGAGCCCCACAAGACAGTGACTGTGTTCAGCAGCTCTCAGGAGAGTTTCTCTGGGACCTGAGAAGCACACAACTCTGACCAATCCTGCAGGAGTAATGGCGACTCGGGGGTTTTCAGGACATCACAGTTACACGACCTCCTCCCCAATATTAACTCCTAACAAACACTGTGAATTAAAGAATCACATATGGTGGAAAAAAATAATTCCTACATGGATTGGCCTGCTTATCATTATACCGCTGACCATAAGAAAACAGCTTAGTAAAAGCTGTCTGTCCCTCCTTTCCATAACTTCATTCATCAGTGCTTGTACTTGCCATTCTCCCTGAGCTTCTGCCACCCAAGGGATGAAAAATTTACAACTCAGGTCTGGTCACTTACTATCCTCTCCACTGGTGTTAATTTGGATCATGACTTTTAATTTTTCAGTAGAACCTTTCTTCTGCCAGGAACTATTCACTTTGTCTGCCAACTTCGCCGAGTCTACTGTTTCCAGCATGAAGAGGTTGGGGACAGCTGTAATGAGAAAGAAAGAAGTGAGGTATTAGTCCTCATTCACCCATTGCAGCAGAAAACGGCAATAAACCTTTGATCTCGCACAGGGAAAAATATGCAAGGAACAGAAAAAGACAACTGAAGCTTCTATTTGGCTTGCAGACAAACCTGACAGTTTTACTAGATAGGAAGGTCAAGCTCAGACTGTCCCCATCTCATCAGCAAAGATGAATAAGCAAAACTAAAACATCATATGTGAGGACACTTTTAAGAAGCTGGTGACTGGACAGAACCCGAGAAACAGGCTTGATCTAATTATGTCTTCAAACTCAGAGGAATAGCCAAATGACAATGAAGAGAGGTTATCCAATTGAAGTCAAAATGCCAGTCTGGAGGGGAGTGGCCATGGATCAAACTTTCTGGGATGGTGTCTTCTGGACATTAGCATTACACAAACATGCACGTAAGAGGAACTGCAGACCTGGCTCAGATACAGAACAGTGACAGAACCCCAGCAGCTCTTATTAAGCACTGAAATTAGGAATTTAAAAAATAGAAAAAATTTTACCTTCTCTCCATCCCTTTCACTCCTATTTTTTATTTATTTGGTGTGTGCTCTTGTGAGCGAGAGTACATG
Organism: Jaculus jaculus; assembly: GCF_020740685.1. Lineage (NCBI taxonomy): Eukaryota > Metazoa > Chordata > Mammalia > Rodentia > Dipodidae > Jaculus > Jaculus jaculus. The sequence goes on from NC_059113.1 coordinate 23,040,939, forward strand.
TGTCCAACTTTTAGACCAGTCCTCGCCTTCCTCCTTGTTTTGAGGCAGGGTCCCTAGTTGACAGCTCAGTCCTTGGGTTTCTGGGAATTGTCCTGTCTCTGCCTTCCTTCTCACCCACCACTGGAGCCCTGGGATTACAGAAGCAAACCTGCTCCAGCTTCTGGCTGGCTTTTATGTGGGGCCTGGGGATGTGGATTCAGGTACTCAGAGCTGTGTGGCAAGTGTATCCACTCCTCTTCCAGCTTTTCATTTTCTCCCCCTTTCCTTCTTTCTTTCCTCCCCCCCCCCCCTTTTCTATCCCATGTGGAGGACTGAACCTTGTGCCTTGTGCATGCTAGCTAGGCCAGTGCTCTACCACTGAACTACTACCTAAAATTTGCATTGCACACCCCTCCGTGTCTTTTGAGACAAGACCTCATTCCTGCCTTAGTGTCCTGAACAGTTTCAACTGCATCTGCTGGGTCTGGCTCATCTTTGTAATTTTCACCACAGTTCACAAACATTATCTGTGTATAGAAATAAAAAGTGAGGTACAGAACTGTGTCAAATTTGCAAAATGAACACATACTAGAGCTGTAATTTAAACTAATGCAAACTAACTCCATATTCTTTTTAAAAAGCTTACTTATTCATTTGCGAGAGGAGAGAGAGTATGGGTGTACCAGGGTCTCCCGTCACTACATATGAACTGTAGACGCATGCACCACTCTGTGCACCTGGCTCCATACGGGTACTAGGGAAACAAGCCCAGGCCATCAGGCTTTCCAAGCAAGTACCTCAACATCTGAGCCCTCTCTCCAGCCTCTCCACATTCTGTTTATTTTTTATTTTTGCACCGTGTAGGATCAAACTCTAGGCATCACACATGCTAGGCAAATGCTCTATTACTGAGCTATACCCTCAGCCTAACTCTATGATTACATTTTTTTAAAAATGTGCACAAGAATGTATGAGCGCCATGGTTTTTTGCTGCTGGTAATGAATGCCTGGGTGGTTGGATAATTAAACCCAGTGCCAGTAGGCTTTACAAATAAGCACCTTTAACAGCTGAAAAACCTCCCCAGCCCAAACTACCATTTTAGAATCTTTGTGGTAACATGTGTGTGTGACAATTTATTCACTGTCTCAAAACTCTGGATGTTAGCAATCTTTTCCTTTTTTAAAAAATTTTTTTGGTTTTTCGAGGTAGGGTCTCACTCTGGCCCAGGCTGACCGGGAATTAACTATGTAGTCTCAGGGTGGCCTCAAACTCATGGCGATCCTCCTACCTCTGCCTCCCGAGTGCTGGGATTAAAGGCGTGTGCCACCATGCCCAACTCATTTTCTATTTTTTTAAACAAATCTGAATAGAGAGAAACAGATTTTATAATTATGTTGAACACTTCATTTGATTTCTAATATTCTGTATTTTTCCATTTATAATTACCTGTTCTTAATTTGTATCTATTGTTTTTCTCATTTAAAAAAAGGGGGTAGGCTGGGCATGTGACCTATTTGGTAGAATGCTTGCCTGGCATGGACAAAGCCCTGGGTGGGATCCCACTATGCATGGCATGGTGGCCCATCACTGCAGTTCCTACAGTCCTGGTACTCAAGGCAGGAGGGTGAGAAGTTCAAGGTCATCTTCATCCATACTATGAGTTTGAGATTGGCCCAACAGGAAATCCTTTCTTCTTCTTTTTCTCTTTCTCCACGGTAGGGTCTCCTGCTAGCCAAGGCTGACCTGGAATTCACTATGTAGTCTCAGGGTGGCCTTGGACTCACAGTGATCCTCCTACCTCTTTCTCTCTAGTGCTGGCATTAAAGGCATGGGCCACCATACCCAGGCTCTCATTTTTAAAAAATTAATTAATTAATTTAGTTGAGAGAGACAGACATACAATGGGTGCACTAAGACCTCTTGTCACTGCAAAAGAGCGCCACTTTGTGCATCTGGCTTGATGTGGTTACTGGGGGATCGAACCTAAACCAACAAGTTTGCAAGAAAGTGGCTTTAATCACTGAACCATCTCCCCAGCCAGATCCTTTAAAAAGCAACAACAACAAAAACCACAAAGGGGCTGTCTGTCTCTTACTCTCTGACTGTCTCTCTCAAGTAAAAAACTAAAAATATAAGAACCAAGCGAGGTCTGGTGGCGCATACGTAGCAACAGCATGAGAGAGGTTGAAGCAGGAGCAGGGCAGCACCTTTCTGTCACTCTGGGCCGTGGCAAGACCCCGCCTCAAGAAAAAAGTAAAAAGCCAAACATTTATAGCTCTTTATGTATTCTGAATAGCAATTGCTTTCCCTCTTTGAAAATAGTACTGTTCTCCTAGTCTAGCACAGAAAACTTTAATTTTTGTATAAATTTTCTAGTTGTCTCTTTTGTGGTTTCTAGATTTCATGTCTTGTTTAGGAAATCTTTCCCCAAGTATAAGAAAATAAAACATAAAAACACTTTGTTAAGGGTATGCCAGGGCCTCCAGCCACTGCAAATGAACTCTGGATGCATGTGCCACTTTGTGTGTCTTCATTTTGTGGCTACTGGGGAATCAAACCCAAGCCTTAACCGCGGAGACATCTCTCCAGCCTTTTTTTTTTTTTTTCAAGGCGGGGTCTCACTCTGGTCCAGGCTGACCTGGAATTAACTATGTACTCTCAGGGTGGCCTTGAACTCATGGCGATCCTCCTACCTCTGCCTCCCGAGTGCTGGGATTAAAGGTGTGCACCACCACTCCCAGCTTGCAGCCTGTTTTTAAAAAACTTTATTTATTTATTTGTAAGCACTGAGAGAGAGAGAAGAGAGACAGACAGAGAGAGAGAGAGAGAGAGAGTGTGTGTGTGGGGGGGGGAGACAGAGAGAGAGAGAATGAGCATGCCAGGGCTGCCACCCACTGCAGACCAACTCTAGAAGCATGTGCCACTTTGTGTGTCTGCCTTTATGTGGGTACTGAGGAATCATACCAGGGCTGTTAGATTTTGCAAGTAAATGCCTTAACTGCTGAGCCATCTCTCCAGCCTCAGCCCATTTTTATAGTCTTAATTTTCTTTCCTTCTTTCCTTCTTTCTTCCCTCCCTCCCTCCCTCCCTCCCTCCCTCCCTCCCTCCCTCCCTCCCTCCCTCCCTTCCTTCCTTCCTTCCTTCTTTCCTTCCCCCCTCCCCTCTCTCTCTCTCTTTTAAGGTTGAGTCAGGCTGACCTGGAATTCACTGTGTAGTCTCAGGGATGGCCTCGAACTCACAGCGATCCCCCTGCTTCTGCCTCCTGAGTGCTGGGATTAAAGGCATGTGCCACCACACCTGGCTAGTTTTAATTTTCAAGATTCATTAGGTGGAAATTACACTGAAGCATGGAATCTAATTGACTATTTACTAAATATGGCAGGCCTCTCCTATCCCTCCCATCCAATATAAAGTATGTTCTTTTGCATGGGTGTAATGTGGTGTGTGAGGTGTATGCATGTGTATGTGCCCACGGCTTGCCTGTGGAAGCCTGGGGGAACATAGGGTGTCCCTTTCCATTGCTCTTCTGCCCAGTCTTGAACCAGAGGCTAGCAATGATCCATAGCGTGCCATTTATTTATTTATTTTGCAAGCTCTGGAGGGATTCTCCAGTCTCTGCTCTCCACAGAAGTGGGGTTACAAATGTGCATAGCCACATCCCAAGTATTTATGGATTTCTGTGGGACCTGGAGATTAAACTCAAAGGAAGTGGTCTCTTAGGCTTCCTCAGGTCTCATACTTGCACATGAAGTGCTCTTTTGTCTGTTCTGTGGCTGTGTCTTACTCTAGCCCATGCTGGCCTGAAACTCACCATAGCTCTGGCTGGCCTTGACCTCACAGCAATCCTCTTACCTCAGCCTCTTAAGTGCTGGGATTAAAGGTATGAGCGACCATGTCCAGCTCAAGGAAGTGCTCTTAATTGTTTATCCATCTTTCCAGGCCTAAAGTATCTTTTAATACTAATATATTGACACAAACCCCTCCAGAGTTCCCTCATCTTGAATTGTACCTCCACAGAGCCCAAGGGAGTGCACCCAGCCCTCACCAAAGGCCAGGCCTGCCATGTCAGTACACCAATTTCCACACCCAGCTCCAGGCACTTGTGATGTTACACAGTCCAACTACAAGACCCTGCAAATACTCACAGGGAAGACACTGATGGGGCATGCCATCCATAACAACTTTGAAGCCCTACAGTACATTCATTTCAAGCCCCTCACCTAGAACACCTCCCAGATACCATTCTTCAGTGGGAAGGTAAAATGCTCAGAGAATGCCACCATGTGACTGGAGCATCATACCAAGCTGCTGGGAAAGGTGACCATTCCTTTGCGGAAGATGTCCAAGCCACCAGGGAGCTAGACAAATTGAAGCTGAATGGGAGCAGTACTTGGCCTAGAATCATCTCCTAAACTACTGGCCCCAAGGAGAGAGGCCATAGACCAATTCAGTTCTGCCAGCTTGATACTTGCACAATTATTAGGGGGAGAGAAACTTGACCTCAGGCTTAATGCCCATTGACATTTCATCTCAGCTTATTGCATTCCATCTGGTTAGGAGTCTCACAGAAGCAGGAAGTCTTCATGCCAGCTAGAGCATAGGCCCATAATCTAGAGAGCTGAGAGGTTGGACAAGAGGTCACAAGTTTAAGATTTGCCTGGGTCACGGAGTGAGTTCAAGGCCAATGAGACCCTGTTCCAAAATAAAAAAAGTAAAAAGAGGGATGGAGACATACCACACATTTGTGTAGCATCTGTGAGCCTCTGGGTTCAATCCCCAATATAGGTCGTTAGCCCTAAACTGTACATTTCCTTAATGGCACTAACCAGAGGTTCCAGGGTGCTTTGTGCCAGCCAAGCTTTTTGACTTTCAGGAAACACTATGTGTCTTGTTTTTAAAAAGAGGGACGGACAGAGGGACCCTATGATACCAAGGCTGGCCTTAAGCTCCAGGACTCAAACAATTCTGCTTCCTCAGTCTTTCCAGGAGATGAGACAGTAGGTGTGGGCTACTGTGCCGGGGTCATCTCGTTTTATGCTTGTTTTGTTCTGTTCTGTTTTCAGTAATAAACAGCACCCTATGTCAGACTCTGCTTTTGGCCTAATCTGCACACAGCCTGTCAGGGTGTCTTAGTGCCTGCTCACTTCCAGGGCGAGGCTTAGTCCTCTGTAGGGTTATCAAGCAGGTCACAGTACAGCCCGGAAATCAACTTTTCTGACTGGGAAAAACAATCTATTCCCTAGATAATGGAGAATTTATTTAATCTGGGATCTGGCTGGTTAGTTTAAAAAGTATTTACAAGGACTGGAGAGATTGCTCAGTGGTTACAGGCACATGCATGCAAAGCCTGACAGCCTGATAGACAGTTTCTAGTGCCTACATAAAGCCAGATGCACAAAGTGGCACATGCATTTGGAGTTCATTTGCAATGGCAGGAGGCCCTGGTGTGCCCATACTCACTCTGTCTACCTCTTTTCTCTGTTTCTTGCTAATAAAAATATTAAAAAATTGCTGGGTATGGTGTCATATGCCCTTAATCCCAGCACTTGGGAGGCAGAAGTAGGACTGCCATGAGTTCAAAGTCACCCAGAGACTACATAGTGAATTCCAGGTCAGCATGGGGTAGAGTGAGACCCTGCCTCAAAAGAACCACCCCCCAAAATTAAAAAAACATTCACATTGCCCGAAGTTTTTCGGTCTTCTTTTACCTTGCTAAATTAAGCCTCCCAAGGGCTGGAGAGGTGGCTTAGTGGTTAAGGCACTTGCCTGTGAAATCATGTGTGAATCTCTAGGTCCCATGTTCAGCCAGACACACAGTGACGCAAACACGCAATGTTGCACATGCACACAAGGGGATGCATGCATCTGGAGTTTGTTTGCAGAGGCTGAAAGGCCCTGGCACGCCTGTTCTCTCTCTCTCCCTCTCTCAAATAATAATAATAATAAAATAAGCCTTTTAAAAACTCGTGATTTTTTTTGTTTTGTTTTTTGAGGTAGGGTATTGCTTTAGCCCAGGTCAAGTGATTCATTTGATACAGTTTTATAATAGAGAAAGAACAATACAGTAAGCTGAGAATGGTGGCACACATCAGTAATCCCATCATTTGGGAAGAGAAGATAGAAGAACTGTGAATTCAAGTCTAGCCTGTGCTATATAACAAGACTCAAAACAACAACAGGCTGGGAATATAACTTAGTTGGTATAGGGCTTGCTTAACATGCACAAATTTGGGTTCAGTCCTCAGTAGGGCATAAAACAGGTGTGGTGGCTCAAGCCTGTAATTCTACTACTTGGGATGTGAAGGTACAAGGTCATCCTTGGCTACATACCAAGTCTGAGGGCAGCTTCAGCTACATGAACCCCTGGCCCCCAAACAGACAAATTAGACTTCCACTCCCAAACAGGATATGCCAGGTATAGGCCTATAATTCCAGCTACGTGGGAGGTTGAGGCAGGAGGATTAGGAGTTCTAGGCCTGCTTGGGTTACAGACTGATTTCAAGACTGGTCTGAGTAACTTAGTCTCTCAGCATAAAGCACAGGCCAGGGATAGAGCTCAATGGTAGAGAACTTGTCTAGCATGTAACCCCCAGGACCAGATGTGTCTTGTCTTCTGAAAGAGCCAAATGAACAAAAAATATGAGACGATTTACAAGAACTGGATGTCACATAAAACAGTGATTTCTGAAACAGGCAACAAATGAGGTGAGCCCACCTGCCTGTTTACTGCCTGGGGTGTTTTCGCTAACATGGTTCTGGGAAGAGGAACACAGGAAGAACGTGGTGGAATCTGAGTTGAGGGCATGGAATTGAGCAGTTGGAAAGATGGAGGCAGCCAAGTTCACATGGCAGAATGTGGGAGAAGGCAGAGCCGCACAAACAGAGCCCAGTGATCTGTAATCGGGTCCTTATTCAGATGGGCACTGTGTGTGTGCAGTCGAGAGAACTGCGTAAGGCCCAGCAAAGAACAACCGGAACAGAGTAGGGTAATAAACGTTGCCCGAGGTTCACAGAGGATGTGGGACATTGCCTATTCCCACAAGCCAGGATGGAAAACTCAAGATCCATGGAACACTGGTGTGGTGGTTTGATTCAGGTGTCCCCCATAAACTTAAGTGTTCTGAATGGTAGGTCCCCAGCTGGTGGCAATTTGGGAACTGGATCCTCCTGGAGGATAGGCTTAGGAATGTTATAGCCAGCTTCCCCTCACAGTGTTTGGTGCACTCTCCTGCTGCTGCTGTCCACCTGATGACGTCCACCCTCTGCTCATGCCATTGTTTCCCCTGCCATCATGGAGCTTCCCCTGGAGTCTGTAAGCCAAAGTAAACCCTTTTCTCCCACAAGCTGCTTTTGGTTTGGTGCTTTCTGCCAGCAAAGAGAAGTTGACTGCAATAAGGGTTAGTTTACAGAGGAGGGCTGTGCCTTAGTAATAGTAAGTAACCCTGAGTTAAGCCTTACTCTCATTATACCAGCAAGTCTTTCTTTAAAACTTATTTTGTGAAAATGTTAAACATGTGCATTATGTACTTTTTTCAAGTTCAACCCCCATATCCTTCTCTTGTGTTCTTTCCGCTTCCCAACCAGTCCCATTTCTACTTTGATGTTTTAACTTAAAATAATTAAATATATTTCTGTTTGTTTATTTATTTAAGAGAGAGAGAGAAAGGGCATTCCAGGGTCTCCAACCACTGAAAATGAACTCCAGATGCAGTGTCCCTTGTACATCTGGCTTACGTGGGTCCTGGGGAGTCAACCCGGGATCCTTTGGCTTTGTAGGCAAACACCTTAACCACTAAGCCATCCCTCCAGCCCTACTTTGCTAGTTTTTGTTTTTGGTGATCCACTAAGTTTAGGGTTCTTGCGTGAGCACGGGTTCAGCATTGCTTACTGGAGCATGGGCAACTTAACAGTGGCTACATAACCAAAGAAAATGTCTCCCCCGCCCCCAGCAACTATAACTGCCAACAACTCTTTAGGGATGAGTTGGGGCCTCACAAACCCCTCTACCACCCATGATGGAATACTTGTGGGCCAAATCTTGTGTAGCTCTTGTGACACAATGACAGCTGCTGCAAGTTCATGAGTATTTGGCTGTGTCGTGTCCCACGGCACTCCTCTCCATCCTCTGGTCTCACGTTCTTTCCACTCTCTCTTCTGCAATAGTCTCTGAGTCTTGGGGGGGAGATACAGATGCCCCATTTTGGGCTGAGCACTCAATAACCACTTGGTCTCAAGACTCTGTTGAGTCTTTAAAAAAGTTTGAGTGTGGGGGATGGGGTGGGGAATGGACATGCCAGGATCTCTTGCTGCTACCAATGAACACCAGATGCATGCGCCACTTTGTGCATCAGGCTTTACATGATTACTGGGGAATTGAACATGGGCTTTGCAAGCAACTGCCTTTAACCACTGAGCCATCTCCCTAGCCCTTGATATGTTTTTTTTTTAAAACTTATTTATTTTTAAGGTGAGAGAAAACACAAACACGAGTGTGCCAGGGCCTCTAGCCACTGCAAACAAATGAACTCCAGATACATGTGCCTCTGTGCATCTTTATGTGGGCACTAGGGAATAAGGCTTTGCAGGCAAGTGCCTTAACTGCTGAACCATCTCTTCAGCCCCCTTGATGTGTTTTGGGTCTACCCAATAATCTGCAAAAGGAAGCTTCTCTGACCAAAGCTGGGGCTAACTCTAATTTATAGGATTAAAGATAAATATTTAGAAGGCAGTTTAATGGGTACAACATATTCACGGAGCCAAAAAGTGGTAGTAGTTTCCCTCCTAGAGCCTGTGATACAAGCCTTTGACTAAGTTTTCAGTATCAGGCATAAATTCCTCCCCCCCCTTTGAAGTAGGTCACAAATCCAATCAGAAAGCAGATGGTTACTGCCATAACAGTGTGACAGTCACTTCACCATTGCCCCCATGGTCATAAATGCCTTGCTGGCTGGTTGTATAGTGCGCAGGCTGTACCTCTGAGTGAGTATTGATGGCCCCACCCCAACCCCATCCCATGCAGCCGACATCGCACCTTTACACAGTTTCTCTTAGGGGACGGATCCAATTCAAGCCCAGAAAGATGTTCTATGGTCCTGGCATGTCTAACACTCTTCAGCTTCCACTGCAACCCAAGGACAAAAAAAGGCACTAACAAAGCAACCTGCTCCCGTGGCCCACCTAGCAATGCCCTTCCTTGTCTACTTGTCTGCATATGCTTTCCAATAATTCTGTGAGCCCCCTAGTGTACTTCCAGAGACAGGCTTTATGGATGGTAACTGAAACCTGGGTAGCACACATCTTAATCTGCAGAATGCAAAATAAAATGATTTTACCAATGTACAAGTGGAGGTAAAAAAAAAAAAAAAAAGAGGGAGAGAGACTGCTAAAGAATATAAAAAGACAAGGAAAGCACAGACTGGAGGAAATATTTACCAAGCATATATGAAGGAATCATAACTAAAATATATAAAGACCTTGCTAATCTCAGTAGTAAGAAAAGAATCCAAATTTGTAGAAGATTTCTTAGATACCTCATCAGAGAAGACATTCAGATGGCAAACAAGTAAAAGGGTGCTCAACATTACTACCCATCAGGGAAATGCAAGGATGCCACCTATACTGTTAGAACAGCTGAAATGAATGAAGACTGAGGCCAGCGGATGAAGTTCAGCAGTAGAGCATTTATGTAGCTGGTAAAAGTCCCCCTCCCCAGCAAAACAAAACATGACTTACCACAACCAAGTATTAGCAAGCATGTGGAGGAACATGAATACTGCTGCTGGGAAGGGAAAGTGGCATAACTATTTTGGAAAAGTCTCTGGCAGTTCTTTAAAAAAGTCAAAGATAGCTGGGCGTGGTATTGGTGTAAGCCTTTAATTCTAGCACTTGGGAGGCAGAGATAGAGGGATCACCATGAGTTCAAGGCCACCCCGAAATTACATAGTAAATTCCAGGTCAGCCTGAACTACAGCAAAACTCTACTGCGAACCCCCCATCAAAAAAGTCAAAGATACATATAATGGAGACAGATTCAGCTTGTAAGATGTGTAATTCCACTAAGTGGCATATGCATTTGGAGTTCATTTGCAGTGGCTAGATGCCCTGGTGTACCCATTCTCTTTGTCTATATCTCTTCTCTCTATCTCTCTGCTTGCAATAAAATAAGTTAAAATATTTTTAAAAATTTACAACAATAGCCAAACTGGCTGGGCATGACAGTGCATACCTTAATCCCAGCACTCAGGAGGCTGAGGTAAGAAGATTTCTATGAGTTTGAGGCCAGCCTGAGATTATACAGTGACTTCCAGGTCAGTCTGAGCTAGAGTGAGATCACAAAAAAAAAAAAAAGAAAGACTAGCCTGGAAAATTTTGTTAAGAAATGCAGGTTAAATTTTGATACCTTTGAGAGAATAAACTTCAGTGACTCCAGATGTATGTGTCTTTTTGCAATTATTACTTTTTTTTTTTTGATACTAGGGATTGAAGTTAGGGTCATACAAGTGCTGGGCAAGTGCTCTACCACTGAGCTATACTTCCAGCTCCTATAGTTCATTATTTTTATTTTACTTTATTTTATTAAAAGAAACTCCACAGGCTGGAGAGATGGCTTAGCAGTTTAGGCATTTGCCTGCAAAGCCAAAAGATATTGTTTGATTCTCCAGGACCCATGTAAGTCACATGCACAAGGGGACACATGCATCTAGTGTTTGTTTGCAGTGGTTGGAGGCCCTGGCATGTTCACTCATTCACTCTCTCTCAAATAAATAAATAAATAAATTTTTTTTGGTTTTGTTTTTGTTTTTAAAGAAAGAAAAGAAAAGAAACTCCACAACACATAAAGTGAATTCAGTATGCTCTAAAAGCTTCTGTGGTTTAAGCCATGCAATGACAGAGAAGTCCCATTTTCATATTTAGAGTTTTATCTTACCCATCAACTTGTTAACATTTTGTTTCTGTAAATGGCCAATGAAGTGCCATTTGATCTCAGGACATGAAGACAGAATCTGAAGAGAGAAAAGTAACCATTTTTCACTTGGATTTCATGGTGCTTTACTGGCTGAAACACGTTGCACACTCCCAGACACCTTTTTCAACTATGTTTCGTTCCTCAAGTGTGGCAAATAGTGAATATCACTATATTCAGCCAGTCTCTCCATGAGAATAATTTGGACTTCTGCTGTGTTTCCCTTCCTTGTTCCTATCAATTCTCCATATTTTTTAGGAATCACCCATTATAGACAAAACTGATTTACGTTTTCAAGACAAGTGCTCTACTACTGAATCATACCTCCCGCCCTCTGATTCATGTTTTCCTATCTCAAAAGAATACAAGATTATAGTCGATTCCTAAAAATCACCATTTGTAAACAGCCACAAAAGAGAAAATCATAGTCTGAATAAAGACAGAAAACCTAACTGGGTTTTGAGACATAAAGGGAAGGTAGATATTTTTATTCCCAACCCAACTTCCTATTTTAAACTCTACTACAAACTTGGGTTTAATTTTCTGGCTAAAGAGCCAAGACTTATATACATAATAAAGAATTCCAATATCCACCTACCTTAGGATTTGATGCTTTTTCTAGTAGTTCCTGAACCTAAAGGGTAAAAACAGAACAAGTCAGAGGCTGGCAATCGAGATCTTCCTAAGGTTCTTTGGGAGGAGTCTTACATAGTTCTCTCCAAAAGTGCGCTGGCCATGACCGTAGGCTTCAATCACCATGTCTGCAGGTTTGGTTTTGCTGACTGCCACTAGCCGGGGCTGGATGGCTGGGAGGTCCTGCCAGAGGGAAAGAGTCACATGAGTGAATGTAAGAGACTATTATCAACGAGGTGGTGGCACACACCTTTAATTCCAGCACTTTGGAGGCAGAGGTAGGAGGATCACCATGAGTCTGAGGCCACCCTGAGACTACATAGTGAATTCCAGGTCAGCTTGAGCTAGCGTGAAACCCTACCTCAAAAACAAAACAAAAAGAAAAAACAAAAAGAAACCATTGTCACACAATATGTTCCTTAGGATACACCTTGTAGGATGGGTACAAATCTCAACGTGACTTTGGTAAAAGCCATTTCCCATTCTGTAGGGAGATCAGTATCAATGACTGAAGAACAGATGTCTGTTACATGCATGGCACTTCAGCCTAAAGGTAATAACCTTACTATGAAGCAGACGGCATCTCTCTCAGGACAGCCTAGCAGATTAAAGCCATTGGTCAAGTACATCAGCATAACCAGGGTCCCACTCAGATATACTGAATCTGAATCTCTGCAGTTGGGGCCCAAGAGTCTCCTTTTTGTTTTTGGGGTGCTGGGTTTGGAACCCAGGGCACTGAGAATGCTAGGCAATGCTAGACTAGGTATGCAGCTCTGTATGAGCTACACTCAGCCCTAGGGACTTCCTCTTAAAAAAAAAAAAACAAAAAAAAACTATTTATTTGTTTGAGAGGGAAAAGAATGGGCTGCCAGAGTCTCTAGCCACTGCAAACAAAACTCCAGATGCATGTGCCACCTTGTGCATCTGGCCTAAGTGGGTCCTGGGGAACTGAACCTGAGTCCTTATGTTTTGCAGGCAAGTGCCTTAACCACGAAGCCATCTCTCCAGCCCAGGATTTCCTTTTTGAAATGTGGTCGGGATGATTCTCAGTGTAGCAGTTACCTTCTCATTGCTGGGACAAAACACCAGACCAGAAGCAGTTTGTGGAAGGAAAGGGTTTATTTTCGTTTTCAGTTGTGTGGGGAAGCTTCATCATGGCCGGGAAAGCACGGCAGGTGCAGAAAGCCGGAGTCACATCTCCTCATCAGCAGGCAGGAAGCAGAGAGGGAGCTGGCTAGCACTGGCAGTGGGAAGGGGAGCTGGGACTATAAAACCCAAAGGCCGCCCCCAGGGACACACCTTCTCCAGAAAGGCTCGACACCTCCCTAAGGCCCCTACAGCTTTCCCAAAGTGTCAGAGCAGCTAGAGACAATATTCAAAACACACAAGCCTGTAGGGGACATTTCACTGAAACCACCACACACACATGCAATGTTGGAGGCTGAAGAAAACACTTCACTGAGCTGACAGTGAAGGAATGTGGAGACAGTGCTTGCCTCTAATCATGAAGTCTTGGGTTTGTATTCCTAGATCACAAAAAGGCAAAACAAAACAGAGTCACTGCATCAAGTAAAGTCCCTTCATTGGCAGAGAGGTCACTTTGACTTCTGAAGCCCCAAGAGATAAACAGTTTGAGAAACTACTTCTGGTCAGGGAGTATCAGTAATGCTTCCATTCACTCTCAGAGGCTTAGTCAGGGTAAAGACATGTAACTTCTTGTTCAATCGATGACTCGGCCAACCAGTGGCAGAACTGAGATTGGGACATAATTCTAGATTCAGGATTAGAGCTACCTGACCTCTCCCCACATCCTTCTCAGAAAAGTTTCATTGCCTTCTTCTGCAGCCAAGTCCGCACGGAGGCAGTGAGCTCCATTTGTCCTCCAAGAGTTAGTCTTCATGTCCCTACCACTCCCTGATGCTTTCACAGGACGGACAAAAATCATGTGAATTAGCAGTCTCCTCTGGCTTCCTTCTGAGCAGCCGTGTCACAAACCTCTTATGAGGATGTGTTATAATTCTTAGGATTATGCTCAGTCAATGACTTCCAGGGCAAAAACTAGAACAAGTAGCCCAGCTTCGAAAATCTACCAGAGTTCAGATCTTGTCTCATTCCACATTATTCAACTTAACTTGCATGGAGACAAGCAGATAATGATTTTGGTCTAATAAAGAAAGTTCAAGAGAAGACACGATACATACAATATAGAAAGAAATAAAAGTGTCCCCTTGAAAGCACCGCTTGCTGTTGGACATCCTACAGTTCCCTCGGGCTGCAACGGGTCAAGCCTGGCCAGTCCACCCCCACCTGGGCAAGTGGCGGAAGTGACATTTGCTGAGCAACTACTAGCTGTCAGCCGCTGGCCACACACGGATCTCGGGTGGATTCGGTCCTCTCTGGGCTCTGGCACCGCATTCTTCCTTCACCGCTGGCTCTTCTTGCAATGCTCCAAGTCCCCTAACACGAAGCGAACTGGCCTGATGCCCGAGGCGGGGGCACCTTCTTTGGGCACCACGCACGCCAACCTGCACAAAACCTAACAGCCTCAACGCGAGGCCTCGGAGGACTCCTTCCGAGCCTCCCGGGCTCCGCAACCCGCCGGAGACCCCACGGCGTCACGTGACGACCTTAGTCCCGCGCAGGTGTTTCCCCCGCCCCCTAGGGCGTCCGCCCACTGTCGCTGTTGTCCCCCTTCCTCACCCGGGGCCGCCGCGCCACAGCCTGCTGGACGCGCTCGTTCACTGCCCGCAGCGCGAACCCAACTCCCAGCTCCGCGGACATGCTGCCGGCTCTCCACATTCCCCGGAGACGACGCCGAGGGGCTCGGCGCCTGCGGGCCCAGACCTTCTTCCGGTCCCGCCCCTCCCTCTGCGATGCCCAATCATCGCTCACCACTCAGTCATCTCGTCCAATCGAGCCTGGGCAGCGAGGGAGGCGGGCCCCGCTCACCCGGCAGCGGCCATTTTGAGGAGGTCTTCCACCCGCCAGGCCTAGGGAGCCCCGGGGTGACGGGCCCTCCGGCCTGAGTCCAAGGGCCACTCGCCTGTTGTCTTCTTTCTGCTGCGTCTGCCCCTTGCTCTTCCCTACTCACAAGGGATTTTTTGAGGCAAAAAAACCCCCACAAAAAACCACAGCCTGTTCTGAGTCTTGTTCCCTTTCAAAAGACCTTACAAGGATTGCCCATCCCTGGCTTTCAAAAACTGTTTATAAACTGCTATTTAAGTGTGCAGGAACTGGGTTTGGAAACTGCTAAAGAGGAGACTTAGCATTTGGTATGCCGAATGGTTCTTGTGAGTGTGAATATGGGTTAGGAGTGCTCTCTGCAGAAGTAGAGTGAGCTTGCACACCAAAACACCTCTCAAATAACTTTGCATACCCCCTTTAACCCAAGCTGCTGCCATTCTTGGTTGGAGAATCTGCTTTATTTTACAGATGGCAGAGAAAACAGAGGAGAACCAAGATACATTGATAAGACAAGAAGATAACTGCCCACCGCAGACACAGACTTGCCACCTCTTCCAGAGCGCAGGAGAACTTGCAGTGGAAGTGGTGCCATATGCACTGCTCTTACTACTAACCTGACAACCAGCTCCAGGACAGACAAGATTATCAAGCACAACCTATGAAAGTAGAAATCCAGAGGCTACAAAGAACTCAACAATAAATTGGACTGCCAACAGGCCTGCCATAGCTCAGGGATCATTGAGGAAAAGGGGGCAGAAAGATTTTTAAGAGCCACAGAATGGGGAGGGATACTCAGAGGGAAGGTCCCCAACTATCCCACTGGGACTTACTAAAGCCTTCTTGAACCCCACAGTAAATCTTATAACCCCACTGAGGAGGGCCCCAGGGAAACAGGAACAGAAGGAATAAAAGGGTATAATCTGTTTTTAAAAAATACTGGCTACATAGATGGCTCAGTGGTTAGGGGTGCTTGCTTGCAAAGCTTGAGGGGCTAGGGTTCGATTCCCCAGTACCCAAATAAAGCCAGGCACAAAAAAGTGGGCTGCCCACATCTCTGGTATTCAGTTGTTTAAAGCAAGAGACTTTGGAGTGCACCCTCACTAATATTTTTTAAAAAGATAAATAAATGACCTTAAAGCTATGGTGGGAGCTGAAGATGTTTTGCTTTCCTGTCCCTTAGACTAGTGCTGTCCTATATAAGTATGTAATCCACAGGTATTTTAACTTAATGGCCTTTTACCAACAATTTTTATATGTTTTATAATGCACTTTTATCATGGTCACCTACCATGACCTTCTCTTCCCCCTCCCACTGAACCCCTCCTTCCCAGCTAGTCCCTCTTCTGGTTATGTGTGACCCCCCCTCCAATCTATGCTCATACAAACAACCCTATTTTTCTTGAGACAGGGTCTCTGTAGCCCAGGCTGGCCTGGAACTCATGGCAATACTCCCATCTCAGCTTGTTTCTAAGATTATAGAAGGTGTACAGGTGGTGTGAGCCTCCACATTGGGCAGATGCGTTTATTTAATCCAATATATCCAGGGCTGGAGAGATGGCTTAATGGTGAAGCACTTGCCTGTGAAGCCTAAGGACCCGGTTCGAGGCTCGACTCCCCAGGACCACGTTAGCCAGATGCACAAGGGGGCGCACGCATCTGGAGTTCGTTTGCAGTGGCTGGAGGCCCTGGCGCGCCCATTCTCTCTCCCTCTATCTGCCTCTTTCTCTCTGTCTGTCACTCTCAAATAAATAAATAAAAATAACAAAAAAATTTAAAAAAATATCAAGTAAGATTTCCTTCAATAGAAAAACTGAGATTTTTTTTTTCTCAAATCAGTGTCTAAAATCTGTGTACAGTTTTCTTTTCTTGGGATTTCAAGGTAGGGTTTTCCTCTAGCCCAGGCTGACCTGGAATACACTATGTAGTCTTAAGGGTGGCCTCGAACTCATGATCCTCCTACCTCTGCCTCACAAGTGCTGGGATTAAAGGCATGTACTGCCACATCTGGCTTGTGTACAGTTGTAACTCACAGTCGGCCTCTGTTGGGGCTGTCTATAACTCAAGGGATGGGGTCACCTTGGCTAATACTGTGTATCAGAGGCACAGCAGGCTTCAGGCTCAGTGCACCCAAGTGGCATGGGTCCAGCTTTGTGGCAGTGTTCCTTAGAAAAGTGATGAGCCACAGTTGTTCATGACTACATTTCTAGTAAGGTCCCGAAACGGGAGGTACTATGGTCAAAGAGCGGAACTGTAAGGAAAGCACTTTGGTTGCAATTATTGCTGAAAAATTCTCAAATGCTCATGTAGTAGAATGCTACTACGTTGGAGAAAGGGCTACCGTTCTCTTGGTTATCTTGGGGTAACTGGGCTTACTCAATGTCTTCTAGGAAGAGGAGGCACTCTTCTCTCACATCTCTTTGTGGACTCCAGGAAGGGAGATGGAACTGCACATATTTTGCTCTGAGAAGATAGATGTTACCTCAAAAAAACCAAAAGAAATCTTGACTGAATATTTGATGTTTTGGGCTGAAGATAGGCTGTAGAGCATTTCTAATATTTCTTAAAGTTGTAGAAGATTTTTTTTTTTTCCGAGATAGGGTCTCACTCTAGCCCAGGCTGACCAGGAATTCACTCTGTAGTCTCAGGGTGGCCTCAAACTCACAGCAATCTTCCAACCTTGGCCTCCTAAATATTGTGATTAAAGGTGTGCATCACCATGCTTGGATGAAGAATATTTTGATTTTTATAATTGCCAATGTTGAGAATACTTTTGTTTGGTTTTTTTTTTTTTTGTTTTTGGTTTTTCGAGGTAGGGTCTCACTCTAGCCCAGGCTGACCTGGAATTCACTATGGAGTCTCAGGGTGGCCTCGAACTCACAGCAATCCTCCTACCTCTGCCTCCCGAGTGCTGGGATTAAAGGCATGCGCCACCACGCCCGGCGAGAATACTTTTAATTAAATACGTATAAAATGTCAGAAGTATGTTTAGGGCCACTGGAAATATTAGAAAATTGTTGGAAATTCTGTATTGATCCCAAGCCAAAACTCATTTAGCGAGCTTTTGAGACTTACGCCAGCAACTCAATAACTCAATGTATTTTTTTTTTTTCTTGGAGACAGGGTCCTAGGCTGGCCTCAAACTTGTAATGTAGCTGCTTGATGCCAAAGCACATATCTGGCTCCAGAAGACATTGTCTCAGGCATGAATGCTCAAGTAGCTGGCATGCAACCACAAGTCTCATGACTTCTGGATGACCTTGCTTAACCCGCAACTATTCTCACTCAGGCCAGTGGGAGCACTTTGCCTGCAGGCTCGGCACAGTTTGTGATTGGTGCAGCCTTTCACTTGCTCAGACTCGATGTGCGTGAAGGGCTGCCATGCTCTTGCACAGTCTTGCCATACTCCCCTTCTGGCTATATAAAAAGGCTGTCAGCACATTTTTTGAGCCAGCTAGGAGACACCTTCCTGTTCTGTCCCCTTGCTACATTAGGCCTGGTAAGAGACTTCTCTCCAGTGGTCTTCCCTTGCCTGTTGGAACTTTCAGCAGTCTAGTAGAGGGCTGGATTGCCTTTTTTTTTGGTTACTCCTTCCTTTCTGAGACAGGAAATCATTACGTACCTTAGGTTCGCTTTTACTCATTCCGCAGCTCTTGACTAGTCTTGAGCTTGGGATCCTCCTACCTCAACCTTCCAAGTTCCAGATTACAGGGGAGACCCACTACCCCCAGAGTTTGCTTATTTTTTTTAACTTAATTTTTTTTGCTGTTGTTGATTTATTTGAGAGAGTGAGAGAGGGAAAGAGGCAGACACACATTGAGGGAGAGAGAGGCAGAGAGAGAATGGGTGCACCAGGGCCTCCAGCCACTACAAACGAACTCCAAACACACATGCTACCTTGTACATCTGGCTTACGTGGGTACTGGGGAATGGAACCGAGGTCCTTTGGCTTTGCAGGCAAATGCCTTAACCACTAAGCTATTTCTCCAACCTGGCAGAGCTTACTTTTGATCTTTATTGTTCAGAGTGAGTGTGTAGAGGCCAACCTTGGGTGCCAGTCTTCAGGAATGCTGTCCACCTTTTTTTATTAATTATTTATTTATTTATTTATTTATTTAAGAGAGGGAAAGAAGGGGGGGGAGAGAATGAATGGGTGCCAGGGCTTCTAGCCACTGCAAATGAACTCCAGATGCATGTACCACCTGGTACATGTGGTTTACATGGGTGCTAGGGAATCTAACCGAGGTCCTCTGGCTTTGCAGGCAAGCACCTTACCCGCTAAGCCATCTCTCCAGCCCCCACCTTTTATTTTTGAGACAGGGTCTCAATAGCCTAGAGCTTTCCAGTTAGATTAGACTGGCTGGCAGCAAGTCTCAGGAATCTGCCTCCCCGGTGGTGGGATTATAAGCATGTGTCACGGATGCTGGACATTTTTTTTTTTTAAATGAAACGAGAGAGAGAGAGAGAGAGAGAGAGAGAGAGAGAGGGAGGGAGGGAGGGGGCGGGCGAGGAGGGGGGGACATGGAATTGGCACACTAATTCTCCAGCCACTGCAACCAAACTTCAGACATGTGCAACCTCTTGCACCACCTTGTGTTTGGCTTACATGGGACCTGGAGAGTCGAACATGGGTCCTTAGGCTTTGTAGGAAAACACCTTAACTGCTAAGCCATCTCTCCAGTCTACTGTTTTGTTTTTTTTTCAAGGTAGGGTCTTACTCTAGCTTAGGCTGATCTGGAATTCACTATGTAGTCTCAGGGTGGCCTTGAACTCATGGTGATCCTCCTACCTCTGCCTCCCAAGTGCTGGGATTAAAGGCATGTGTCACCATGCCGCACTTGTTGGACATTTTTTATGGGTTCTAGAGCTAGAACTCAGGTCCTCATGCTTGTGAGGCAAGAACTTATTTTTCTGAGGCAGTGTCTCAGTCTAGTGCAGGTGGACCTAGAACTCAGAGCACTCCTCCTATAGTCTGTGATGCACATTGCTGATTGAGCTATCTCAGACCTAGAACATTCATTTGTATAGTCAGCTGTTTATGAGAAAAACATACATGGACTTTCTTTCTGGGCCTATTATGATTCCTTTTGGGGGGTTGGGATTAAAAGAAAATAGAAAATTAGTTTTTTCTGTTTACTTGGCTTTGAAGAGAAATGGAGAATGCCTGTGTTCTAGCTTCAATAAGCTGAGGCAGAGTTACCCATGACAACAATCCTCCACAAATACACTATCACATTTAGCTTTTGAAATGTCAATATATTCTAGAACCCTAGACCCAGGGAGGACTCTCAAGTGTGTATGTATATATATATGAATTTAAACCATTCCAAACATCACAGAATCTTCACAATGTTTTTTGAGGTAGGGTCTTTTTCTAGTACAGGATGACCTGGAATTCACTATGTAGTCTGAGTGGCCTCAAACTCACTGCAATCCTCCTACCTCTGCCTCCCAAGTGCTGGGATTAAAGGTGTATACACAGCCCTACACAATTTTTTTTGATTTTTTAAAAATTTAACTTATTAATTTTCTTTTCAGCAAATACAGGCAGTTTGGTACCTTTGTTTAGGTTCATCCATGATCTACACCCTCCCAATGGACTCTCCTTGTTGATGTAAATGGGTCGTGCATTGTGGAGTTAGTCCACAGTTATTGGTATGATAAATGTCTCTGCATATCATGACACAACATGCCTACACAATTTTTTAATATCACGAGAAATGTTACCAACCCCCGTGTTATTTTGTATTTGTCAATAACTACATTTTAGACTTTAGCTGTATGTATTTTACATATATTCTTTAAAAATACTCCATTTCTCAAGCTAATTTCCTCTTCTTGGGCACTCTAAGAACTACAGTATAGCCTGCTGAACATCATGTAACTTACAAATGTAAATAAATTTCTGTTGTCTTTCCTGGGATCAACCTATGAGTTTAATTTCATTGTTATTTTCTTTCTTGATTTTAACATTTTGTTTTCCCTCCAGTGCCTTAAAGCTTTTATAATCTTTTGTGGTGCTAAGGCTCAAACTTGGGGTTTTGCACTTGCTGGGCAATTGCTCTCTCACTCCTATCCCCAGCCCTACTTGCTTTTAACTGGATCCAAGAGCTGGGCAATTGCTCTCGACAGGGCCAAGCCAGCTTACTGCCTGCATGCATTTCTGCAGAGGCATGCACTCTCAATACTGTTTGCTCTATGGCCACATTCTATTCTTCCTCTATATACTATCCTCTTGTTCAAGTATTAGCCAGGCCCTACCTTGCTTATCTTCTGAGATCAAATGAGATTCAGGGTGGTATGACAACCACAGACCTTCCTCTATATATGAAAATAATTATAATCTTACTCTGTTCTTTTTCTTTTTACATGTCTGACTTTCCACTTAGTAATGGCCACTTAATAATTATGTGGTTTCTAACCTGTTTTTCTAGATGATTGAAAATCAGTTCTTTTTAAAGTTATACCTGCTAGGCACAGCTAAAACACGTTGAACATATTATTTCATAGAGTATACTCAATCCATTTTATAAACAAAGACATTAAGGCTTAGGGAGGATTAACAAACTAATTCAAGCAGGGTATGATGGTGCACACTTGTGATCCTAACACTTAGTAGTAGGAAGACAGTCTGAGGCAAAGCTTGGGCTGCATTAATGAGTTCATGATCAGAGCTGAGCTAAACAGTGAGAATCTATCTCAAAAAAAACCAAGGGATGAGGACTGAGGAGATGGCTTAGTGGTTAAAGGCATTTGGTTGCAAAGCTTGCCAGTCCACATTCAATTCCCCAGCATTCACATAAAGTCAAAATGCAAGGTGGTGCAGGCATCTGAGATCCCAGTGTGACTCCACACATGCATCATAGCATATGTGTACACACACACACACACACACACACACA
Source organism: Jaculus jaculus (assembly GCF_020740685.1). Taxonomy (NCBI): domain Eukaryota; kingdom Metazoa; phylum Chordata; class Mammalia; order Rodentia; family Dipodidae; genus Jaculus; species Jaculus jaculus. The sequence continues at coordinate 23,062,378 of NC_059113.1, forward strand.
CAAGGAAGCAAAGGATGGGACTTGGTTCAGTAGTAGAGCATGCTTACTTTTAAAACAAATTCAAAACCACACACCTAGAAGTGGTAGGTAGAGATATGAACCTTGGCCATTTAATTCTAGTAGCTATACTCTCAATTTACCCAACTGCAAGTTCCTATTATTTGTATACCACGTTCTCAAATCAATATAGCAAGATTGGGAGCACTGAGAAAGATTGGGAAAATTGAGAAAGCAGGATGTGGTGCCTTAAGCCTATAATTCCAGCAGTTGGAAGCTGAGGCAAGGGGATGCTGTGAGTTTGAGGCCAACCTGGGTTGCAGAGACTCTGTCTCAAAATACTTAGAACAAAACAAAACCCCCAATGGACTATGGTTTCCAGATATAACAAAAACACCAAGATACCCAGGTAATGTGGCTTTCCAATGAAGAGCAATGCTCATCAAGGAGGAAGCCGGCTTTGTGCAGTGTTTGGCATGGTATCCAGTTGTTCTGGTCATCCTGCACTTTGCGCAGTGTTTGGCATGCTATACAGTTGTTCTGGCCATCCCACGCTTTGTGCAGTGTTTGGCATGCTATACAGTTGTTCTGGCCATCCCGCGCTTTGTGCAGTGTTTGGCATGGTATACAGTTGTTCTGGCCATCCTGCACTTCGTGCAGTGTTTGGCATGGTATCCAGTTGTTCTGGTCATCCTGCACTTTGCGCAGTGTTTGGCATGCTATACAGTTGTTCTGGCCATCCCACGCTTTGTGCAGTGTTTGGCATGCTATACAGTTGTTCTGGCCATCCCGCGCTTTGTGCAGTGTTTGGCATGGTATACAGTTGTTCTGGCCATCCTGCACTTCGTGCAGTGTTTGGCATGGTATCCAGTTGTTCTGGCCATCCTGCACTTTGCGCAGTGTTTGGCATGCTATACAGTTGTTCTAGCCATCCTGCACTTTGTGCAGTGTTTGGCATGGTATACAGTTGTTCTGGCCATCCTGCGCTTTTTGTTTTCTTAGGTAGGGTCTCACTGCAGTCCAGGATGGTCTAGAACTCACTCTACAGCCCCAGGTTGGCCTCATGTGACAGCAATCTACCTCCCTCCCTCTGCCTCCTGAGTGCTAGGATTAAAGAAGTTTGCCACCACACACTGCCCACCCTGTATTTTTATCTGGCAATACTAGGCTAGGTAGTTTGCCTGAACAGACTGGGAGTTTTCCACTGAATTGATGATGAGTTTTGGGCCAATAGAAAATATCTCCCACCCCTCTGAGCAAACGTGCAGCAACATGTTAATTCTTTAAAATGATAAATCTCTATAGCACCTGCTAAGAGTTATGTCAGACTCATCTTTCTTTCTTTCTTTTTTTTTTTTTTTTTGGTGGTATTTCTATGTTGATAATGGGGACAGATTTTCATCTGAATATATTTTTAGAGAAAGCTTAAATCACTAGCCAAGGATGTTTTAATTGTTTGTATCACCTATCCTAATATTAGCTGCTGCTAAATTTTACTTTTAATAAAAAAAAAACACCAAGACTTATTTTATTCAGCAAGACTGAAATTAAAACCAAGACGTAAATTCACATGAGACCTTTTGTATTGTCTGAACCAATCCCTCTAGCTATCAACCTAAGGCAATTAATTAATCTAGTACTATCATTTGTACAGTGATTAATATAACAAGAATAATTTCTCAGTTTAAAAAGGGGGCCATTAAGCCCTTGGGGCTCTTTGAAAAAAACTGCTTTGACTATTCAATCACCAGCTTATATAAGAGCAGAGATAAAGAAGTACAAATAGAACATGATTGCCTAATGGACTTTATAAGAAAAGAAGAAAAACAGTGGCTAGAATCCCATTGAACACAGCTGGAGAGCAGTGATCAAGTCCATAGACAAAGAGGAGCTATTCACCAGATGCAGTTTATCCTCAGACTTAGGACAGTCAAGGTCAGTAAATATGGCTATCATACTTTCACAATTAATACTAATTGATATAATGATCAGTGTTAAAAGATACACAAATCTATAGAAACCAACAGAGATCATTTACAAAACACTTCCTTTTTGCTTTGAACCAATATTTCTCAATTTCTTTCTCAACTCAGTATGATCATGGATCCTACCACATCTATTTTTTAGTTGTATAAAAATTATTAGCAAACTTTGGCTTCCTTACAAACATTCTGACCATATATTTTAAAAAGTGATTAAAAACAGTTCTGAATACGAATCACTTCTGCAAAGTTTAATGAGTGAGAAACATTCTACTAGAGTGGCTGTTCCTTGGAAAATCCTGTAAAAACTCAAATTTTATAAAGTTACTTACTTTGATAGATGTTCTATGTATAAATAGCAGCTATGAGTTCACTGCCTACAAAATTGCAGGCTTATCACCTTTTACATGTTTAGATCCAAATGCTTAAAGATCGGGTTTTCTAGTAAGTATTACAAAAATGAAGTCACACAGACAGATGGGCTAGTTATCCCATGCTAAGGAGACAACTGACTTCCATGATTTTACTGCTGTGACAGGTACCAGTATATCTATGCTAATGGGCATGACAATATATACATACATTTTTTAAAACAGGAAGTGACTAACACGGGGAGGGGCAGTTGCAGCAGGACTTAATATTTGAGGTGCCTTGTGGTCAAGGGAAAAGCTATCACAGGATGCTTGTCAGTACTGGAGACCTTCAGGCTAAGAGAACATGCTATTTGGAGCAGCTGAGACACCCTCTCTCCTACACCAACTGTAGTGAAGTAGTGTTTTCTGAGGCTCAAGTGACAAGAGCTCAGGGATGGACAAAACATACATGTGACCAGGGGATGCTGGGTACAGCATGTTGCTCTTGACACACGGTTAACAGCACTGAAATGAGAGGAAGGAGGATGCATTTTAAGAACGGGTGTCCTGTGCTGGTCCTGGGAAAAAGACCACTTCTATAAGATTCATGAACATATCAACATCTATGCCTCCCAGGAACATTTTGCTGTGTGTACAAGGAATGATGAGGATCAGTGGCCTGAGAAGTCTAAGTGCCAGGAATTAGAATTGAGAAGGGGAACATTTGAAGCAAGAGGGGTTAACACCTTAAACCCTTCTAGCAGGCTAAATGCTCCCCAAATTCCTGACAAGCATGGTGGTACTCAGGAACAAGAGGGCCTGAGTTACAGAACTAAAAATAAGGTGAGGCTTGGTGCCAGCAAAGGTCATTCATAGTACTCTCCTGGGGTTATAGTGGGTGCTTTGAGGGGGAGGGGCAGCTACATGGCTGTACTCACATAGGGTACCAATGTGTTTGCAAACAAACCATTCTCCATGGCTGCCCTCCACTTAGCACTTTTGTGTAGCACAAATGGGTCCCCACTCCCAACTCTATTTTGGGATATAAGAAAAACCTTTCATGTTTGCTCTTTCCATCCTGAATCACCTAGGAATGCAAAATAAAACACTTAAGAGTATGTTTTGATACAGCCTGGGGATACAATCCAGTCTGCGGATGTGGGCATGAACTTGGGAGTAATCCCCTTGTAGCCACTTGGAACCTTGGATTTAAAAATTCCTGGTACTCAGAGAACAGGCTCCCTTTATAGTACACAGTGTTACGCAGCACACCCTTCCAGCATAGGCCAGGCACCACGACTTGTGCATCTCTTGGCAGACCCTCCCCCTCACTCACACACAGCGTCATAGCTCTTCAGAGAAGCATCTCCATGGTAAAGATGTTCACTCCAAAAGCACACACACGTCTGCCAAGCAGGCACTACCTGGCTGGTGGTGCCATAAGTGTGTTTCAGAATCTAAAAGACACTTGTCTGTTCCTGTCTTCTCGATGCTGAGTGGAAGCAAGAGACAGCTTACTTCAGAAGAAACCAAATCTCCTATCAGGTGAAAAGTCAGAACTGTGTGATGGATGGTGATTAAGTCTTGGTGTCAGAGACGTATTAGAACCACTTCTCTTTGAGCCCTAGGGCAAGGGACACAGGGTATAGAAAATCTTGCAAAGCCTAGCACCAGGTTCTTTCTCACAAGGGCTCATTAGAGCTTGCCTCTGAAATAACCCACACATGACTGATGAAAATGCCCAGCAGTAGGCCAGCGCTGCAGTTGCTGCTCCCTAGAACTCACATTCAGTTGTGACCCCACCCCAACATCTCCTGCCTTAGAGGCAATGGTCATAACTGTGGATCCCTTTTCCCAAGTGACAGAAATCAAACTATCAGAGGGCAGGAGCCACATGTCTCCTACTCCTTAGTGACAGCATCCCTAGTTAAGCCAGCTTCAAAAGGACAAAATTGGTGCGCTGGTCAGAGGCCACGCCCATGGCTAACACATCTTATCAGGAGTGAGGAGGGGGGAACTCTGCAACTGGAGCCTGAACTACTTACCTGAATAAAACCCCCAATCATGCGTCTGCCCTCCCTTCCCAGAAGGGGAGTAGATTTAAGTCCATCTCTTCTTTTCACCACAGTAATTTGAAGAGTCAAAGGTAGTGTGGAGGGGAGGAACATTCTTTCATCTTAAAAAATAAAGATCTCTCCAAGTGTCACAGTCAAAGGTTGTACACTTTCTTTCAATTCTCCTTTGTGCTTGCCTCTAAGGGTTCATCTTCTAAGCCAAAGCCGAGCTTGTCAGCCAGCCCCTCAAACTGCTTGCTCAGACCGCCTGCAGAATCCATGAACATGTTGGGGATGTCTTTGCCAAAGTAAATCTTGCTGTTGGAAGCAATGGCTTTGTACTTCATCAGCTGCAAATATTCTGGGGTCAGTTTCAGCTATGACAAAGAGTGAAGAAAATTTAGATGGGATGACATCAGTGAGAATTTTGGGTGGCTCTCCAAATTTTCATAAGGAGAGGGTCCCTGCTAAAGAAATATGTCCCTTCTACTGTTTTTGTTTTCTTTCTGAGTCTTACTCTAGCCCAGGCTGATCTGGAACTCACTCTGTAGCCTCCAGGAGGCCTAGCACTCCTGCCTCAGCCACCAGAGTGCTTGTAGTAAAGCTGTGAGCCACACCCTCCCTTATACTTTTCATGGTCTTCCTATTACATCTGTTTAGGGAAACCATTTCTCTAAGAAAAAGTAAACTAAGATCTTTAAGACAGAATAATAAGAGCTTCATAAGCTTCCATGTTTAATACAAAAATGAGACTTCTACTAAGGCGTCCTACCAAAGGGAAGTTTCTATCCTACACAGCATGGTGTCTTCAGTTCTAGCTCCAAGGAACTCTAGAGGTGAAGCCAAGCCAGCCCAAACCCAAACCCAAACACGCTTTCCATCAGACTGAGTTAGGAGTTTACCTTATTTGCTTCAGCTATTTTCAGAGCAGTATAGCACTCAGCATCTGCCTTTGCCTTCTCCCGAGCCAGAAACGCAGCATCTAAGAGGAGAGAACAGGAGCAGTGGGCTTCATGGGGGCTGAAGATTACAGCCTAGTGGTGCAGCTTAGCGAATACAAAACCCTAGGTTCCACTCCCAATGCTGTAAATATCACCTCAAACCAAAGCCAACATTTTTTGGTCCCCATAACTTTCTTGATTGTGTCTATGACCTCAGGGAGATTGAGTGTGTGTGTTTGTATGCATGCACCCGTACAAGTGTGTGTATTTTCAGGCAAAGTCTTACTGACCTGGAATTCATTTTGTAGCCCAGGCTGGCCTCAGATTCACTGGGATCCTTCTATCTCAGCCTCCCAAGCACTGGGATAATAGGCATAATACACGATGCCTGGACATAAATATATATATATGGAACAGATCTCTCTCTCTCTCTGTAGCCAAAGCTAGTCCTGAACTCATTAAGAAGTACAGGTTGGCCTTGAATTCACAGTGATTCTCTTGCCTCAGCCTTCTGAGAGCTGGGAGTAGAGGACTGTGCTACCAATCTTGTGTGTTGAGAACGTTTTTTACTCCCTCCGTGCTTTGGTTTCATCTATGAATGGGGAAATAGACACTTTAGTTTTTACATTTGTACTGGTAGTGAGGATTAACCAAAGATGAGAAAGTTCTATGAAAGCATCTGCTAGGAATGGGTGGAGACCACCCACGAACATGTCTGCTCTATGGCAAGTCATGTGTTCTATGGCAAGTCATGTGTATTGACAGCATTATTTAAAATAATAAAATAAACCCCTCCTATCCAGAGGTACTTCTTGCGTCTTTCAAAGTGGTGGATTCTGATTCAGGCTCCAGTTCCAGAGTTCCCACCTGTGCTACCCAGCAAAAGCAAGGTAAGCCCACAAAGCTCTGAATTTGGCCTGTGGCCGATTTACCCTAAGCCTGAATACTGCAAACACAAGAGTCCAGTCCCTCTCCACCTTTATTTCCACCAATCATTTAAAAAGTGACTCAACTGGACAATTCATCCATCTGGATTCAGAACTGTTTAATTCCACCCTGCTTGCAATCTTCCTTCCCACTCAGCTCTGACAGCAGCTTTCTGTCAAGCTGATGCATATTATTTACTTATTTTTCATAATATACTTTAAAATTTTTAGTTCATTTTATTTGCAAGCAGAGAGTACCAAGGAGACAGAGAGAGAATGTATGTGCCAGGACCTCTAGCTCACTGCAAACAACTCCAGATAAATTTGCTACCTTGTGCATCTGGCTTTATGTAGGTCCTGAGGATTGAACCAGGGTCATTAGGCTTTGTAGGCAAGCACCTTAACCACCGAGCCATCTCTCCAGCCACTTTTTATTTATTTATTTAAATTTTTATTTATTTATTTGACGGGGGGGGGGGGCGAGAGGCAGAGAGAAAGAGAGAATGGGTGTGGCAGGGCCTCCAGCCACTGCAAACAAACTCCAGCAGCATGCGCCCCCTTGTGCATCTGGCTTACGTGGGTCCTGGGGAATTGAACCAGGGTCCTTAGATTTCAAAGGCAAATGCCTTAACTGTTAAGCCATTCCCCCAGCCCTATTTTTTTACTTTTAAGGTGGGTACTGAGGCCTGAACTCAAGTCCTCAGGCTGTTACTGTGCTTATTGTTGAGACAGGGTCTCACTATGGAGCTCAGGCTTAGGACTCAAGTCATCCTCCTGCCTCCACCTGTTGAAGATCACAGGCTATACACCACCACAAAAGGCAAGTTTAAATTCTGTTTTTGTTTTTGGTTTTGGTTTTTTTTTCCAGGGCTGGCTATTGAACCCAGGGCCTTGGGCATAGTGGGCAAGTGCTCTACATTAAGCTACACTGTGGGAGTGTCTCACTGCATACCCTGAGCATGACCCCATGGGAAAGGACCCTTTAGTCTGGCTACCCTGCCACCAGTCAACTGGCTTCAACGCTTGATGACGTGTATTTGTAAGAGCTAAAAGTGTGGGCCTGGGAAGCTGGCTCAGTCAGTAACATGTCTGTCAAGCAAGCATGAGGACCTGACTTTGGATTCTCGGCATCCACATAAATTCTGGGCTTTGTGGCCTGTACCTATAGTCGTAGTTGCCTGGGAGACAGAGACAGGAGGATCTGTGCAGCATATTGGTTAACTAGACTCACTCAATCAGTGAGCTCTGGGTCCAGTGAGAAACCGTGTCTAAAAATAAAATGGAGGGTGGGGAGGTGGCTCAGTGGTTAAAGGTACTTGCTTACAAAGCCTGATAGTCTGCATTCTGGCTTTTTTTAAATTTTTCTCAGTACCTATGTATGTATGTAAAGGCAAATGTACAAAATGGCACATGCATCTGGAATTCTTTGCAGAAGCAAGAGGCCCTGGTGTGCTCATTCTCTCTGCTTGCATATAAAAATATTAAAAAATAAAAATAAAAAGGTGAAGAGCAATTGAGAAAGACACCTGATGTTGACCTCTGGCTTCCATATGCACTCACATGCACACTTGTGGCCACACACCTATGAAAACACATATACACATGCACACTATACACTCACATATGCAAGAAACAGAAGTGTTCTATAAAAATTCCCTAGTGAGGTGCCCTGCTTTATGATACCCTAATTGGCTTCTTGGCTCCGCAAAAGGCCCACCCACCCCAGCAAAGCCCAACAGGTGCCATTATGAACACAGTTACACATACACTGTGGCCTGAAGCTGCCCTGAGGATACATTTTTGTCCTGGAATCTGCTTGACAGCTGGCACCACAAAGTGTGTGTATCTGTGGAGGAGGGGTTGTGGGAAGGATGTGAGGATTCAGGAGCAGGAACTGAAGGTAAGTGATATTCAGAAAGCCAGCCAAGAAAATACTTCTCTTTAGTCCCAGAGTTGTTGGTGCTGAAAAAAATGTCAGCTTCAAAACCAACCTAACTTCTGCATGGTTCTTGAGAACATACTTTGAGACCAGAATAATGGCACCAACTGACTTTTTTTTGGAGCTCCCCCCACAAAAAAAACCTACTGATACCCAACCTGCTTGGTCTGGAACTTGAGATTCTCTTGCCTCAGGCTCCCACCTGCTGGGACAATTGGTATGTACCCCACACCTGGCTCCAGCTGACTTTTGAAAAGGGGGTGAAGGCGACTAGGGGAGAGCTGCAGTGAAGCTGTGATGTTTGTTTTTCAGCCCCTCCTTTTCTTTGTGTGTGTGTGTGTGTGTGGGGTGTATGTGCATGTGTGTGGATGCCAGAGGTTGACGGCTAGTGTCTTCCTCAACTTATCTCCAATTCATTTTTATTTATTTGAGAAAGAGAGAGAGAAAGGGGAGATAGAGAGAATGGGCACATCAGGACCTCCAGTCACTGCAAATGAACTCCAGATGCATGTACTCCAGATGCATGTGCCACTTTGTGCGTCTGGCTTATGTAGGGACTGGAGAATTGAACTTGGATCCTTAGGCTTCACAGGCAAACACCTTAACCACTAAGCCATCCCTCCAGCCCCATCCAACTCTTTTTTTTTTTTTTTGGTTTATTTTTAAGTAGGGTCTCACTCTAGCACAGGCTGACCTGGAATTCACTATGTAGTCTCAGGGTGGCCTTGAACTCACAGTGATCCTCCTACCTCTGCCTTCTGAGTGCTGGGAGTAAGGTATGTACCACCATGCCTGGGCCAATTTATTTATTTATTTATTTTGAGGTAGGGTTTCACTTTAGCTCAGGCTCTCCTGGAATTCACTATGTAGTCTCAGGGTGGCCTTGAACTCTCAGCGATCCTCCTTCCTCTGCCTCCCGAGTGCTGGGATTAAAGGCGTGCGCCACCACGCCCAGCTCCCAATTTATTTTTTGAAACAAGGTCTCTCACTGAATTTGGAGCTAACTGGGCTAGACAAGCAAGCCCTAGGGATCCTTCAGTCTGCCAACCCAGCACTGGGATCGCAGACACACACTGCTTTTATGTGAATGCTGGGGACTGAGCTCAGGTTCTGTGTTTGCAATGCAAGCATTTTACTTCAGGAGCCATCTTCCCAAACCTTTTTAAATTTTTAAAATATTTATTTATTTGCTTGCAGGCAGAAAAAGGGAGGGAGACAGAAAGAGAAAGAGAGGGAGAATGGGTACACCAGGGCCTCCAATCACTGCAAAAAAACTTTAGACATGTGCCACTTTGTGGATCTAGCTTTATGTGGGTAGAAAGGAATTGAACCCAGGTCATTAGGCTTTGCAGGGAAGCACTTTAACCACTGAGCAATTTCTCCAGCCCCTATTTTCTTTCTTTCTTTTAAAAAATATTTCACTCCTAATTAATAAAAAAATTATAAAACAAGGAAAAAATATTTCAACCCTTCTTTTTTTATTTGAGACATGACCTCACTATGCAGCTCTGGCTACCCTCAAACTCACCATCCTCCTGTCATCAAATGATTCAACTACAGGAATGTGTCACCATGTCTAGCCTGATATTTCCTCCTTTTATGCCTAACAATACCAAGGACAAAATGGCATGCAACTAACATTTGCTGAGTGAATGAGCGCTCTCTGAAGTAGAACGCTGGTACCTGAGTGGATGGATGCTCTCTGCAGTAAAACACCAGGACATGCTTAGGATGCTAGCCTGGCCAAAAGCTCTAAACTTGATTCAAAGCACAGAGTAGGACAGGCATTTCAGAGACCACAACATCCTAGATCAGAGACTAAAGAGCAAAGGAAATGATGGTCACCCCACACCCTCAGACATAAACGTCAGTTCAACCTACCTTCAATTTCTGAAATCTTCTTCTCAGTCTCCTTCTCCATCACCTTCTGCCCATAGGTGATTTCTGCAACCTGAGCCACTTTTTCTGCCTCTAGTAAATGGAGTTGAGAAAAGACAGTGCAGATACTTTAAAAGCTTGATTGACTGCATCTTCCCCCTGATCTTGAGCACCCTGATGCCTGAGTGGATATGCTTTGATAGACAGTCAAGTCCTCAGGGGGCAGCTGCAACCGGCACACCTGGGTGAAACAGAGTGTACCAGTGAGCACAGCTGCATAGAATCAGCATGAGACACTGGCCCCAGGGAGGAGAGTGCTTCTGGGACAGCAAGGAACAGACCCTGACTTCTCTCCTGTCAATATTTGTATTTATTTACTTATTTGTTGGCAAGCAAGGAAAGTTTTATTGAGAAGTGAAAGTCAACAGCTCAGTAAGGAGGAACAAAATGTTGCAGGTTTTCATATTGAGTCCTTGGTCTCACGGCCACAAATAGTCAGCTACTCTGAAGATGAGGTTAAGTAAGGCAAAGCAGATTTACTGAGAAAAAGTTATTAACAAGGCCCCAAAGTGTCAGGGCAAATATACTTAGGATTTCAACTGGCATCCAGAGAGGAGAAAGAAAGGAACAAAGGGAAAAGTTATGCTTTCTCTATCACAGAAGTGGGCAGGCTTTGCAGTGAGATCTTAGAGCAACTGATCTAGGTCAGGATTTGAAAGCTACTGGCACTTCACTTTAGGAAGTATCAGGCTGGCTGTTCATAGTGCAGTGTGGTGATTAACCCAACTCTGGACCTGAGCCTTAGTCCTTCCACTTGCCACATGACCTTGGATATGTTATTGAACCTCTAAATTCAATAAAACAAAGCAAATGACAGAACCTCCCTGCAGTGGTGATGTGACGAGTGCGTCACTTCACATGTTGAGTGTTCAGTGAAGCACAATGGCTGGTTGTATGTGTTCAGTAAGTGTTAGCCATTTCTACTGCCAATTAAAAATTAACAGGAAGGGCTCCTTCTATTTAATAGATATAGTAAAACTCAAAACTCTGGCCTGATCAGGCAATTTCCACTTTGCTCCTGGGGATATGAATACCACCCAAGCACTGCAGAGCATTTCGGAGAACTACAGGGTCCAACCATGCCTGGTCTTCCTTGCACTGTCCCCAGCCCCAACCCTTCTTCCTTGAAAGAACCACATGCTGACCAATGAGCGCCTTCTTCCGCTCTGTCTCGGCCTCCTTCTCCACCACCTTCTGTTTCTGGGCTGCAATGAGAAGCTTTGTCTTCTCGCTTTCCCTGAAGGGGGAAAAAAAGTCATGAAGCTACTTTGGAAAGCTTCAGAGGAACTTCACTGTTCCCTGGAGAAGCCCAGCTCCTCGGCAGAGAATTCTAGACTTTCTTGCTTTCCTGTAAGGCCATTCACTGGCCCAGCTCTTACTGCTCTGCTGCAGACTATATTATGGCTCTGCGATGAGAATGAAACATAACATAGTGCCTGTATGCTGTACACATGCTTGTGGCCTCAGCACTCAGGGTGATGAGGCAGGAGGATAGCTTGAGCACAAGAGATTGAGGATAGCCTGGACACATAGCAAGACTGTCTCAAAACAAAAACATAATGTACTTTAGTAAAATAGACCCACAGGCCCACTTATGATCTTTCCCTATCTCCTTCTCTGGTATTAGTTTGAACAGAGATAAGGCTCCTGGCATTTTAGAAACACCACTGCTCTCCAAGGCTCATCTGTGGCTCTAGTGAGCACTGACATGCCTGTCCAAGCTTACGGTGCAACAATGCTCAAGAAAGGGAAGAATCGCAAAGCCTGGCACAGCTCTGGCAAGTTCTAGGATGGGATGAGGTGGGAGAGTATAGTGGTCAGTGTGGGCACAGGGATACTCACATCAACTCATAGTTTCTGCGGATTGCCTCAGGTATATTGGGCTTTGTCACCCGTACAGCCTGGAGAAAGGTACAGAGAGAAACTGATGGGAATGTGAGAGTGGTAAGGGACATGAGTTCCCCTGGGTCCTTGGAAAGAGTATGCAGTCTAGAGATGGGGATTTTCCACCTGAGGTGATACTTACTTGGATGACCAGCCCAGGGGCCATGGAAGTCAGGTCCTGTTGCAAAGCCAGTTTGAGGTTCTCATCAATCTGATCTGGAATCAAAAGAGGACATGGCAAAAAGCTAAATATTTTCTAGATGAGTAAGAGGAAGATAGGGATAATGTATAAGCCAAAATTCTAGCTCATCATACAGGCAATGTCTTCCAAAGTAGTGCACTTATTAACTCCAGAAACCTAAAGGTAAAGCAGATTTTTGGACCATATCTAACCAGCCCTCAACATATGTAAAAATTTAAGATAAAATCCTTTCACTGCAGCCTCAAGATAAAATTCCTTTTAGTTTTCGAAATATCAACTATGTCTTTCATGAAACCCAAGCTTAAAAAAAAATTATCCCACTACCACCAGCATTTTATTTTTCTTAAGGAGAAATACTTTTGTTTTTTCAAGGTAGGGTCTCACTCTAGCCCTGGCTGACCTGGAATTCACTACATAGTTTCAGGCTGGCCTCGAACTCACAGCGATCCTCCTACCTCTGCTTCCCCAGGATTGCGATTAAAGGCTTGTGCCACCACACCTGGCAAGAGGTACTTTTGAGACAAGATCTTGCTCTGCAGCCCAGACTAGCCTTAGAGGCCCCTGGCTCCTGCCCCAGCCTCTTGACTGCTGGGGTTGTAAGTGTTGAGGAATCACCATGCCTGGTTGTCCTCAACTACCTCTGGGGCCAGTTCCTGTGAACTGCGGATTCTATTCTGAGGCAGCTCAAGTAGGCCAGAGGGGATGTAGGGCTACTGATGCCTGGCATGACTGGGGAGGGGTGGGGTGGAGTGATAAAGACCGTATGCTCTTACCAAACAGCTCAATGTAGACCTCTTGAAGTGTATGCACACTGCAGAACTGGTTCAGCTCATGGTGGATTTTGTTGAAGATGAGGGCCTTGTCATAGTCCGCAGTATAGTTCTTCACTATATCGTACACTGGGAGGGAAGAAGAGGGCTCAGCACAAGAACACCAAAATTCCATACTTCTCAAAACTTTCTCAGAGACAGCATTTCCCAATTCCTTAGGTGCCCAGGCAGATAGGCATGGGGAAAATCAGTGTGTGTGTGTGGTGTGTGGAGTGGGGACAAGCTGGAAGTCGTACCTGCATTTGGGACCAGGAAGTTTACCACTTCAATTCTGTCAAAGTAGATCATCACTCCACCACTATTGGAGGGAGAAGAGACAAAACAGTCAGCAAAAAACTCTGGAATATGGTGCAATCTCCTGAAGAGACTGGGGGAAAAATACAAGTATTTGTGGGACATAAGGCATCTGAGGTTCCCCACATGGGAGCTCTGCAGAGCTTATAGTAACAACCCAATCTACTGAGAAAACACTTTTGCAAGGAAGTAAGTATGACTTCTGGAAAGAAAAGAGCAGTTAATATCTTTGAATTACCAGTAGTTTTTGAACCAAAGCACATGATTGCAGGGAATAGACTAAGGCAGATGAATAAAGTCTCTGAGAGTACCAGGTCACTGGAATTCTGCTCACGTTGGCTTCACTGTCACTACAGTTCAGCACTGTCTTTCCCCTCAAATATTAATCATTTTAAAAAAGGGATTCTCATCACAGCCATGGCACTCCAGCCCCTCCCAACCTTATCTGATCTTCTTCACTGGACACTATCATCTGGTCAAGCCAGAATAGAGGGAATTTGGTAAAAACGACCAAGACGTGACACCACTGGCTCTTCAGCCAGCCCTTCCTGTCACTTACTAGGGCGTACCAGCTTTATTTTGGGTACTTTACCTGGTCCCACAGGGCACGTTCTTCACCTCATCTGTCTGGAGTGTGGTCTGGAAAGAGAGGAAACATTGAATGCTGAAAGATGGGCAGTGACAGCAGAGAAACTGCCTAACTGGAATCCCAGATACCCTTGTTTCGTGCTGGACTGCTTGTTTGGGGTAAGCTTTGCCTGTACTAAGCATGCCTGTCCCACTCAGTCCCTGTTCTTCTGGGGCTTGGATTCTAGGCCAAGTCAAAGTGTTTACTCTAGAGTCACTGTAAGTGAAGCCTGTATGAACAGGCAGGTCACCGAGGCTCAGTGAAAAAGATGCGAGAGCAGGAGCCTCACGACTTATGCTTATTTCCACCTCTTCCACTTAGAGTTCTGAAGCAGCAGATTCCTTTTTCCATTGGTTTCAGACTGTCGTACCTGCTGCACATTCTCAGGCTACTGTGAGACTCAACTCAAAGCATCCAGATGCACACGCAAAGCCATCAACATGTCAACAGCAGAAGACACAGGGAGAAGTGGACATTTTGCTAGATCGTACCCAGCTCCTTGCTGGGTCAGTTTAACAGTTACTCTTGAAATCTGTTTTTTCTTAGTTGGAAGCACTTCAGAGATGTTTACTGTCTCTAAGCTACACTGAGATCCATTGCAATTAATCTTATTCCTCCTTAGATGGCATCAGCCCTCACTGACTCAACCTTCTTCCCTTTGTAATTATGCTCACACTTCTCAAGTTCAAATAAGGAGCAAATTACCATGCTTTATTTCCATCTATTACAGTACTCTTATGTTTAAAATGCAAACACACACACACTTCATTTTTCTTCTAAACGTTCAGAAGAGATTCTTCTTGAGCTCCATCTTGAAAGTGAAAAACATCATTTTACTTGGGACTGATGCACCCAGACTAGGCAATGAGTATCCAGCTACCTCAGCGACAAGTAACGCTTTAGGAGCCTTGCTGTGTGTTTCACTCATCTAACAGCTCAATCATTTCAAATTATGTGCAATTTGTAAGCATCCAACCATGCCATTCAAAGCAAGTATACCTGTACAGACTTATACGATGTGATGAATGGGAGCATGAGATGGAAACCAGGGCCACTGGTGGAAGTCAGCAGGGCGCCACCCCTGCAGAGAAGGGGAGAGAGGCAAGTTCAGTGTAGTGAAAGAAACCCACCTTCTTTTCACTCCTGCAAACATTTAATGTAGAGTGATACATGCCTGTGCCCTGTCCACAGTCCCTTTTTTCCCTTGCCTCAACTCTAATATTCCAGGAAGCTTGACGGCAAATATGAAACCAGC
Organism: Jaculus jaculus; assembly: GCF_020740685.1. Lineage (NCBI taxonomy): Eukaryota > Metazoa > Chordata > Mammalia > Rodentia > Dipodidae > Jaculus > Jaculus jaculus. The sequence goes on from NC_059113.1 coordinate 23,077,601, forward strand.
AGTCATACTTTTATAATGAGAACAACAGGCGCACTGACTAAGTGAAATTCAGATGGCAGAACCCCTCGCTCGCTACTCAAGGTGAGAGAAGAGGTCTGTTTTAGCTTGTCCTCTTTGTTGAGCACACGGTATCAGCATGGTACTTAAATCCAGCAATCATTATCCATGGATTGTACTGTGGTTGGAGTCTAGTGATGCGGCTAACTGAAAGAATAATTATTTTTGGCAGTGTTAGAGCTGAACCCAGGGCCTCACACATTTAAGCAAGTGTTCTGTCAATGAGCTACATCCTGTCCCTCAACTACATTTTCCTAGAGGTGATCAGTTCTTCAGTGGAGGTTAGGATCAGGAACCGTGATGACAGAGGCAAGACAGGCTGGGGGCAAGGAGGCTTTAATGCAATCTAGGGCAGATGTGTAACCCATCTGCCTCTGCTAGAGCTAGGTAGCTCTGACTGGCCTAGTACTTGCTTTCTAGCCTAGACGATCCTCAAACTTGTGTTAATCCTCCTGTCTCAGCTTCCCATATGCTGGAACCATAATGCCTGCCTCAAGAATTCTCACTGCACTTATGAATGACTTTCGTATTAAATATATGTAGTATACATTTTTGCATATATATTTCTAACCAAGCTTTATGGATATGATAAAATTAAAAGACTTTTGGGGGGGGGAATGGGTAAGCAGATGGTGGAGAGAAACAATTAAAAAAGAGGGGAGAACTCATAGAGTTTTAACCCAGGATCTTAAGGATGCTAAGCACAGGCTCTCCCACTTTCCACTAATACAACCCCTAGCCTCAATCAGCATTTTAGACTTCCTACTGGCAGTCCAGAAATAAGCATTACAGGGTCCATATGAGAAGAGCTGAGAGTGTTATAATAAAGCTCTTGCATAGCATCTGTGAGGCCTTGGGTTTAATCCCCAGCACAAAGAAAAACAAAACAAAACAAAAAAACTCCAAACAAATAGTGGTACCCCCCCCAAGAAAAACTTGAAGCAAAAAGTCTTGGTCATGGAAGCTACTACAGATTATTGTATGATGGGCTGGGGAGATGTCTCAGCGGTTAAGGACACATGCTGGCTTAAGTTGGATTCCCCAGTACCCATTTAAAGCCAGATGCACAGAGTTGCACATGCATCTGGAGTTTGCTTGCAGTGGTGGGAGGTCCTGGTGAAGCCATTTCTCTCTGCTTGCAAATATATCCATAAAACCAAACGCACCTGTATTCTAAGGTTCACCTTGACTGGTATCAATCAGCCCGCAGAACCTTTCATTTTTCCTGAGACGTCATTTTACCAGCAAACTCCCTTACTGCTGAGCCATCTCCCCAGTCCCTGAAATATTCATTTTAAAAGAATTTCTCAAATTAGCAGACTATACTATCTCCTCTAGTTGTTGTCAAGAATTGGGGCCCTCCTGGCTTTCACAGAGGTAGTATGGAGACAAGATTCCCTGTGGGATACAGGAGAAAACATTTCAGCCATTATCTGTTAAGAGTACAGTTATTTTAGGCTTTGCCTTTAAATCTGTAAACACATTTATCAATGACCAACAGTATCACCTTAAAATATTACAGTTTTAAATCTGTATCCATACACACATGCTCCCTTACCTATGGTCAAAGAGAGAAAAGCTCCGTCTAAAAAGGCTCTTCATAAAATACAAACACAGATGTCAGCAGTGTCTGTTAAACAGTGAGTAGGGGAGGGAGCCATTTAACAGGAAGCCGAAAGCTTCAACCTGTCTCCGCCTTACCTGTAATATACCCCAATATGTCCCTCTTCTATCTTGTGCACGGCTGAGAAGAGTGATGCACAAAAGAAACTGGATGCCACAGCCACAATTGCTCCCAACTGAGCCATCAGTGAACCTGTAACCTAGGGAAAGACAAGTGACCATGTGTGGCCTGACATACAGGAGAGAGGCTATGCCACTGATCGCTCACTAAGCAGTAGCTCCCTGAAAGTGACTCCCAGCCCGTTGTAGTAGAAATACAAGGCAGCTAGCTCTACCACCCATTTCATCCTCGTCCCCAGCATTCCCATTCCTTAACTGTGGGGGTATAGTTTCCATTGCCCATGCCTAAGGAAGACTCGGTGCCAACTGGGTAGGGTTCAGAACACAGCCTTCTCTTCCCATGAACACCGATGTATGTCACTGGAGCCACTTATACTAGTAAAGGAAGAAGTGGCAGCTGCACTTGTTGGCCCAATTACAGAGGATGTTAAATGACAGGCAGTTGTGGCTATGTAATTCTGGTCAAAGCCGCCCAGTTCTAATTGCCTGGTATTTCAAAGGAAACCATCATTTACTCCTCAGGATGCTAGGGAGCCAGAGACAGCAGGCATTTGAGTTCCAAAGTAGGTTGTTCTCTGCCTTGTCATCCACCTTCCCAGTCATTCCTTTGGATCTAAACGGGGCAGGTCCCTGAACACAACTGATGCCACACTCTTCCTACAGGAAACAGGAAGTGCTTCGGGCTGGGAGGGAGCTCGGAGGTCTAACAGCGTCCAGGTACCAGGATGCGTTAAAGCTCTGGCATCTAGAAACTTATTTCCTGAACACGGAAGGGTCTGGAAAAACTGCGGTGACACACGGGAGAGTTGAGTCAGGTGTGCCCGGGCCCGTCAGCACAGGGCGTGGGTCCTGCCCACGGGGCACCGGAGAAGTGGGGAGCAAGGCGGCCTCCAGCTACCGACCTGCAGTAGCGTCCTTTCTGCAGTTGCCTTCCCCCCCCCGGGGCACCCCGCGCCCCTTCCCGCTTCCTCTCGGACCGGCCAAGGGGACCCGTGGGCAGGGGAGACTAGGCAGAGAGAAAGCGTGTTCTCTCCGGCTCCCGGAGTGGCCGGGCACCGGGAGAACCGGCAGCCGAGACCGCAGCGCCGGCGGACGGCGGCTCAGCTCCAGGCCCGAGCCGCAAACAGGCCGAGCGCGCGCACGAAGGGGCGGGGGCCGCGTACCAGGCTGTCCCCGCAGGCGCTCCGTACGCGTCCGAACCCCCCTGCAACCGCAGAAACCGCCACACCCCTCAAGCACGCTACTTCCTTCCGGGCCAGGCGCGTCGACGACGCCGTCTGCGCACGCGCGGGGGCCCCGCCCCGTACCTCGCGCTCCGAGCAGCGTGGGCCGGCGGCCGTCAGGGGGCGCGCGCGAGTCGGCCCGCGGCGGGGACCCGCGTCTGGGGCTGCGGCGGGGGCGGGGGGCGTCCGGCACCCCTTGCCCAGGCGTTGGCTTTGGAGCTTGCTCCGTCTTCCCCTTCACATCAAGTCCAGCCTGATTCCTTTTTCTCCTTCCAGAGAAAGTACCAGCAACGTCCTAGCGCTCTGCTCGCTGTTTTCCCGGAGCACAGCTGAGTGCAAAAAAAGAAAAAAAAAATCTTGGAAATATGCAGATTAGTACCTTGACGTTGCTAGTCAACAATCCTACTTTGAATTGCTCTTTATACTCCTCTGGCAGCTTTGTTTGCCCTGTGAGGTCCCCACAGCAACATAAAGTAATTAACAAGGAATTATTGTTCAAGTTTTAATTAAAGGACTCTTTAAGTTCAGGGATGTATGAGGGTAACTGCAGTCAATGAAAACATCCTTCAGGATTCTTTGATAGCTCGAAGGCCCTGCCTTGGTAACACCTGCCGCAGTGAGAGGGCCTCCGTGCGCCCTGCGCTCCCCCTGGTCTAGGTGGCACCGGCGTGGCCTAGTGGGAGCCGGCGGGGAGGCCAGATTGCTTGCTTCACAGTCCAAGGGCCTCACGTGGTCCTTTTTCCCAACAGCAGCATCACTCTGGAACATTATTATTGGGTCGCTTTTCGCCTTTTTATCCTGGGCAGAGGACCCAGACCTTCAATGTACAGGAAAAGCGCATGATACTTTACCCCTGAGCTCCTTCCACATGGAGCATTTCTCTGTTCTTCTTCACTTCTCTTATTTTAAAAAAGTTTATTAAGCCGGGCGTGGTGGCGCACGCCTTTAATCCCAGCACTCGGGAAGCAGAGGTAGGAGGATTGCTGTGAGTTCGAGGCCACCCTGAGACTACATAGTGAATTCCAGGTCAGCCTGAGCCAGAGTGAGACCCTACCTCGAAACTCCCCCCCCCCCAAAAAAAAGAGTTTATTAGCCAGGCATGGTAGTGCACGTCTTTAATCCCAGCACTTGGGAGACAGAGGCAGGAAGATTGCTTTGAGTTCAAGGCTACCCTGAGACTACAGAGTGAATTCCAGGTCAGCCTGGGTTAGAGTGAAACCTTAACCTCGAAAAACCCAAAACAACAACAACAACAAAAAGTTTACTGGTAAAAATGGGCAAGGCATTTTCCCTCTTTCCCTCTCTCTCCTTCTCCCTCTCTGTCGCACTCAAATAAATAAGTAAAAATAAACAAAAGATACTTTAAAAAAAATGGGCAAGGAAGCCGGGCGTAGTAGTGCACGCCTTTAATACCAGCAGCACTCAGGAGGCAGAGTTAGGAGGATTATGGTGAGTTCGAGGCCACCCTGAGACTACATCGTGAATTCCAGGCCAGCCTGGACTAGAGTGAGACCCTACCTCGCGAAACCAACAAACCAAACAAACAAACGAAAACACCAAAAGATGCAGGAGTTAAGAGAAGGTAGAGTAAACCAGACGAATTCAATATAGGACAACCTGAAAGGAAGATCAACAGCACAGAGGAAAAAGTCACCAAAATGTATGAGAAGATCAGTAATGTGGACAAAATGTCGACAATATGGAAGAAACATTCAATGAAGAAAAAATGAGGTTTGGGAAAAACAAACACAGATGTACATTAGCTACTCTTATTGCTGAGAACAAATACCTGACCAGAAACTTAGGGAAGAGTTGATAGTGGCTTACAAATTCAGATGTCACACACCTGTTATCCCAGCACTCAGTGGGGGAGGCAGGAGGATGGAGAGTTGAGGCTGGCCCGAACTATGCAGTGAGTCCCTGGCTAAAAACATCTGTAGCCGACAGGAGTGTGGAGGTCACTCAGCGGGGAAAAGTGCTTGTTGTGAAGGAGTAAGAGCCTAAGTTTGATCTCCAGCACCTATGTAAAAAGCTGGGCATGGCCACACATGACTGCAACCCTAGGGGTGGAGACAGGAGAATTGCTAGGGCTCACTGGTCAGCCAATCTGATCTAAGACACCAAAAATGACAGCTCTTGGTTCATAGAGAGGAGTTTCAAGGAAATAAAGTGGGAGAGCTAAAGAGGACACCTCGTGTCCATTGTGTGCACAAGACATGCATTCATCTGTATCACACACCACACATATTACTCAAACACATCAGATAATATAGTTGAGTGAACATGTATGAAAAATGGAAATACTGAAGCTTATCAGCCTAAGGAATGGGGCTCAGCCTGTAGCACAAAGTTTTAATTACTTATGATTTACGAATTTGCTATTAAACTTTGGAATGAACTGTGAATGGGAGTTGTGGCCTTGCCTAAAGTCAGATGGGTGGATTCAGATTGAACAGGTCAGAAAATCTCTTAGAGACCTGTGAGATTTTTGACTCAATATCCAGTTATCAAGGAGATGTATGTACTTAACAAAAGTATTTAAGGCCCATTCTTTAAAATTTTTCAGTAAAAAGTAGTAGTTCTGATCAAATATTGCCCAGCTATATAGCGTGAGTTTAAATAATGGCTTCTAACTAGCTGTGTTATCTTAGGAAAATTACCTATCCTACCTGTGCCTTGGTTTCTTTTTTTGGTTTTTCGAGGTAGGGTCTCACTCTAGCCCAGACTGACCTGGAACTTACTATGTAGTCTTAGGGTGGCCTTGAACTCATGGCGATCCACCTACCTCTGCCTCCCAAGTGCGCCACCAGCCTGGCTTTTTTTTTTGGTTTTTCCAGGTAGGGTCTCACTCTGGTCCAGGCTGACCTGGAATTAACTATGTAGTCTCAGGGTGGCCTCAAACTCTGGGTCATTCTCCAACCTCTGTCTCCCAAGTGCTGGGATTAAAGGAATGTGCCACCATGGCCAGCTTCGGTTTCTTTTTTATAAATATATTTATTTATTTGAATGAGAAAGGGTTATATATATACATATATATATACACACACATATATACATATATACACATATATATATATGTATGTATGTATGTGTGTGTGTGTGTATATACATTTATATATATGGAGAGAGAGAGAAAGTGAGTTTCAGGGCCTCTAGCCACTGCAAATAAACTCCAAATTCTAGACACATGTGCCACCTTATACATCTGCTTTACATGGGTACTGGGGATTTGAACCCAGGTCCTTAGGCTTTGCAGGCAAGCACCTTAACTACTGAGCCATCTCTCCAGCCCACACCTCAGTTTCTTCATCTGTAAAATTGAGATAGCAACTGTATTAACCATATAGGGCTATTGTGAAGATTAAATGCAAATTGAGGAAAGCATATACAACATTGGTATACTTTTAGGTATACACAAAGTATTGATTTTATTAATTATTATTTTATATTATTGTGTTAATTTTCATATAAGTAATGCTCATATAGAGCCTATTTCTCCCTGGCCCACTCCCCTATCCTGTCTTTTTGCAGCCCTCCCTGTTCTGTCTGTTCCCTCTGTTTCCCTAGACAATTTCACTTCCACTTTCATTTTATGTATAAATACATAATTTTATTTCTGAGGTAGAGTTTCACTCTAGCCCAGGATGACCTGGAACTCACTCTGTAGTCCAGTCTAGCTTTGAACTCACAGCAATCCTACCACTTCCACCTCCCAAGTGCTAAGATTAAAGGCATGTGACACCACATTCAGCTCAAGTACATGATTTTATGTATCTATATAAATGTAGGAATCACACATAAAAATATTATATTTGTTTTTCCTTTTAAAATGTTTTTTATTTTTATTTATTTATTTATTTGAGAGTGACAGACAGAGAGAGAGGCAGATAAAGAGAGAGAGAGAATGGGCGTGCCAGGGCCTCCAGCCACTGTGAAAGTACTCCAGACTCGTGCACCTCCTTGTACATCTGGCTAGCATGCATCCTGGGGAATTGAGCCTCAAACTGGAGTCCTTAGGCTTCACAGACAAGTGCTTAACCACTAAGCCATTTCTCCAGCCCTTTTTAAAGGTTTTAAAAATATCTTAAAATTTTTTTTTTGAGAGAGAGAGAGAGAAAGTGAGAAAGAATGGGCATGCCAGGGCCTCTAGCCACTGCAAATGAACTCCAGACACATGTGCCACCTTATGCATCTGCCTTACGTGGGTACTAGGGAATAGAACCTGGATCCTTGGACTCCTCAGACAAGCACATTAACTGCTAAGCCATATCTCCAGCCCTATATTTGACTTTCTGAGATTGACTTAATTCACTTTTTTCCTGCAAATGACACTTCAACTTTCCTTATGTCTGAAAAAAAATCCCATTGTGCATGTAAACCACATTTTCTTGACCCATTTCTCTGCTATTGGATGCCCAGGTTGTTTCATCACATAGCTATTTGAATAGTGCTACAATAAACATGGATGTGCAAGAGTCTCTGTGATGGCACTCAGGGGTGGTATAGCTGGGTTATGTGGTAGATCTATTTTTTTTTTCTGTTTTTCATAATTTTTTTATTTGAAAGCAGAGAGAGAGAGATAGAAGAGAAAGAGAATGAGTGCACCAGGGCCTCTAGCTGCTGCAAACAAACTCCAGATGCATGCACCATTTTGTGCACTGGCTTTACATGGGTACTGGAGAATCAAGCCTGGTTCATTAGGCTTTGTAGGCAAATGACTTAACTGCTGAGCCATATTTCCAGCCTTTATTTTGAGAAACCTTCATATTACATTTCCTGTTTCTTGTCTACATTGCCAGCATTTGTTGTTAGTTGTTTTCCTTTTTTTTTTTTTTTTTGAAGTAGGTGTTCACTGTGGCCCAGGCTGACCTGGAATTCACTATGTAGTCTCAGGCTGGCCTTGAACTCAAGGTGATCTCCTATGTCTGCCTCCCTAGTGCTGGGACTAAAGGTGTGTACCACCATGCCAGACTTGTCATTTATTTTCTTGATGACTGCCATTCTAACTAGGCTCATATGAAAAGCCAATGTAGTTTTTCATTTGCTTTTCTTTGATGGCTAATGAGGTTGAACATTTTCCCATGTTTACTGGCCATTCGTATCTTATCTCTTGTGAGCTGTTTGTCCATTTCATTAGGCCATTTCTTGATTGGGTTGCTTGTTTTCTTGTTGTTTAGTTTTTGAGTTCTTTGCATATTCTAGATATTAATCCTCTGTCAGATGTGCATCTGGCTTACATGGGCCCTGGGTAATTGAACCTGAACCCTTTGGTTTACAGGCAAGGGACTTAACTGCTAAGCCATCTCTCCAGCCTGTCTGGCTCTCTTTTTAAAAATAGGTAAATGAGGGCTGGAGAGATGGCTTAGCAGTTAAGCCGCTTGCCTGCAAAGCCAAAAGGCTCAGGTTCAATTCTCCAAGACCCACGTGAGCCAGGTATTCAAGGTGGCACATGTGTCTGGAGTTTGTTTGCAGCGGCTGAAGTCCCTGGACACCCAATCTCTCTTTATGCCTCTCTCAAATAAGTAAATAAACTTTAAAAAAAACTGTAAAAATATGTAAATGAGGGCTGGAGAGATGGCTTAGCGGTTAAGCGCTTGCCTGTGAAGCCTACGGACCCCGGTTCGAGGCTCGGTTCCCCAGGTCCCACGTTAGCCAGATGCACAAGGGGGCGCACACGTCTGGAGTTCGTTGGCAGAGGCTGGAAGCCCTGGCGCGCCCATTCTCTCTCTCTCCCTCTATCTGTCTTTCTCTCTGTGTCTGTCGCTCTCAAATAAATAAATTAAAAATTTAAAAAAAAAATAGGTAAATGAGTTGGAAAGTAACTCAACTTAAAGCACCCTCATATATACACCCACAAACATAGGCACACGCCCTCAGATCACATACACACATTATGCTTCTTTTACAGGTAGTCTTTCAGGAGTGTAGACTGGTGACCAGAAATTGTAAAATTTTACATTGGAGCTGTTCATTTTGCAGCTGTGGGTAGCAGTCCATTCTTCATCACTGTAATGAAATATTGGAGATGACTACCTTAAAGGAGGGAAGGTTCACTTTGGCTCATCGCTTCAGAGGTTTCCATCTGGGGTTACTTGGGCCTGTTGCTTTGGGCCAGTTGCAGCGCAGCACATCAAGGGAACAAAGAATAGAGAGTAGGTGAGGACTACTCCCCACATGTCACCCAGGAAGTAAAGAAAGAGAAAGCCAGGAGCTGGAAAACCAGTATCCTCCTCAAGAGCAAGACCTCCATGGCCACACTTCCTTTTACCAGGCTCCACCTAGAGCTTCCATCACCTCCTAGAGGATAGGCCTTTTGAGGACATTCAAGACCTAGATAATAACACGTGGGATTTAAACATGCTGGTATTCAGAAATGTATATCTCCCTATCTGTAGATCACTGTCTAGTTGGTCTACTTACCAAGCTACTAGTAAGAGTGTCACTCCCAGGCAGGAGAAACTTCTTTCACAACTAGAACTCTTCTTTTAAAATTAGTAGCCAGGGGAACGCCAAAGGAATAAGACAAGTCTTAGAGTTTTTTGTCTCAGTGTTTTTATTTTTTTTTATATTACAAGAGAGGAGATTACTAGAAAACATTGAAAATTTTTTAATTCACTATTTATTCAAGAAAGATATATAGAGAAAGAGAGTATAGGTATGCCATAGCCTTCTGCCACTGTAAACAAATTCCAGACACATGTGTCACTTTGTACATCAAGCTTTATGTAGATACTGGGAGAATCAGACCAGGGCCATCAGGCTTTGCAAGCAAGTGCTTTTAACCACCATCTCTCTAGTCCCCTAGAAAACACTCTTTAAAAAAAAGTTATTTTTATTTATTTACTAGAAACAGAAAGCTGGGGGGGGGGAGAGAGAGAGAGAGAGAGAGAACGGGCACACCAGAGCCTCTAGCCTTGCAAACGAACTCCAGATCCATGTGTCACCATGTGCATCTGGCTTACGTGGGGCCTGGAAAATCGAACCTGAGTCCTTAGGCTTCACAGGCATATGCCTTAACTACCAAGCCATCTCTCCAGCCCTAGAAAATACTTTTAAGAACTTATTTACTTATTTGAGAGTGAGAGTGAGAGTGAGTCTGGGTGTACCAGGACCTGCTGCTGCAAATGAACTCCGGACACATGTGCCACTTTTGTGCACCTTTGTTTATGTGGGTACTGGGGAATTCAACCTGGGCTTGTAGGCTTTACAAGTAAGCTTAACCACTGAGAAATCTCCCCAGCCCCTAGAAAACATCTTTTACTTCATTTTAATTTATTTATTTTTTCATTTTCTTTTAAAATATTTTCACTTATTTTTGTGAAGTTGTGTGTGTGTGTGTGTGTGTGTGTGTGTGTGTGCACCAGGTCTCTTGCCTGCAAACGAATGCCAGACATACATTCCACCTTTTATATCTGGTTTTATGTGGGTGCTGGGGAATCGAACCCAGGCTATCAGGCTTTGCAAGCAAGTGCCTTTAATTGATAAGCCATCTCTCCAGTTCTTGATTTAGGTTCTTCTTTCCACAGGTTCTAAAACAGAAAATAGAACTTTGATCCCATAGTCAAGATTTGAGTTAGGGGCTGGAGCAATGCCTTAGCAGTTAAGGCACTTGACTATGAAGCCTAAGGACCTAGGTTCAATTCCCCAGAACCCACACAAGCCAGATGCACATGGTAGCACATAGACTTCATTTTCAGTGGTTAGAGGTCCCGGGGCACCCATTCTCTCTCTCCCCTCTCTGTAGTACATAAATAATAAAAAAGAAAAAGCTTAGAGTGAGGACTGGGAAAGTATATGTTTGGGGCTGGGTTACAGCTCAGTGGTAGCAGTTGCCTAGCCTGTATGAGACCCTGGGCTCCATCATTAGCACTTCCATTAGGAAGTAGAAGTGGGTTGACCATGAGTTTGAGGCTAACGTGGTTTACATAGTGAGACTCTGTCTCAAAAAGCATCCCCTCTAAAAACCTCCATAATATCAATCAAACAACCAGCCTCCCCCGCCCCCACAAAAAAGCAAGATAAAAGAGAGGCTTAAAAAGTATTGTCGGGGGGCTGGGGTGGTAATTCAGTGGTCAAAAGCACTTGCTTACAAAGCATGTTGGCCTGGGTTTGATTCTTTAGCATCTGTGTAAGTCAGATGCAAAGTGGTGCATGAATGACATGTGTGTTCCCCCATAGACACACACAAATAAATAAGTAAATAAGACTGTTAAAAAGTGCTGCCAATTGCATTAGGTCATTTGGTCCTTCTAATATGCCATGAGGACAGTATCACTACCCTACACTTAACACAAAGGTTAGAGTGATGGCACTCCCTCAGGGTCTCAAGATCACCTGCTTGTAAATCCAGTGTTCTTTTCCTCTTACATTTGCAACTTTGGAACATGCCAGTGTCCCCGGACAGGAATTTAGTTCAAGTCAACAAACATTCACTGAAACAAGCACTAGCTATAAGCCACAGTTTTAAGTGTGTCACCAGCCTGAACCTCACAACTACTGATATCCTGTTGTCCTGTCAGCTTTAATGCTTGCTTGCAAAAGTTAAAGCCCAGAGCTGATGACCACAGGCTCCTACCACGACCAGCAGATTATCACATACTTCCAAACACTCAGGTGAACTCCAGATGCCTCCATCTGATTTGGATGTCATGCTGATACCTTGAAGACCTTGAGCTCACCATCCCTTCGTTACAATAATAAAAATAAAGTCACTGGTACCATAGCTGATTTAACTATACCCAAACTAGGGAAGAAAACAGATGGTGCCCTAATCCCTGTAAATTTCCCTTCTTCAGTAAATGTCTGGGGACAGCTTGCATACCATCCCCTCATAACCTACTCCTAGTAAAAATCTAGTTGGGAGAAGATGACTTTAGACTGTGAGCTCTCCTTCTCCATTAATTGGACACCAGGCCAAATCTCCTCTGTGCGCCTAGAAACATTTGGTTATTTGTGAATGTCATCAAGTAGGAAAAGAGCCTGCAGGCAGTGCAACAAGTGAAGAAATCATATTACGAAGTGTGAAGATATCTTGGATGCCTGTGGATGCAGTTTGGATCATCAGCGTTCTCCAAAGCCAATGTCAGAGGTTCATGTATCAGCGTTCAGAGGCAGGGGTCTTTAGGAGGTGATGGATCATGGGAGCTCTGACCAAATCAATGAATTGGCCTATTGATGGGTTCATAGCTTCACGGGTTTGGGGAAAGGGTTTTGCTATAAAAATAAGCTCTGTTTCCCGGCCAGCACAAAATGAGCAGCTGTGCTCTACTAAGAGCTTCCTGTCATAATGTTTTACCTCAACACAGGCCCAGAAACAGCAGAGCTAAATGACTATGGTGGTTAAATTCAGGTATCTCCTGTAAACTTATGTGTTCTGAATGCTAAGTCCCCAGTTGGTGGCAATTTGGGAATTGGAGCCTCTTGGAAGTGTTAGGGGCAGGCTTATGGGTGTTATAACCAGCTTCCCCTCACCAGTATTGGCACACTCTACTTCTGCTGTTGTCCACCTGATGTTGACTAGGACGTGATGTCCACTCCCTGCTCATGCCATGGTTTTCCCTGCCATCATGGAACTTCCCCTTGATTCTGTAAACCAAACTAAACCCTTTCCTCCCACAAGCTCCTCTTGGTCAGTTTTTTTTTTTCCAGCAGCGCGAAGCTGACTGCAGCAGTGATCATGCACCGAAACATCTGAAACCATGAGCCCAAATAAATCTTTCCTCTTTATGAGGAAATGGAAAGCTGATTAACATACCTATTATAGTACTATGGCAGGGTTTCTCAACCTCCACACTGTTGACATTTTAGGCTGTGCAATTCCCCCCTTCCATTTCCTCTCCCCTTCCCTCCCCTCTGTTCCCCTCCTCTTCCTTTCCTTTCCCTTCCCTTCCCTCCCCCATACTTCCCCTCTCCTCCCCTCCTGCCACTGATAAAGAGCTGTCCTGTTCACTGTAGGGTGCTGATGTCTATCCTGTGCTTTGTAGATGCTGGTGTCTATTCTTAGAGAGTAGGAGCAGCCTACCTTCCACCCAGATAAAACAAATATGTCTCTGGATGGTGCCAAATGTTCTGCATGTGTGTTGTGACAAAAGAGTCCTGTCTGAGAGCCACTGTGTGTAAATTTTAAAGGGGAAATTAAGAATAAGAATAGGCTTCCCAAAGTATGGCATGTGGTTCTTCATGGATCACACATCTGAGGAGTTGAAAATGGAGAGAGATCTTGTGGGTGTGGGAACACGGAAGCCAAATGTTATTCAGATTTCTTTTGTTGTGACAAAGTACTTGAGATAAACACGATAGAGGAGAAAAGGAATATTTTGGCTCATGGCTTCAGAGCTTCAGTCCATGATGTGTGGCCACATTGCCTTCAGCCTGTTTGGTACAGGACTTCGTGGCAGGAACGTATGTGGAGGTCACTTTACTTCGCTGAGCAAGAGGAAGGGGCGAGGGTTCCAGTAGCCACTTCAAGGGTCTGCCTCCAATGACCTAACTTCTGTGAGAACCCATCTCCTAAAGGTTTCATTCCCTTTCAACCAAGTCTTTGACAGGCGAGACTTTGAGGACCATTGAAGATCCACATCCCATAGAGCCTGGAAGGAGTTCTAGAGGAACATGGAAGGTGGGGAGTGAGGGGTTTTACAGAACACATGAAAATGGAAGCCTCTCACCACAGGATGGAAAGATGGAACATTTGTGTGATGCATGAAATACAGATCTTAGACCACCCTACTCAGCTGAATACCAAAGTGGGGAATCACTTGTTCCTTGAAAGATCAAACTTGGGGAGAGGCTGGGCTGTAAATCCTAGATGGGAGGACTTTAATGCACTTAGAAATCAGACCCAAAATACCCATAATGTTTGTCAGTCCACATTTTAGTATTCTTAAGTAAGTGTGCAGGGTGTGGGGGATGAAATATGGCAGGTATTTGATTTAAAAAGCCTGCACAGATTTAATGTCCTGATAAAATGTATTAAATCTTTTAAGGTTTTAATGAATCTAGTATGTGTTCCATAAATCAAGAACTCTGCTAAGCCGTCTCCTAGTTTAATAAGAGTAAACTAGGAAATTGCTCTGAGCAGAAGTAAAATACATTTATATCACATTGAAAAGTAATAGATTTTTAAGCTGAGGGGGTCTTTCTGAAGCTTTTAAGCTGTTTGCTTATTACATTGCTCCAACTCTTTCAAATATTAAACCACAGGCAAACATGTGCCTAACCGTATCAAGATGTGAACTAGCACAAAGGTAAATATTATTTGTAAGTGAGCAGAAAACAAAGCCAGCATTTCCTTACTTCTTTACCCTTAGACCTAGGGCCAGCTTGATTTCTGCACTGAAACCTGGTTTTGTGGATCTAAATTTAAGGTGGGTGGTTATAAGAGCTTTGTTTTACCCCCCTCCCCCCACAGTGCTGGGATTGGAATTCAAGGCCTTGCACATGCTAAGCAAGTATTCTTCCACTGAGCTACTCCTCCAGCCTCAAAAACCTTTATTAATGGGGGCTGGTCACAAGCATGAGGATCTGACTTTGGATCCCCAGCACCCATGTAAAAGCCAGGCATGGCAGGGTGCACTTGTAATCTCAGGGCTAGAGAGGTGGAGACAGCGGGATCCATTGTACTTGCTGTCTGGCTAGTTCTAAGTCCAACTAGTGAGCTGCAGATTCAGTGTGAGATCCTGTCTTAAAAATAAGGTGTTGGGGGCTAGAGAGATGGCTTAGCAGTTAAGGTGCTTGCCTGTAAAGCTAATGGACCCAGGTTCAATTCCCCAGTACCCACGTAAGCCAGATGCACAAGGGGGCACATGTGTCTGGAGTTTGTTTGCAGTGGCTGGAGGCCCTAGTGCACCCATTCTCCCTCTGTCTCCTCTCTCTCTTTCTCTCTGCTTCAAATAAAATAAAAATTAAAAAAAAATAAAATACGGTGTAGAACAACTGAGAAAGACACAGACTTCTGTGTGCACATATATATGTATACACACACATACATATATATTCACACATGTATCCAGTGTGCTCACACACATACAAACATACCATACATAATATGTACAAATCCTTTATTAATGGTTACTAAACTTTGCTCGAACCCCCTTGCTTTTACATCCCCATGCTCCCAACACCCTGCCGATCGACACTATGAAGGTATAAACAATACTTGTTGAGTTTTATAGCTGACTGTGGAGTGGATATGAAGGTTGATGCCCCAAGTGTCCAGGCCCAGCCTTGAGAAGCATCTTGCCTTTCTCAACTGCCGGCACTGAAATGTTTGCCTCTGTCCCTCTTACTTCATTCCAGTTCTGCTGCTCATGCTCCAGTGGGGGTGGAGAGGGCCTTGGGGGGGTTAGGTGTTACAGATGGTATCTCCAGCAGAGCAAGCCAGCCTCTCCTACCCAGCCTTCTTTGTGGGTGGGTGAGGTTCTGGGTGAAATGGTGGTTGGGGAGTTGGGGGAGGTGGTGTTGGAGGAATGGAGGGGGGTGAGGCTTGAACATTCCTGTGCACAAAAGCTGGCAGGGCTTGTGAGCTCTGCAGGGGAGGGAGCGGGCCCCATAAAGCTCAGTGTGGAGAAGCCTGTCCAACCTCATTAGCTGTCACGGGCAACAATACTGATCTGGCAATAAAGGCGATTCCAAACCTGTTGGTCATTAATCACCCGCCTGACAGTTGCGAATGGAAGTGGAAAAACCTCATCCCCCTCTCCCTCTCCCCCTCCCCTGACCCACTGGAGTTTAGAGTTACCTCTGGGTGGAAGTGTGGTGCGCTGCTGTGCTCTGCTGCCTTTTCCCGGGGCCCCTTTCAGTGTAGAGAGGCCACAGGTTGCCCAGAGCCTGGCAGCCTGGTAGCCTGGTATTAATTCTGCACACAGGGACCAGTGTGGAGCAAGAAAATGAAAGGTTCTCTAGAGGGAGACCTCCCCCACTTGTGCCCCCTGTGGGATCAAGCAATGAGGATGGGGAAGTTTACCATCATCTCTCCCTTCATTCCCTGGCACACTCTTCTCTCCCTCCTCTGGCCACTGTGTGCCAACACACCTCCCTTTCCGTTCCTTGCCCCTGCCCTTCCGGCCCCTACTCTCCATTCCCAAATAAGTAGATAGACCCGCTCTAAGAAGACGCTTTCATTGCTATTCTTTCCATCTTCTCCTTGTCTTTCTCAGAGGTCCTTGTGGTCCTAGACCCTTTCCTATAGGGAAATTTGGTGAATAGTGGTGCGTGTGTGTGTGTGTGTGTGTGTGTGTGTACCATGACAGAGGGCAAAGGACAGAGGTGCCCAGGAATCCTGAAAAGTCATCTCACAGGAAAAGCAGCTTGGCTGCCTGCTGTTTGTCTGGTTTTGCGTACAGTGGAAGGAGTGTCCAGAAGAGGACAGTGAGGGCATGGAGAGCGGTCACAGCCGTCTTAGGAGAACGCATAGCCCGTTAAGTGGCTTGCAGGTGCCTCAGTGCACTTGAGCCAGGTTGCCATTTAGAAGGAGGACATTAAACTTCTCAGTTTCATAGGCTGTGAAGAGGAGGAGTGTGAGGATTAGCAGCCAGAAGTTCTAAAACAGTAGCCTCAATATACCTCACTTGATTTGGCTCTTCTCATGGGCAGGCAGAAGGGAGCAAACTGAATGCTAATGCCAGGAAGGGGAGAAATTACAACATATGGTTTCCAGTGGTTGAAATAGCCATCTATTTTCAACAAACCTTTCTGTGTCCCAGGGGTTCACATTGACCCTGGCCTTGGCCGCATATATTGGTGCTGTCTGCTCTTCCATGGCCTCTCTGACTCTTGCCACGCATTAGGGCATTAGGCAGAGGGCAGAAGCTTCTGCCCACAGTTGAGCCACCCAGCCTCCTTTGACAGATACATCCTCACAACTACTGTGAGCAAAACGGAGAGAAAGGCGAGCCCCAATCACAGTCTGTTAGGCCCATTTTCCAATTCCCTGCGTACTCCTGTTTCACTTGCCCTGTGTGTTTTCATGTTTTCTCTAATCCTGTGTTTTTTCTTAACCCTGGCAAACATCACAATCAGTTAGAACTCTGAAAATATGCTTGTACCTGGGCAACATTCCCTAATACTCTAATAAGTTTCTCTCTGTCTCTCTCTCTCTCTCTCTTTTCCCCCTCTCTTCTGAAGCGGGGCCTCGCTCTAGCCCAGGCTGACCTGGAATTTACTCTGTATCCTTGAACTCATGGCTGGCCTCAAACTCATGGCAGTCCTACCTCAGCCTCTTGAGTACCGAGAATAGAGGGATGAGCCGCCCCATCCTGCTACCTCCTCTTTTTCTCTACCAAGCAACCATGGGGGCACCACTGTCTGCATAGTGTCTAGAAGCAAAAGGTGTGTCTCTTATCAGGAAAAACTCTACCCATACACACGTTTTCTACAAGCTCTTACTTGAAGGCCAAATGGTCTGCCAAAAGTATAGGCACTAGCTCAGAGGGGAGAGAAGTATGGAGCAATCCAGGCAGGTTGCATGGAGGAAGGGGGCTTGAGATGACCATTAACAGGTGGGTAAGATTGGGGTAAGCAGGCAGGAAGGGGCAAGGACTCCACAGGCAGGGGAATGGCATTAACAGATAAGCAGAGGCTGGAATGGCAGAACATGTGCTGGGGACAAGGAGTAGGCATACTTGAAGTACAGCCCCAGCCCCAGTCCTTTCCCCTCCTTTCTCCCGCATCCGTCCCCCTAGCACAGAGCCCTGTTAGTGCTATGAACCCCACTTAGCCAAGTGTATAGTTCAGGAGTCTTTGCAAGGCTTCAAACTAATGGCTCTGTCTCTAGTCCTCTCAATCAGATTTGCAAGCAACTGAAAGGCAGGGACTATACACTGTAAGTTGCAGTCTGCTATCCAATGCAATGCAAATTAATTCAGTGCAATCCAATCAGGGTCAACATATATTTATATAGTTCCCACTATGTGCCAGTTCTAGGCCTTTAGGATTCAACTGAATAGGCAAAGCTGCCAGCCCTTCTGAGCTCAGACTGCCACGGGTAGACAAAGACAACAGTTCATACAATAGTTAACATATAATTAGATGAGAGATAGATAGAGAGAGAGAGAGAAAGAGAATGGGCATGACAGGGGCTTCAGCTGCTGCAAATGAACTCCAGACACATGTGCCACCTTGTGCATGTGGCTTATGTGGGTCCTGAGGAATTGGATCTGCATTCTTTGGCTTTGCAGCCAAGTGCCTTAACCACTAAGCAATCCCTCCAGTTTCTGCATAATTAGGAAATGGATTATATTTACTAGAAGACATCATGACCAGAGGTATTAAGCAGAAGACCAGGCTAGTGCTCATGATGAAGGTAAGAACTGACAAGAGACGTGGAGGATGTGAAGGAGTTGGCTAAGTAGACAGTTAGAAGAGAAGTTCTCCAGCCAGGGGAAAGCTAGAGCAAAAGTCCTCAGTCTGAGCTTGCCTGACATGTTTGCAGAACAGCAAGACCATGTGGCTGGAGTCAAGCTGCTGAAGGAAATCCCAGAAGGAGAGGAATCAGAGAGGGAACAAGGAGTTAGATCATGCTGGGTCTCATGACTTTGGCCTTTACTCTGAGGCTTCAAACTATTCACTGACATGATCTAACTTATGTTCTTAAAGATCTCTTGGGCTGCTCTATTGAGGATAGATGATGGGGGTCTTAGGGAGAAGAATAGAACCAGGATGTAAGCAAGAAGATTTCTCATGAGGCCTGTGTGTGTGTGTGTGTGTGTGTGTGTGTGTGTGCATACACACATATGTACGTGTGTGCTTCCTGGAAAGCATGCTCTTCGAGGTTCCTTTACTGGAAAATTGCCTCTTCCTGCCCCCTCTGCTTTCCAGCTAGGTAAGTAGGCTGCTCCTGTCACACACTCCTGTCATGATGCACTTGTACCATCACAAAGCAACAGGCCATGTGACCATGGAATGAAGCCTCTGAAACCATGAGTCAAAATAACCTTTCTTCTTCATAAGTTGAGACTCTCAAGTATTCATTTTACCATGGTGATTGAAAGCTGATTAAAGCCCTGCCTCCATCAGTAATAAAGATTTGCCATTATCATTAGAGAAAGTGACATTTTGAGAATAGTTTTCCATCTTTTTTCTTTTTAAAATTCCAAAGTGTTTTGAGGAAGACAACACAGTGGAATAGCAGATATCTTTCCAAAGTCATCACTTTATTTCTAATGTCTAAGTACTACTGTACTTGTTAAAATGTTATGGCCAGCAAATGAGCCAAAGGGTACAATAGTGACATGTCTGTCATGGTGGAAACCAACTGCCCTCTAATTGGACTGGAGGCCCACTCCATGGGAGGGAATACATCCCTGATACTGAAAACTTAAAACAGGGGTAGTCATGAGCCCTAGGGGTGTAATGACTGCTGCTGTCTGGCTAAATGTGTATACTATGCTTATCAAACTTCCCAGTAAGCACTTCTCTTAATGTTCATACCCTTATATTAATGTTACTGTCACTTTTGGTAGAGAATCTTCTCTTTTCAGATGGCAGTGACCTTGGGATGACTCAGAAGGCATCATGGTGCTGAAAAGAAGTGACAGTAGTGCTCAGTACTACAATATCTCTATCACACCTTCCAAGGCTCAGGGTCTATTGTGGAAGAGGTGGCAGAAAGAATGTAAGAGCCAAAGGAAGGGTAGGACTTCTTACAATGTGCTCCCCCCAGACACAAAATGGCCTGGATATCCATGACCTCACAGTGCCTGACACTACCTACACAAGACCATCATAAGAGGATTGAAAGATCATGACATCAAAATAAAAGAGAGACTGATTGATATGGGGAGGGGATATGATGGAGAATGGAGTTTCAAAGGGGAAAGTGGGGGGAGGGAGGGCATTACCATGGGATATTTTTTATAATTATGGAAGTTGTTAATAGAAAATTTGAAGAAAATGTTATGGCCAGGTGTGGAGGTACATACTTATGAACCCAGCATTTGGAGGTGAAGACAGGTGGATCAGGAGTTCAAGGTCTGGGCTACATAGTGAATTCCAGGTCAGCCTAGACTGCAGAGTGAGACTTTGTCTCAAAAATAAATAAATAAATAAAATAAAAAGGAAAACTGCTGGGCTGTAGAGATTGCTTAGTGGTTAAGGTGCTTGCCTGAAAAGCCTAACCACCCAGATTTGATTTTTTTGGCACTGATGTTAAATCCAGATGCACAAAGTGGCACACGTGTCTGGAGTTTGTTTGCAGCAGCTGGAGGCCCTGGAATGTTCATTCTGTCTGTGTTTCTTCTATCTCTCTGCCTGCAAATGAATAACATATCTCAAAAGTATTATTAGGTAACAGTATTTCTTTTGCATTTCCTCTATTGCTGAGCTAGGGCTTAGCACATAACATACTCAGTAAGAACCTGGGGAGTGGAATTAAGCCTTGGGTGTGATAGTGTATTAATTTGCAAGGCAATGTTAGACATTTCATTTGGATTTCCAAAATAGAGCCCTTTTTGAAACAAGATTTTGCTATGCAGCCCAAGCTAATTTTGAGCTTGTATTTCTCCAGCCTCCCAAGTGCTGGGATTAGAGGTCTGCACCATTAGAACTGGACCAACTCTAGCTAATTTTGAGCAGGTAAATATTTTTGTCTTCTTCTAGAGATGTGAGATATACATATTTAGAAGAGGACCTTTACCTTGCTCCCCACTCCCCAAGGTAGGGTTTCACTCTAGTCCAGACTGACCTGGGATTCACTATGTATTCTCAGGGTGGCCTTGAACTCACTGTGATCCTCCTACCTCTGCCTACCTGCCAAGTGCTTGGATTAAAGGCATGAACCACCATGCCAAGTTTACCTTGCTTTGTTTTTTGTTTATTTTTATTTATTTGAGAGAGAGAGAGAGGAAAGAGAGAGAGAGAAAGAGAGAGAGAGAGAGAAAATAGGTGCATCAGGGTCTCCAGCCACTGCAAACGAACTCCAGATGCATGTACCAATTTGTGCATCTGGTTCACGTGGATCCTGGGGAATCGAGCCTGGAACCAGGGTCCTTAGGCTTCACAGGTAAGTGCTTAACTGCTAAGCCATTTCTCCAGCCCTACCTTGCTTTCTTGAGAAGTAAAGGTGACAACTTTTCTGCTAAGCTTCTTACAGGTTCCTTTAAATGAATAAGTGGCCTGGAAGGTAATGAATGTTACCTGCAAACACCCCTATTGGGTGGCTTCTGTGGGTGTCAGTCACTGAAAGATGGTACAAAAGAAATAGAAATCTCTATGTTTACCCTCCTGCTACTCCCAATCTGGTGAGAAAAATACAACTATGACCATAGGATACTTCCATGGAGACACATGCTGGAGGGGACCCAAGGAAGCCAATCTTTATTTTCAGGTACTTCTGTTCTTTCAAAATGTTTGAGTGCACTATAATATCCCTTAACTCATGAGTCCTCACAGTTTTTATTTGGAATAAAATCATGGTGTGCCATCTCTGAAAAGGACCTTGGAAAATCAAACATTTTATTCAATCCCTCATTCTATGTCTTAGTTACTTTTGCAAAGTTGTGACCGAACCATGTGACAGAAAAACACTTAAGAGAGGAAAGACTGATTAGACCGAGGCTTCGGATCCATCACACCAGAGAAGGCGTGTGACAGAGCATGTGGCTGAGCTAGTCACATCACTGCAGACCAGGAAGCGGAACGTTGCCAGAATTAAGGGCTGGCCTCTGACTTTCAGAGGTCTGTGACCACCTACTTTTTCTATCTAGACCCCACCTCCTAAAGGGTCTATATCTTCCTCAAGTCCTATCAGCAGCCCCTAAATTTGAGAGGGACATTTCAGTCAAACCCTACCATTCAGCAAAGAGGAAACACGTGCACACTTATGGGAAATGCTTTCCTCTGCATCATAAGGGAGACAGAGCAGTGGGAACTAGAACCCAGAACCCAGTCTTGCTTTCAGCATGGGGTGGGGTTATAGGATCAAAGTCATAGAGGCACTCGACAAAGCTGGGAAAAGTGGAATTTGGTAGGGGGAGAAAGAACCTCGCTTGGTGGGAAGGGCCCGTAACGGAGGGCGGTTTCCAAGAGGAAAGGCTAAGCTGGAAAGACATGATAGCTCAAGAAGAGGGTTTGGCGGGCTGGGTCACAGCAGGGGCACCCCTAGGCCCAGAGTCATAATTGGAAACATTAGCTTTTAATTCTTATTTTCTGAGACATGCAGCCCTCCCACAGTTCGAGGGGCTGGAGCAGGGCAATCAGGGAGGCTAGGAATGCCTAACGGGATGAACATTAGCTGGCAGTAATTACACCAGGCCACAATAATGAGCTGAATTCCTCAGCATGGGGCCCTTAGGTTCCAACCACTGGCCTGGAACAAAGACCAGAGCCTAAAACACCTAGAGGAGAAAGTCGCCTGCCCCTGTCTGTGACCTAAGCCCTTCAGTGCTCAGGGTGGCTGAACTTTACAGTGCCACCCAGCAGCTCCTTCTTACTGGAGCCAGAGGCTGAGGACTGAGACAGTGTCTCTCCCTTGTGCCCTCTCTGCTTTCTCCTCCTGTCCCTCAGAGTCTTCCTCCTCCTTCCCTTCCTTTCTTCCAGCAGAGCTTTACGTAGCCCAGGCGGTGCCATGCATTCCTCTTGTGAGAGCGCACTGCCACGCCATGCTGGCCCCTCAGTGGCTGTTTCTTGGTGCAGCAGAACAGTGAGCACCTCACAGGGGACTGCTGGGCTGCTGAGTGTGGACTCTCTGCTGGTGTTCTTGGAGCAGCGTCTCTCACCTGTAATGTGCATGCCAGTATTTAGGGGCTCATGTGAAATTGCAGATGGGGAGTCGGGGATCTAGAGTAAGGCCCACGAATGCCTGTTCCAGCAGGCTCCCAGACGATGGGGATACTGCCAACTTTAGGCGAGGCACACATTTATAAGGAAGTAATTAATGGTGACCAATGTTCCACAAGCCAGCACCTGGTTAACACCGTTCTCAGTGCTCCACCTGGGTGCTCCCCACTTTTCAGACCCCTCTGTGTAGTCTGTGTCTTTTCTGGATGCTTTCAGCCTCCACCGGCTGGCCTGTCCTCTGAACATCCTGTAGCATTTAGCTGTCTGCACTGTTCCTGGGACCCTCAGTGCTCACGTCAATTTGTTATCCCTCCCACTAGATGGCCGGATACCTGTATGCAGCTCACTTCCTTCTGTCCTTGCAAGGACCATTGTAGGGACATCTGGGACTCCATGAGTTTGGGTTCCCAAAATCATTGGGCCCTTGGTGACAACATCTCTTCTAGGCCCTGTCACCTTGCTCAATTGGCCCAGAGAATGGTTGCCAGGCCAATTTCTCTACCCCTATTTGCCTGGGATGTTGTTTCTAGAACAATAAGATGGATTTAGTACATTTCCTGACAGAGCCTTGAGTTCCGGAATGGGGGTGACATAGTTTTCTCTTGGCAAAGGAGGAACAGCCCAGTGAGGCAGGCCAAGGCACCATTGATCTGAGTCCAGTGAAAAGTGGCTTCTCAGGAGCCCTGGATCCTGGCCCACTTCTAGACAACTTCTTCTTTCAACTTCCTTTCATGTGTTTTAACTTCACAAGTATGCCAGCTCCCAGCTGTCCCTCAGAGACAGTGGCAGGGAGGGACGCACACTGGTGGAGGGCAGGGGCAGGAGGGACAGGTTTCACAGAGGGGCAGAGGTGTAGGACAGGTGGACAGATTCAATCTGTGGACCTCTATACCAAACAGTCCAGTGATAACCCAGATGTGTATATTAAAATCGAGATGCCCAACGCCCAAGTGGGGCAAATTCACACTTTGGCTATGTTCCTTCTCTCCTTTTCCTTTCTCTCTCCCTCCCTGTTTTTTTTTTTTTTCTCTTTCTCTCTCAAACACACACACACACACACACACACACACACACACACACACACACACAAAATACTTAACCAATTAAGTCCGTCAAGCGCTATTTGCAGAAGATGGTGTGGAATTGTGCTGGAGTTGTGTACGGCCTCATTAAATGTCAGGATTAACAATACGGCACTTGGCAATCAAGGCCGCTCTGTGGCTGTTAGTCATTAATCACCATCTGACAGTCCTGAATTGGAAACGAGGAGCCGCTCACATGTGCTCTGTGTACCTAGTTCCCCTCTTGGTAATCAGTCTTGGAAAAGTTTTCTTTGACTCCCTGCCTGAGAGGCCTGTCCTGGCCAGGGCCAGCGGGTCACAGGCTTGCTCCCCTCTCCTCCCCGCCACTGGGAAAAAAAGCTCAAGTCTTAACAAGACGTGGGAGAGGGCAGCCTATCTGGTTTTGGTTTACCTTTCCCTCGTTGGCCTTGTTTTTATATTCTAGTCTGATGGCCAGGAAAATTCTTTCTTCTTCCTGAATAGATCCTGAAAGGTAGGAGGGAGCTCAGTTGTGTTCCAGAAAGTGCTGCGGAACATTGGTAAAGCACACCATTCCCAAGCTGCTCAGGTGTGGACCTGCGCGTGCTCGGAGGGG
This sequence comes from Jaculus jaculus, assembly GCF_020740685.1. Classification (NCBI taxonomy): domain Eukaryota; kingdom Metazoa; phylum Chordata; class Mammalia; order Rodentia; family Dipodidae; genus Jaculus; species Jaculus jaculus. The sequence goes on from NC_059113.1 coordinate 23,102,053, forward strand.
CGCCCAGCATATTCCAGGATTGCTGCCAGCAGCTCAGCCTGAATCTCAGTAAGCCTTCCGGATCCCTTTGTAGGACTGGAAGGAAGGACCAGTTAGTTTCCCCTTGGGGTATATTCTTAGCACCGCTCTGTAACCCATTCATTCATTTATCCATGTCTTAATTGTATTCAAGAAATCTTCACTACATACCAACCCTGGGACTGCTTTTCCGGGGACTGTGTACATGACCCAGCTCCATCTACCCTTCCTTGGTCTCATGTCTCTTTGCTTTCAGACCATGACTTTGCCCAGATGCTATTTCTATCACATTGGTGGACACTGATGCATTAATAGGGCTGTCTTCTTTCTCCATCCAGTTTATAGGCACATTTATGTCTTTCTAAGTGTACTTTTTATAAGTATATGCATGTGTGTGTGTGTGTGTGTGTACTCAGAAGTTGACATGGGTCTCTTCCTATTGCCTTCTACCTTTTTTACTGAGGCAGGATCCCTCACTTGAACCTCATGCTCACTGCTTCAGTTAGTCTAGCCAGGCAGCTTACTCCTGGAAATCCCCTGTCTCTGCCTCCCAAGAGCTGGGATTGCAGGCAGGTTGCCATGCCCACCAGGCTCCTGCGTGGATGTCAGGGATCTAAACTCTGGCCCTCACACTTGCATAGCAAGCGCTTTATCCACTGAACCATTCCCCCCCCCCAGTCCCTTTTTTAAATTTAATTTTTATTAACATTTTCCATGATTATAAAAAAAAATCCCATGGTAATACCCTCCCCCACCCAGTCCCTTTTTTGATTCTTATTTTTTTCAAGACAAGGTCTTCCTTTGTAGTCTAGATGAACACTGAACTTGCTCTATGTATCCCAAGATGACCTTGAAGTTATGACTTCCGTCCCTTGGCCTGCTGAGTTCGGGGATGATAGATGGACATGTGCCACCACGCTTGGTTTCTATGGTGGTTTTCCAGAGCTTCGTTCCTTTCTCCAAGGAACAACGTGAAGGGGACATTTCATCCATGCTGACACATTGGTAGAGGAAGGTCACTGACTGTCCTGTACAGTGTCTCCTCTGCTGCAGCCACACCCTTTAAAGTGACCACCTTTCCCTCTTAGGACAAGCCTACCTGGGCTGCCCATGAGAAGCTGAATAGAGAAAGGAATCTGGGGAACGGGGAGATTTCTCAGTGGTTAAAGGCACTTCCTTGCAAAGCCTGCTGGCCCAGGTTCAATTCCCCAGCCATTCAGATAAGACTGGATGCACGCACGCATGTACACACATACACACACACACACACACACACACACACACACATACACACATAAATGAATGCTTTTTTTAAAAAAAGAAAGGAATATTTCTGAAACAACCAGTTACTGGGTCCCAGGTAGGTGGTGTGCATTCTTCCTCCCTCTTTCATTATCATTCTCCTTTTGTTCCTCATTTGAGTTTCATCCCTGGGGCTCTTCCCCGATCTAGTAATGACTCCAGTTCAAAGACACTGACAAATGCTTCGCCCTGCAGTGCCTCTAAGTAATGGGATAGAGCAAGCATGTATTGATTGTCTACCATACGCCGGACACTATCCTAGGCAAAGGGGTCATGAAGATGAATAGAACACCCTTCTTGCCTTTGAGGCGTGTATGGTCTACTAGGGGGAGGTAAGAGGGACTTGCATGGCGGACTATAGAGGAAATCAAGAGTTGAAGATATTTTCAGCAAAAGGAAGCCATAGGGTTCGGTGTGAAAATGCCAGCAGTGGGCTGGAGAGGTGGCTTAGCGGTTAAGCGCTTGCCTGTGAAGCCTAAGGACCCTGGTTCAAGGCTCGGTTCCCCAGGTCCCACGTTAGCCAGATGCACAAGGGGGCGCACGCGTCTGGAGTTCGTTTGCAGAGGCTGGAAGCCCTGGCGCGCCCATTCTCTCTCTCCCTCTATCTGTCTTTCTCTCTGTGTCGCTCTCAAATAAATAAATAAATAAAAATTAAAAAAAAAAAAAGAAAGAAAATGCCAGCAGTGAAGTTGAGGAGGGCCGTAGACTTCTTGCCCAAGGACTAAGTCACTGCAAGGGCTCGTTGTGTGGTGCCCAGGAGCTGATGCCTGGGTAGTCAGAGGTCTCACTCTATGCCCTGAGCTTCCCTTTTCCTTCCTTCTCTTTGCACTGCTGGCTCTGTCAGGTCTTGGCTGAGTTTTTGAGTTTTTGTCCTTTTGTGAAAGCTCAGCTCAAAGGAACCATACTTCCATGACAAAGGAAGTTGACTGATGGTCACATGTGGCTTTCCATGGTTTGTCATACTCCTCTCTTTACCTGGCCAGCTCCACTCAGCCATTGGGTCTTACCTTCAATGTCATGTTCCAAAGAGAGCTTCTGGGACCTTTGTGCTAAATGAAGATTTCTTGTCAACTCTCTCTGTATGTCCTGTTCAATGCTCTTTTCTTCCTTCACCAGTCCATCATAACTTATGACTAGACAGTGGTCTGTGCATGTTGTTTGGTTTTTTGAATTTTTAAAAACTTCTCATTGACAACTTCCATAAACATCGACAATATACAATGATGATAACCCTCTCCCCTTTCCCACTTCCAAGTGCCCCCACCACTGAATCATTTCTTTCCAACTTGTCTGTCTTCTATTTTGATGTCATCATTGATTTTCCACCTATTACATAAGTCTTGTATAGGTAGTGTCAGCCACTATGAGGTAATGAACATCAAGGCCAGTATGTTTCTGTAAAACCATATTTCAAAGGACTTCTTCCCTTCCTCTGACTCTTACATTCTTTCCACTGCCTTTTCCCCAGTGGCCCCTGAGCCTTGGAGAGTGTGATAATGTCATCTCACATAGTGATGAACACTCCATTGTCACTTCTTCTCAGCACTTTGATGAGTTTTAAGTCTCCCCAGTGGTCACTGCCATCTGAAAGAGAAGCTTTTCTAACCAAAAGTGAGAGTGGCATTAATATGTGGGCACAAACAGATATTTAGAGGGTGGTTTGGTGGGCATAACATATCCATTAAGTTTTTCTCTTCTTATTTGTTAGCTCCATGAAGGCAGGAGCTGCATGCTTTGTCTTTCTACTATCTCCCCAGTGAGGGGTGCCAAGTGAAAGAACTGATGGTTTGGGGCCCATCTGTAGGCTGGATGATATTAAGGTCAAGTAGGCATTTGCCCAGTGGCATAGGGGAGGGTCAACTCTGGGTTTCCTTCCTTCTCAGAGGGAAAGGGAGAGAAGAAATGGGAAGCGATATGACTGTCATGGTTACAGGGACCTGGCTTCTCCTCTGAAGAGTTTTCAGACCTCAGATCTGGTTTGAGGAAGCAATAGAAGAGTGCTTTAAGAAGAAATAGTGAACTAGTTTTGGCTTTTCCCCTTTCCTGAAATTCCAGTTTCCTGCTCTGGTAAGCCCCCACTCCATCTCAGCCCTGCTGGTTTGCGATGTGGGGGCTACTGCCATGTGGGCTCTTTACCTCCTCCCACCTTCCACATTGCAGGAGTTCTCTGTACTTTTCTTCTCTTGAGCTAACAAAGTCTCCCCAAATCTTAAAAGAATGAAGAAGAAATCATAAGTTACCAGCTGGGCATGGTGGAAGGTATCTGTAATATTAACTACTCAGAAGGCTGGCCCAGGAGTCCAGAGATCTGCTGGGGCAATGTAGTTAGAGTCTTAAGTCGAAGAAGAAGGAGGAGGAGGAGGGGACAGGAGGAAGAGAAGAAGCAGCCACATGTGCGTGGCAGTATAGGTCTGTAATCCTAGCACTTGGATAGCTGAGGCTGGAGGACTACCAATTTGAGGCCAACCTTACCTACATAGTGAAATCCTATCTCAAAACAAAAGTTATGTTCCTAAACCAGGCATGGTGGCACACGCCTTTAATCCCAGCACTTGGGAGGCAGAGGTAAGAGGATTGCCATGAGTTCGAGGCCACCCTGAGACTACATAGTGAATTCCAGGTCAGCCTGGGCCAGAGTGAGATCCTACCTCAAAAAACAAAACAAAAGTTAGTTCCTGACCCAATTACTCTTCAACCTGCCTGTTCCTGAAGGGTTCTGAGCTTGCAAATCCCCAAGTAAGTTTGGGCATCCTTCTCCTTATGCATGATAAGTATCAATCCACTGGAGAGGCAGGAAAGGGAAGACGGAAGGAGCCCTGCAGAGTCTCCAGCAGGGATGGGAGAGGTGCCAGCAAAGAGGTCATTGCCTTCTTCCTCTCATGGTGCTGTGCCCCACCTCCCCTGGGGCAGCTGGGCCTGAAGGGCTCTCCTCAGACTCAGCTGGTACCACTCCAGGGGCATTTGGAGCTGTGGGGAGTGCTTTTCGTCTCTCCATGGTGGAGTGTCACAGAAATCAATCATTAAGTTCAGAACCAAGGCATTAGACCCTCCATAGGAACCTGCCTGCCTGAATTATCAGTGTATTTGTGTCCCCTGGAGAAATACCTCAAGATAAGAAAAGCAGTCACAGAGTTTGGTGCTTTCTCCTCTGTGGGCTTTGTCCCCTGAGATCCATGGAGAGAGAGCAGAGGTGTGATGTCTGGGCAAGAAGTGCACTGGCCACAGTCCTGTGAAGTCCCTGGTCAGCAGTCCCTCAGCATCTTCCACCCCACGGAGCTGTACAGGAGGCCCTGTTCCCTCCAGTTGGCTCCTCAGCTGGGATGCTAACCTTTTCCATATGCGAGGTCTGCTCTACCAGAAAGTGGGGAGGACTGGCGGCGGGTTGAAGAGGTGAGGGATGGAGGGGGGTGGTGGTCTGAAGCTGGTGGGAAGAGACTTTTGGGGGTGATGCCCAGGGAAGGGGGGGAGGAGTCAGAGGCAACATGTTCTGGCCTGTTTGGAGGACGGCTGTTGGCACCAGGAGAAATCCATCCAGCAGAGCCAACCCTCATTAATCATCCGGGTGGCTGAACTGCCAGCTCCTTTCAAGATCTTTCAAGAAAGGTTTTCACCCAAAATAGAGTTGAAAATGTGCTGGGCCCTACTCAGAATCTCATCAGTCTGGGCATTATGGGAAGTGTCAGGCAGGCTGTGACAGACAAGGCCCACTCTGTTCAAGGGGTCCTGACTCCCACAGCCTGTCATATCAAGCGCCTGATCAAATTTGACAGCTTCATTTGTACCTACAGAATAGATAAAAGGGGCTGTTCATTGAAACAAATGGAGAGGAAGGGGTGGGGGGAGGGAGGTGAGGGTGAGAGGGACCATGCATGTGAGTGTGTGTTGGGGGAGGGACGGTGGGGGAGGGGCACAAGGGGGAGGGTTATGGTGAGGTGCAAGGGTGCAAAGAAACATTCTGTGTCAGAACTCCTCCCCAACTGTCCAGTCCTGAAGGAGCCAAGGGGAGATGGGTGACCCTCAGGAGATGGGGGGAAGCCCAGTCTTGTAGGTTTTTGAGACTCTCACTGTGCTCTGGGCCCAGGAGCTCTAGCAGCCAGGAATGTGGTCCCTGTGAGGGGGAGAGCCCAGGATGGGCAGCTGGGACTCAAAAAGTTGCCTGTTTTAATTCCAAGCCCCAAGTGCTTTTGCAAAGAACTTCAGTGTCTCCGGCTGCAGCCTATGCCCCTCCCTTGGCCTGGGTGCTGGGCAAGCACACCTCTGCTGGTGGCCTCCGAACAAAGCACCGGCTTCAGGTGTCTTTCTGTTCTGCAGACAAGCTGGGTGACGGGAGCTGCGAGGGTGGAGGACAAGGTGTGTGGGAGACGTGCACAGTAGTGCTTTGGGTCTTGCTCAGGTTTCCCTTGGTATCAAAGCTCCTTCCTTCCTCCTCTGGGGACTGAGGGAATCCTTCCAGCTCTCAGGCGCTGTGAATGCCTTCATTTCTATTATCATACTCATAGTATGCGTTTGTCCTGATCTCTCTACTGGATCATCAGCACTTGGTGCAGGGGTTGTGTCATGAGCAGCGCCTGCGCTCCGTCAGCATTTGTTCTGCGCCTGCTCTCTTCCTCCTTCTCCTACTTCTTGACCGGGTGCCCTGGAGCTCCCTGCATAGCCCGGGTTTTCAGCAAACTGGGGTCTTTTCCCTGCACTTTCCTGGTTCTACTGTTATTGCTGCTGTGTCCGTACATTCCCTGTGATGGTAAACAGGACCCAGTGGGTCTGGGGGAATTTCTGAGGAAGCAGGTAGAGGTGAGCTAGAGTGAGGGAGAAGGTCAGCTCTTCTCTCAGCCTCTGACTTATTCACAGTGTGGTCCTTGGAGGTTGTCAAGCACCTGCATCTCTTCACAGACTCAGATTCTCCTGTGGACAGTACTCATGGGGAAGGCAGGAAGGAAGGCGCCTATGCAACACCTGGGCGGACTCACCTCCAGTCATTTCCTCTGGGCTTCTGGAGAGGCCACAGCACATCCCTGTACGTAGGAAGGACCAGTTAGAGGATGATGGGCAGAAGTGACAAACGGCAGTTTTGGCCAGAAACAATTGCTCATGCATGAGCCTCTGCTGTTGTCCCTGTTGGTCATTGGGGCTGATTAATTATATTGTGTATGCTTTGCTTGATGAGACTTAAGTATTGTCCCCAGTTATTTAGTAAAACACTAATCTAGGTGCTTCTGTGAAACAATTCTGCAGATGTGATCAGAGTCCCTCATCAGTGAACTTTAAATTGATCAAAAGGGAGTTGATCTGGGGTGTGCCTGGCCTAATCAGGTGGTCCTTTTAAAAGAGGTTTTAGGTCTTTCCTGAACTCATGGCTTATGCCAGGAGAGTTTCAGCCTACTTGTGATCTTCTCTTCCTGCCTAATGCTCCAAAGATTTCTGGTTTGCTTTGCTAGCCACTACAGTTGCATAAACTGATGCCTTACTCCTGCATGTCTGGTTGAAGCGTGACTGATGGTCCTTGTTCATGAGTACTGGCTATGGAAAGTGAGTAAAAAAGGAAAGACCATTGTGTGTTATACATCTGAGATTTGGGGGTTAATTTGTTGCCATTGCAGAATCTAGCCTATACTTCACATTAAACAGCCTTTCTTCCTCCCTTCCTTCCTTTCTTCCTTCTTCTCTCTCTTTCTTTCTCTTTCTACTTGTTTATTTATGAGAGAGAGAAAGAGAGAATATGGTATTCCAGGGCTCCTGCAAACTAACTTTAGACATATGTGCCACTTTGTGTAACTGGCTTTACGTTGGTACTAAGGAATTGAGTTCAGTCCATCAGGCTTTGCAAGCAAATCCCCTTAACTGCTGAGCTATCTCCCCAGCTGCAACAGTAGTTATTTTTTTTTCTTTTTTTTCCCATCTCCTCAGAGAACAACAGCATTTATGCAGTCTTCAGAACATTTTATCTCAGAACATGCATCTATTCCCTACTTAACTGTAAGTTCCTTCAAGCAAGGCCAGTACCTCCATTTTTTTTTTTAAATTCTAGGACAGATTATGGTATAGTCCTTCCTTGTTACTCAAGGGATATTGGCTCTAGAGACTATGTCAGGTGCCAAAATTCATGAATCCTCAAATCTTGTATGTAAAATGGTATACTATTTACATATAACTTATATACATTTTTACTTATCCTATAAGTTACTCACAATGCCTAATACAATATAAATGCTATGCAAATAATTGTTATACTGTATTGTTTAAGGAATAGTGACAATCTGTAAATGTTCAGGTTTTTTGGAAATTCTCTTTAAAAACTATTGGGGCAGGCTGGAGAGATTACTCAGTGGTTAAACACACTTGCTTATAAAACCTGTTGGCCCAGGTTCGATTCCCCAGTACCCATGTAAAATCAGACTCACAAAGTGGCACATGTCTGGAGTTCATCTCTAGCAGAAGGCCTTGGCATGTCCATACTTTCTCTCTTAAGTAAATAAAATAACATTAAAGATATTTTTCAGCTGGAGGTGTAGCTCAGAGGTAGACTGCTAAGCACTGCTTAACCCGTGTGAGACTTGGGTTCCATCCTAACAGGCTGCACTCAGTCTGTGGTGGTCACTTTGTGTGTTCACTGAATGAGCCAACCCAATGCCCTGAGTGGCGTCTCAGCTCCTGGGAGGGATGGCAGCAGAGCCTTCATCTGTAGAGTGTGTTCTAGGGCTGTCCCAACACACGCACTCATAAAGCCTCCTGATGGACAAGTTCCTTTGTTCTACAGTCTTCACACCATCAAAATACAATGCCTGAAGCTACTTGGCTAGCACAAAGTGTTTTAAAGACAGAGCATAGTTGAAGCGTAGCAGAATCCTGGCTTTTTTCTTCTCTTTTCTTTCTTTTTTAAGATGGGGATCTCATTATGTTGCCCAGGCTAGTCTTGAACTCTTGGCATGAGTAATTCTTTGATTTGACTTCAGTCTGCTGAGTACTCAGTACTACAGATATGTGATATTGTGCCTAGGGTTCCACACTCCTTTAATTAAGAGATCTTGGACAATTTACTTCTTCAAATTTCAGTTTTATCATGAAAGGGAAAACTGTTGCTTTGTTGTAAGAATTAAGTGTCATTGCCCGGGGAGGTGGCTCAGGAGTAGGAGTTTGTCTATGATGTGTCAGGCCTTGGGTTTCAGCTCTGGCATAAAAGAGAGGAGGAAATGAATGTCTAACAGATATTATTATATTTAGCTGGGCTGTGATGAACACAAAATGAGGCTTCTTGAATCCCTGGGATGAGCCGTGTATCTGAGGTTGTCAGAAGTCAGAAGGAAGGTTTAGCCCTATGATTTCCTATAAGGACGGAGCACAGGCCCATGCATAACACACACACACACACACACACACACACACACACACACGCGCGCGCGCGCGCGCACACACGCCCGAGAGCAAACAGGATGCCAGCGGATGTGCAAGAACACTTTCCAATTGCTGTTTCTATTTTCAAATCTGGCTCCGATTTAAACCCCAGAATGACGATTTCATTTTATGTTTGAAAGAGCTGCAGAGATGTCCAGTGCCCACTCAGAGTAAAAGTTCCCCCAGTGTGGTTTGATGTTTGTCTGCTTTTCATTTTTTCTCTTGCCCAGTTCTATTCTCCAAAAGCAATTGGCTGTAAGCTGTGAAAGATTGGATTCTGTTTGTAGACCTTGGTTTAACCTCACAGGATTCTCAAAATTATTTAAAATAATTTCTATACTACTTAAGTGCTTCATGCAGTCCCCGAGATAACTGCATCAGCCTATGCTCAGAGTTTTGCCAAACTGAAAAAAAAAAAAAAAAAAAAAAAGAACATGATAATTCACTTTGGTGGAGTCAGTTTTCTGGGTGAACAAGCCAACATTGTAGCATTTTGTGTGTGTGCCCTGCCCACTCCTTGCTGCCGAGGAAGAGTCATGGCATCTCTTTTACTGGTTCATCCCCATTGGCTGTTTGGGTAGGTCATTGGTCTTCTGGAGCCCAGAGGCTTGTGAATGCTGAGCACACTCTATCTCCGAGCCACACCCCAAGCTCTGATAGAATGGTTAGAATTACAGTTCAACCATCATAACCATCATGGTGCTTCATTCTTTGAGTATTTTATAAACTCACAGAAGCTGGGGGTGGTGACATGTGTCTGTAGTCTCAGCTGCTTTACAGGCTGAGGCAGGAGGGTTGCTTGAATTCTGGAGCTCTAGCTCAGCCTAGACAACATAGCAGGAGCCTGTCTCAAAAGAAAAAAAAAGGGAAGTGCCTGCCTGTGAAGCCTAAGGACCCTGGTTCGAGGCTCGATTCCCTAGGACCCACATTAGCCAGATGCACAAGGGGGCGCGCGCATCTGGAGTTCGTTTGCAGTGGCTGGAAGCCCTGGCACGTCCATTCTCTCTCTTTCTCGCTGCCTCTTTCTCTCTCTGTCTGACTTTCTCCAATAAATAAATAAATAAATAATAAACAAAATATTTTTAAAAAGTCATGGTATATGCCAGGTAAAAATGGCTGAAAGAGGGCTGGAGAGATAGCTTAGCGCTTAAGGTGTTTGCCTGAGAAGCCTAAGGACAAGGTGGTGCATACGTCTGGAATTCATATGCAGTGGCTGAAGATCCTGGTTCACCCATTCGCTATTAGCTGAAAGACTGATTATAAGGCCCAACAATTTTATTTCAGCAATAGAGAAATAGACTCAAAGACACCAAGTGACTTGCTGAAACTCACATAGCAATCGGATATAATTTTCAAATGTTTTATTTAATTAATTAATTTATTTGACAGAAAAAAAAGGGAGGGAGAGAGTGAGAGAGAGACAGAGAATGGGCGTGCCAGGGCTCCAGCCACTGCAAATGAACTTCAGACGCATGCACCCCCTTGTGCATCTGGCTAACGTGGGTCCTGGGGAATCGAACCTGGGGTCCTTTGGCTTTGCAGACAAATGCTTTCGCAGCTAAGCCATCCCGCCAGCCCTGGATATAATCTTTTAAAAAATATTTATTTATTTAGGAGAGAGAGAATGAGAATGAATACAGAAGCACCAGGGCCTCTTGCCACTGCAAACAAACTCCAGAAGCATGCACCACTCTGCATCTGGTTTTATGTGGATGCTAGGGAATAAAACCTGGGCTGTCAGTCTTTGTAAGCAAGCACCTTTAACTGCTGAGTCATTCCTCTAGCCCCTGATTTGTTTTTGATACAGACTGGTGTGGAGTTTGCTATGTACTTCATAGGATGGCCTCATACTTGTGATCCTCTTGCCTCTGCCTCCCAAGTACTAAGATTACAGGTGTGTACCATCATCTGTGTGTGATTAGTTTTTAAAAATTTTTTTTTCAAATTGCTATTCATTTGACAGAGAAGAGGGAGGGAGGGAGGGAGGGAGGGAGAGAGAGAGAGAGAGAGAGAGAGAGGGAGGGAATGTGCCAGGGCCTTCAGACACTGCAAATGAACTCCAGACACTTGCGCCCCCTTGTGCATCTGGCTAACGTGGGTCCTGGGGAATCAAACCTGGGTCCTTTGGGTTTGCAGGCAAATGCCTTTACCAATAAGCCATCCCTCCAGCCCATGATTAGTTTATTTTGTTGCTTGGTTTGGTTTGGTTTGGTTTCTTTGAGGGAGGGTCTCAGTCTAGCCCCAGCTGACCTGGAACACTGTATCTGCATGATGACCTCAAATGCTGTGATCCTCCTGCCTCAGCCTCCCTAGTGCTGGGATTAAAGGTGCATGCCAACATGCCTGTGTATCATTAACTTAAAATAATTTTTTGATGGAGTTCCTTATGCAATTAGGTTTTAGAACCAGACCAACATCTAAGTTCTGTGGCTCCCATTCTGTGGCTCCCATTTCAGTGCTCATTTTATTATTTGCGTAATGACTGGACATTCTGGGCTTTCCAAAGTTAATCTTACAGTTCAACGAAGTACACTGATACCATTTCTCTCATCCTGAAGTGTGTAAAACATGGTTGGTTGCTTTCTTTCTTTCTGTCTCTCTCTTTTCCTTCTTCCCTCCCTCCCTCCCTCTCTTCCTTTCTTCCTTCCTCTCTTTCTTTTGTCTTCTCTTTCCTTTCTCTTTCTTTTCTCGTCTCTCCTTCCCCCGACTCTATTTCTTTCTCTGGTTTTAGCCAGTAGGTTCAACAGCTGTTCTCTTACAGTGTTCCTAGTCCATCTATGATCCAAACTCCAGTGACAGCTTTTCCTTTTATAGGAAATGTTAATTAATATTGGTGGTGATATTCCATTACCCTAGGAAAACTTGGAAAAGTCCTTCATTTAGGAAGAAGTACGAGCCCTTTTCATGTCTGGACTGGTATACAGAAAGCACAAGTTGGTTAGTAGATAATGGGTGGGTGGTAATTCAGATGTATGTTATGTATGTATGTGTGTGTATATGTGCACAAGGGTGTACACATGTGTGTGTACATGTGGAGGGCAAAGAACAACTGCAAAGTGTCTGTCTACCTTTTTAAAGGCATGACCTTTCATTGCCTGGAACTTGCGAAGTAGGCCAGATTGGTTGACTAGCAAACCCAGGGATCTACCTGTCTCCGCCTCCCCCAGTACTGAAATTATAAGCACATCTTTCCATGCTGAGCCTTTCATAGGTTCTGAGGATCAAACTTGGGTCCTCATGCTTGTGTCACAAGCCCCTTTCCTGCTGACCTATCTTCTTGGGCCCTCAGATATATTTAAAAATTTGGTGGGGATGGGGTCATCTGGGTAGCTCAGTGGTTAAAAGTAGCTGGCTTGCAAAGCCTGCTGGCCAGGTCAATTCCCTAGTTCCCATGTAAAGCCAGATGCACAAAGTGGCACATGCTTCTGCATTTTTAGTACTAAGTGGCCCTAGTGTGCCCATTCTTTCTCTGTATCTCTTTCTGTTTACAAATAAATAAAATGAAGATATTAAAAATTTTGTTTTGAGTCTGGATTTTATTTATGAAGCCCAGGGTAGCTGGAACTCACAATCCTTCTGCCTCAGCCTTCCAAGTGCTGGTGCTGGTATGCCACCTCACTTGGAGTTTGCAGCCATAGTTGAACCCGTGTCTTGATCTGCTCTGGAAATGGACTTTAGCTCTCTTGCCACTACAGAAGGAAAGCCTAGTCCAATCTGCTACCTTCCGAAGGGGACAGGTCCGGCAGGAAGTGGGAGTCTCAAACCCTGCCGCCAGGCTTCTGAGGGCTTCCTCCTCTGCTCCTGCCCCAGCAGCCCAGAGCGTATCCTATCTGTCCGTCCTTCTGTCTGCCCAGATGTAGATGTGGGGCTTGATCAGATCCACAGAGTTGCAGATAACTACCATGCTGTCTTGCACCCTGTCTCATGGGCTTGTCTTTTCTCCTCTGATGAAACTGGACGGGAAATCTGCTGGTTTGCTTTGGGTATATCACGGTACCCTGCATGATGAATGTGGGTTCTGTGAAGTGCTTGCTTGGACAATCTCCCATCTGGAAGGATAATCCGTAATTGTTTGAGGCTTTTTTTTTTTTTTCTTCCTGCTGCCATTTTCACTTTGGTCACTAGACACCTCATTTATCCAAACATGAAATGCATCAACACAAAGACATAGATACCGTTCTCCACATCTTTCTAAAAGCTGAGCCCAACTGTTGGCGTTTACTCGCCCAGCACCCAGCCACTACTTGATGGACCATGGGACTTTGTGGTTTCTGTAGGATTTTTCTTTCTTTTTCTTTTTTTCCCTTGCTTGTCTCAGCAGTTCCCTTCCTGCCTCTCCCTCTGCTGGGGGCCTTTTCTGTCCTGCGACCTAGGACTGGCAAGTGGTTTCTAGGAAATGGACAGAAGCATGGGTGTGCTGAGGGTAACAATGGGGCAGGCTTTTGTCCAGGGGCTGTGGTCTTCACGAACCTTGGAACTGAGGGGCTAGGAAGACTGAGGGGAGTCTATTTCCTCCCCTCTCAAGCTGCAGGTTTTAATGTCTTCTTTGTTGGTCTGCACCCCTGGATGCTGAACTGACGCAGAGACTTCAGGCTGCCCCCTCCCTCCCAGACAAAATGGTGCATGCTTTTCCTGTTTAAACAGGGCGCAGTTGTGAAGTGCCCTGACTTCGCACACACCAAGGCCCGGCAATGGCTGCAATAAATCAATAGGAAAATAGAAGCTGCCAGTTAGACTAAACAAGTGCATTTGCAAAGACGGCTAGCCCTCATTAATCACTCTGACAGTCCTAAAAACACATTTCCCCTTTAATGACTGTATTTGGATAATCAGTGCTTTTTCCTCCTCAGTCAGAGTTTGAGTAACAGACAGCTGGTGTTATTACAGCCATCTGAGAGGCAGTGCTGGGATTAGGGTCCACCGCGAGCCATCCACTGGAGGTCTCTGCAAAAACAAGCTGGTTGGCTGCAAAGCTGTTGTTAGGCAATAATGAGGTGGGCTTTGTACTGCCATAGATGGCTCAGGGCAACCACTGCCGGTTGACCCCAAACCTCCGTACCCACCTGCGTCATGTGAATGCAAAAACCTTATGTCAGGCTTTAATACACCCTGGCTGATTTGACCTGAGCCAGGGAGGCAGGAGTTTCTCTGACAGTGAGGCATGAAGATGGGTGGATGTGATTTAGGCTTTGTTTCTTTTAGGTGACTTTGGCGTTCAGGAGAAAGTTTGAAACCCAGCACATTCCTCTTTATAAATGATGTAACACATTAATGCACAGCACATTATGAAAATGGTAATTCAAACCCATAGTGCTCCAAATTAAACCATACATTATCGGATGCACTCAACCATCTATTTTGCAAAAGACAGGATGAATGAAATCAAATCAAACAGAAAACTGGAGTGCAGCTTTCCCTACAGAATGATTAATAAAGTGCAGGTCCCAGGATTATTGTAAAATGAATTCCTCCCAATCCAGACATGCATTGAGAGGGAGTTAGTTCCTCCACTGAGAGACGTGAGCACTATAGCCTGGGTAGGACAAGGTGATCGGCTGTGTAAGAACAGTGAAGGGCAGGTTTCTTTGAAGAGGGACCTGTGGGTGCACGGTTGGTAAGGTAAAAACTCAATCTGCTTTGAGTCAAGCTTATATCTGAGGATCCCTCCTCCCCCTTCTCTTTTCCCTGCTGCCTGCAAGGCCACAAAAATAACCCAGCAAGAGGTGTGAAAACAGGACCCTGAGCCAGGAACATCCCGGGTCTTAGGTTCCAGCTTTGTGGCTTCTACCCTGGTGCCTTGGGAACACAGGCACTGTTTCTGGCGCCAGGGAGAGATTAGGAGGAAGAGGAGGAGGAGACCTATAGAGAGAAGGAGGTGGAGATGTAAAAGGTGGAGGTGACTCAATGAAAGAGTTGCTGGATACATTAATAATGCAAATAGGCACTTGTTGGGGAAGTATCCTCTTTATTTAAATGAAATATAATGGGATTAAACTGCTGGAAACATCAAACTCCCCACCAGCTAATTAAAATAGGCACATTTCTTAGGAATGTCTCTGGTTTACGGATAGGGAGAACTGTTGTTTCAGGGTAAGAAGGCGATACCCCAGACCACATTACCTGTTTAGTGATCGCCATGGTAGGTAAAGGCAAATTTGTTCAGCCGGGCTCTCACCATTCCTAGTCCCCAGGATCATTCATTTTCTAATCTCACGGCGAAGGTGTAGGTAAGCAGCTATCAGTGAAGCTTCTTTTCAGAGATTCTGGATCTTTTTCTTTCTCCCCAACAAGAGGTACCCTTCTGCCCCAGGGAGGGAGGGCTGAAGAGTACTAGGGGTTAACAAAAATAGCAAAACCGAGTCTCCCTGCAGAGGGAGCAATTTCCCATCAGTTGTGGCAGGCACTGGGAAAGAAACAAAGTTGTCTGCGGAAAAGAAGATGTAAAAGAAATAGCCAGCAGAAAACGGAACAACAGAGCAAAAGATAAAGTGGGAGTGTCCTTGTCTCAGGTGTTTAAAGATGTGACTCAGTCTGGGTTCTGAGAGCTAGAACGATGCTGGTTCCGCAGAGAGACCTTGGGCAGGAAACTTCTGTGGTCCTTTCAGCTTGTCCCCAGTTTGGGTCTTCCCTGTGTCCAGTGACACTGCAGCAGGAACCCAGGCTTCATTTTGTGGGACATGCACAGGTTTTTTTTTTTTTGTTGTTTTTTGTTTTTTGTTTTTTGAGGTAGGGTCTCACTCTGGCTCAGGCTGACCTGGAGTTCACTATGTAGTCTCAGGGTGGCCTCGAACTCACGGCGATCCTCCTACCTCTGCCTCCCTAGTGCTGGGATTAAAGGCGTGCGCCACCACGACCGGCTTAATGCACAGGGTCTTAAGGTGACATGGCAAAAAACAACAACAACAACAAAAAAAAAACAACAAGCAAACACTCCCCCACTCACAAAACAGGAGTGGTGGCCCACGCTTTTAATCC